>NC_134354.1:581712133-582018724 GCF_048569485.1 Anomaloglossus baeobatrachus | reverse complement strand
TTCTGAGCATAATGTTGACCCTTATTCACAAACTGAAACACCTGTTGTAATAGACAATCAGGAACATACTGATGACGATGAGACGCAGACACCAGATTGGGATGACAACTTAAATATTCGTTCAGGGTTGGAAGATGCTCGGTCTGAGGGGGAGGAGAGTGCAAACACAATGCTTGATGAGGTAGTTCTAGATCCCACCTACTGTGAACCCACAATCAGGCACTCGAGGAGGTCAACAGAGGCAGTGGAGGAGGATGCTACTGACGACAAAGTTACCTTGCGCCTTCCTGGACAGAGGAGTAGTACTGGTAGCACGTCTACAACTGCATCCTCAGCCACTACTCTGCCTCTGAGCACTAGTCGGGGAGGGCTCAGCAGGTCACATGCCCTCTAAGCCTTGCCTAGCCTGGACCTTTTTTGACATAGCAAAAGATTGCCCAAATCATGTGATCTGTAAAATTTGTCGTGATTCTGTTAGTAGAGGGCAAAACCTCAGGAGTTTCACAACTTCTTTCATGAATCGTCACATGAATAAATATCATATGTCCCAGTGGGAAGCTCACCGTGCTGCAATGCGGCCTAGCGGAGCAAACCATCCACCGCCTGCCCCTTCCAGTGCATCCGCGCGCTCTTCATCTTCTAGGACTGTGGGGACAGCTGTCACACCTGGTTTTCCATGCCCAACTTCCACCACTGTAACCGCAACAGGCAGTCTGTCGCTGTGCCCCAGTACCAGATGCCCAGTCGCCACTACTTCTCTAAGAAAGGTGTGCCTGCGCTACACCAGCATGTCACACACAACATCACCGCTTCCTTGAGAAACTCTGTGTGTGAACGGGTGCATTTTACCACCGATACTTGGACCAGTAAGCATGGACAGGGACGTTACATGTCGCTGATTGGGCACTGGGTAACTATGGTGGTAGATGGTGAAGGGTCTGCTGCACAAGTCTTGCCGTCCCCACGACTTGGGCGTCAATCTTCTGTCTGTCCAAGTTCCTCCACTGCTTCTGCCTCCTCAACCTCGTCTGGGTCCTCCACCTCCGCCCCAAGCCTGCCTGGTCAGGCCACCAGCGTTGTAACTGCGCAGAAGGAATCACGAACCCCTCATTACTATGCTGGCAGCAGAGCGCAATTCCATCAGGCAGTCTTTGTCTTGAAATGTCTTGGAACTAAGAGTCACACAGCGGCTGAGTTGTGGGCAGCTCTGGAGACTGAATTTGGTAAATGGTTGTCTCCACTCAACCTGCAGCCTGGTAAGGTCATGTGCGACAATGCTGCAAACCTGGGTGCAACCCTTCGCCTGGGCAAGGTGACACACGTGCCTTGTATGGCTCATGTGTTGAACCTTGTTGTTCAGCAATTTTTAACACACTATCCCGGCCTAGATGGCCTTCTGAACAGGGCACGAAATTTGTCTGCTCACTTCCGCCGTTCAACCGCCGCAGCTGAGCGACTTGCATCGCTCCAGACGTCTTTCGGCCTGCCGGTTCATCACCTGAAATGCGATGTGCCGACACGCTGGAGTTCGACTCTCCACATGTTACAGCGACTGTGGCAGCACCGCCGAGCCCTGGTGCAATACGTCATGACGTATAGCCTGGGCCAACGAGATGCAGAGGTGGGTCAGATCACCCTGATGGAGTGGTCTCAGATCAAGGACTTATGCTCCCTTCTGCACAGTTTTGACATGGCGACGAATATGTTTAACGCTGACAATGCCATTATCAGCATGACAATTCCAGTCATTTACATGCTGGAGCACACGCTAAACACTATTCGGAGTCAGGGGGTGGGACAACAGGAAGGGGAGGAACTACAGGAGGATTCATATGCACAAGGGACAACAACATCACCAAGGTCCAGACGTTCATCATTACCAGGGCGGCAGGCATGGGACCATGGGGGACAGTGATACACAAGGGCGCATGGTAGCAGGAAAAATGTTGAGGAAGGTGCAGGAGAACATGAAGAAATGGAGGACGAGCTGTCCATGGACATGGAAGACTCAGCGGATGAGGGAGACCTTGGTCAAATTTTAGTTGAAAGAGGTTGGGGGGAGATGTCAGAGGAAGAAAGAACGGTTAGCACCTCTATGCCACAAACACAGCGTGGACTTGGTCCACATGGATGCCAGAGACATGAGCGCCTTCTTGCTGCACTACCTCCATCATGACCCTCGTATTGTCAAAATTAGAATTGATGATGAGTACTGGCTTGCCACACTATTAGATCTCCGGTACAAGTCCAAATTTTGTGACATAATTCCAGCCATAGAAAGGGACGCACGTATGCAGGAGTATCAGCAAAAGCTGTTACTCGATTTTAACTCGGCTTTTCCACCAAACAACCGTGCAGGTGCAGGGAGTGAATCTCCCAGTTTTAACTTGACACACATGGGATGGTCTCGTCATCTTCAATAGTCTACCCGTACCAGCAGCACCGTATCTGGTGCTGGTAACAGCAATTTTATTGAATCTTTTTATATTTTTTTTAGACCATCCTTTGCAAGGCCACCAGAGACAACAAGTCTGACACATAGTCAACGGCTGGAGCAGATGATACAGGAGTATCTCCAAATGAACATCGATGCCATGACTTTGCAACTGGAGCCTTGCTCATTTTGGGCTTCAAATCTTGAAAAATGGCCAGAGCTCTCCACTTATGCCTTGGAGATCTTGTCGTGTCCAGCTGCCAGCGTTGTCTCTGAACGTGTCAGTGCTGCTAGGTGTGTGCTGACAGATAAGTGCACGCGTCTGTCCAGTGACAATGTGGACAGACTAACGTTCATCAAAATGAACAAGTCATGGATCCACAAGGAATTTACTACCCCTTGTCATCCTGGGGAGAGTAAATGCTTGTGTATTTTAAATGTGCTTGATGCAAATCTACCAGTGAAGTGTACAACTGGGGCACAAGTGCTGCCGCTGAAGGGGTGGGTGTCTGTGTGGCCCAATTTTTGGAAAAAAGGGAGACTCCGCTTGGAGTAACCCTTGCTTGCTGTGTTTTTAAAAAGGAGTCAAGATGAACAAGTCATGGTTCAGCAAAGACTTTTCTACCTACCCCGGTGCCATCCTGGGGACGGTTAAGGATGGCGTATTTTTGAATGTGCTTGATGCAAATCTACCTGTAAAGTGTACAACTGGGGCACAAGTGCTGCCACTGAAGGAGTTGGTGTCTGTGTGGCCCAATTTTTGGAAAAAATGGAGACTCCACTTGGAGTCACTTTGCGATGTTTTACATGATTTTAGAAGGGCATGCCATGCCTATATCTGTGTCTCATCCTCTTTTTCCTCGTTACGTAGTTTTGTTTTCGCATGAGAATTTGTTCTTGTCACTTTCCCATGTGTTTGTGTTGTGTTGTGAGTTGTTTGTCACGTTTTGGACACCTTTGAGGGTGTTTTCTAGGTGTTTTTATGTGTATGTGATTGCCTTCCACTGTTTCCTATGTGGTTCGAGTGGTTCGCCGATCCGAACACGAACCAGACCTTGGTTCGGCGAACCGAGCTCGAGCCGATCCGCGACC
This sequence comes from Anomaloglossus baeobatrachus, assembly GCF_048569485.1. NCBI lineage: Eukaryota > Metazoa > Chordata > Amphibia > Anura > Aromobatidae > Anomaloglossus > Anomaloglossus baeobatrachus. The sequence goes on along the minus strand of NC_134354.1, from coordinate 582,015,198 downwards.
GGTTCGCTCATCTCTATTCACAATCCTTGAAAATTGAGAATTGTATGGCTGGAATTTTACTTTTTTATATTCAGCATTTTATCTTCTGTATGTATATATACTTTAATTATTATAAAAGTTCTCCATTGTTTCTTACCCTTTCCAACTCCCTTCCCTCTTTTCCTCTCTTCCCCAATAAAGTGTTCTTTTCTTCATCCCATCCCTTCCTTTCCTCCCCACCCTCTCCCTTAGGTAAGATGGGTTACTCACTTTATACGTTAATGTATACATATACTGCTATGGATTGAGCACCCTTTATAATGTTACCATTTGTTTTGTTTTAATTGTTTGTATGAAAATTGTTTAATAAAAATTATTTCAACCAAAAATTCGAAGAAACTATTTCTGCTTGTGAAAGTAAAGTCTTTTAATCAAACAGCCTATACACATACAACGTAAACCAACATTTCGACATTGGTGCCTTTGTCTAGGTTTTTTTCTAATGGTGTAGGTCACATGTGCAAAATGATAAATAACATGTGGTATGGGGGCTCACAGACTTGTTGGCCTGTAGCATGGTGTAACCATTCAATCCTAGTTGTGCTGTGACGTTGTGTGACTCGGTCTGCACGGTTACCTTCTATAAGTGTATGGGCCATTCAAATTAGTTAAAGACATTGCTTTCACAATTAGAAATTGTTTCTTCCAGTTTTTGGTGCAAACAGGATTACTCATTTAACCCATTTAACCGTTTAATGAACAAGGACGTACCGCTACATCCTAAATCATGAAGGGGTAATCACTGCCGGCTGCAGCGGCGATCCCTGCACATGTCTGCTGATTTGAACAGCAGATATGTTTGGCTTACATGATCCGTGATCCACCTGCACTTGTTAACCCCTTAGATCGCTCTGTCAAGATGTGACAGCGCAATCTAAATGGCCACGGCAAGGAAACCGCCTTTCCCTGCCGCTATTGGAGATGTGATCATGGGGAGCCAAGTGGTTGTCATGGTAGCGACGGGTCATGTGATGGCTCCTGTCGCTATCATGTCTTAGTTCCTGTTACAGCCAATAGAGCAGCGGCTCTAACAGGAACACAGGATTTCTGCTCATCAGAGCTGTGCAGCTCTAATCAACAAAAATTAATCAGCGATCAGACTGCTGACCCTTATAGTAGGTGACTGGTAAAATGAAAAAGTAAAAAAAGTTTTAAAAAATTAAAGAAAAATTAAAAAAAAACTAAAAATTCAAATCATCCCCCATTTGCCCCATTGAAAATTAAATGGTTAAAGAAATAAAAAATATACACGTTTGGTATTGCTGCATTCAGAAATGCATAATCTATCAAAATAAAAATCAATTAATGGTACATGGCGTAGCGGCAAAAAATTCGAAATGCCAAAATGATATTTTTTGGTCATTGCAAATTTTGCGCAAAATGCAATAACAGGTGGTCAAAACATAGCATCTGCGCAAAAATGGTAAGGTTAAAAACGTCAGCTCGAGACACAAAATAATAAGCCTTAACTGATCACCATATCCTGAAAAATGAGAACGCTACGGGTCACTAAAAATGTCACAAAGAGTGGGACCCCTTTTTTTGGACACATTTCTGATTTTTTTTTAACCTCTTAGATGAAAGTAAACCTATACATGTTTGGTGTATATGAACTTATACCGACTTTAGGCATCACACAACACATCAATTTTACCATATATTGAACTCGGGGAATAAAATACCCACAAAAAAGTGAAATGGCACTTTTTTTGAAATTTTTCCGCACTTTGAATTTCTTTTGCTGTTTTCCAATACATTATATGCTAAAAATAATGGTTCCATTTAAAAGTAAATCTCATCCCACAAAAAAAGCCCTCAAATTGCAAGATTGATGGAAAAATAAAAAAGTTACAGCACTCGGAAGAAAGAGAGTAAAAAACAAAAATGGAAAACGGAAAATCATCCGAGGGTGAAAGGATTAACAATATTTATTAATGCTTTAAGTAGCACTGTATTTCTTTTTGTTTGTTTTTTTCATCTTCTACCATTCTACTTTTATCTAGTGTCATGCAAAGAAACAATTAGGTCCCAGGGGTTTCTGTGGATATTATGAATGTGTGGAGCTGTAACACATTGGTGCAATTAGACTGTAAACCTGCAAGCAGACATGAGTGGACTTTTTCCAAATGTAATATTTGCTGCAAATGTAAAAAAATTAAAAAAGAATCAAGAGAAACTCCATATCTTTACTCTTTTGGTAAGTGTCTGGATCTGAAGTACAGGACAACTTTGACCTAGCAGACAGAGTATATTAATCTCATTAGAAGTGAAGTACAAAAGTAGATTGCACTATTGTTTGGAACGTATTCGATAATCTGTTTTCTATTTTATATCTTAACATGATCATCAATTATGTTAAAATAATGTTACTTTGTAAGCAATGGTTACTGTTGGAAAATGTACTGTCCATGTAATTTTCCAAATTATAGGCATGTATTCATGATACTGCAGGAACGCTTCGTCTACTGGCAAAACATCAGTATTATTAAGAAAAGGTACATTCTGTTATCTTTTCAACCTCATTTAATTTGAGGATTGATGGAATAATAGATTTCGATTTGATTAGCTTTAGTATTTTTTTCTTTTTTTTCCAGTTTGTTTTTCATAAATTTCTCATTGTCAACATACATTTTTAGCTGAAAGAGTGCAATTACCACATTGTAAGGCTGTAAACAGAAAGAAATGAATCATTTTTAAAAAAAACATGAGTCATTTCTAATGGACAAAAGCTTTAATGCAAAATCTTTTGGCAGACAAAAGTCAATATTCACAAATCTATTTCCTAAATATAATCTTCACAGAAAGGTTTTTCTTTATGGTAAAAGCTATTTAAAGGTAACAAAAAAACTTGTTATAAACATTTTAATATGTCATTTAAGAGCACATAGGGGCCATTCATTAAGATGTTTACACTAGATATCTATGTATATATATCATAAGTTGCAATGTATTTGCACAACTTGGCAGTTCTAGCGAGCACTTAAGTAAGATTGGTGTAAACTACGTCAGTCTTAATGAATCATTCTCTTAAAGTTTATTGAAAATATTAATAAAATATAACAAAAATAACAAGGCACATATATTTATTTATTCTAAATATATATTGTGTATGAGAATTACTAGCCTCCAGAATATTGGCAGACAGGGTATTAAGCCAATGATTACTTTTGTGAAAGCCAAGTGGATCAGGTTACCCTCCATAAGTATGGAAAACATTACATATGTGAAAATGAATAAGGCATGGATCATTGCTGACTTTCATTCATCTATGGCTGATAGCAATGATTTGATTATATCTATCTGCTTGTCTGTTATCTTCTACCCTGCTCAGCTGCTATGAGTGACAATGGTCTATGTTCACCTGGGCATGTAATTCATATCCACCACCTCATCTATACTGTTCTGCTGATGCAAGGCTTTTTAATGCTGGCCCTATACTAACAGACATCTCCTTACTTGCAGCATCATATATACTATGCAGCTTCTGCCATTGCCACTGCCAATGATTTTAGACAGCCATATCAGCCACACATCTCCTGTCTGCCCACTAATTGTGCTTTACTGTACTTAGGCTTCCGGCACTGCTAGAGCTGATGCTACATTTCCGGATATCTCCTTGCCGGTTATATTCTAAACTTTATGGTTGCAACCATTGACATTTCTGCTATTATTGCTGCTAGATTTCAACACACATGTCACAGTTACATAGTTACTTAGGTTAAAAAAAAGACCTAGGTGCAACTAGTCAACCCTCCTCCACCAATTATACATTTCATCAGTAAATAATTTATAACCAACAATGATGTGTGTACTGAGAAAATCATCCAGCCCTTTTTCAAAAGTTGTTATAGTGTCTGCCATTGATATCTCTATTGGTAGGGCATTCCACAGTCTGACTGCTCTAACTGTAAAGAACCCTTTCCTATTAAGCTGCTGGAGTTGCCTTTTTTCCATTCTCATTGAGTGCCCCGGTCCTTAGTATTGACTTTGGAAGGAATTGTTTATGTGCCAGTCCTTTGTATTGACCATAAATGTATAGAATTAACACCAAAACAAAAGTATGCAAACCTTGTGAGCATGTAATTCATGTCCTAAAGACTACATATGTTGTAGGTGCTATAGAGGTTTCATTTTAGGTATTTAGCTTTCATCTATATTTAATCTACATAACTTTGTGATGGTGGGTTCTTAGTGTATACCAGGGTTGGTGCTGGGTCCCCCCTATTAATACCATCCATTTATCAGGTTGTTTTATTTTTTTGAGACTGATTTTAAATGTATTGTTTAATAAAAGTTATATATACTGGGTTTTTTTTAATTTTTGGCTTGCATATTTTTTTTTTTCCGGGTCATTTGGTATTGTTATGTGCTTTAAGTCCTCATTTTTTGGTTATGATATAGGTGCTCTCATACATGTATTTATACATATAAATAAGATCTCCTCTGAAATGTCTTTCTTCTAAGCTACACAAATCCAACTTTTTCAACCTCTCATCATATGGTAGACCAACCATTCCTTGCAAAAATCTAGTTGCCCTCCATTTTACTGGCTCTAACTTCTGAATACACTTTTTAAAATGTGGAGCCCAAAACTGGGTCCCATTTCCCGATATAGCCTTACAAGGGATTTATACAGGGGTAACAATACGTTGGGATCACAGGATCTAATCTCTCTTTTTATACACCCTAAAATCTCGTTTGCTTTAGCAGCTGCTGCTTGACATTGAGTGCTGCTGCTCCGCTTACTTGCAAGCAGAATACCCAAGTCCTTCTCCTGTTCTGTAGTCTCGAGTATACTTCCATTTAATGTATATATAGCAGTAGGATTACTTTGTCCTAGGTGCATTACTTTACATTTATGAGCACAAAATCTCATTTGCCAAGTATCTGCCCATTCTGACATCTTATCCAGATCATTTTGTAATATTGTATTATCAAGGTTCGTTTTTTAATATGCTACAGAGTTTAGTGTCATCAGCATCGACCGATAATTTACTCTCAATCCAATCCACAAAGTCATTAATATAGAGATTAGAAAAATCTGTCCCAGCACAGATGTCTGCGTTACCCCACTGCTTACTATGGACCAATTAAAGAATGTACCATTTATGGTGGTGACACTTTGTTTCCTGTCCTTTAGCCAATTCCTTACCCATCTGTTTATAGTTTCCCCTAGTCCCTGCTTCTAGAGCTTAATATAAAGACTGTGTTTGTGCTACTATATCAAATGCCTTTGCAAAGTCAAAATAAATCACATCAGCTGCATTACTTATATCCAGATTTGTACTTACCTTTTCATAGAAACTCCTTAAGTTGGTTAGACACAACTTATCTTTCATGAATCCATGCTGGTCATAAGTTATTATGTTATTCCCTATAATGCTGTATATTGTTGAATGTCATCTATTAAAATGTCCTCAAAAACTTTGCGCATCACTGTTGTCAGACTTACCAGAGTGTAGATGCCTGGATCCACCCTCTTACCTTTTTAAAATACTGGCACCACATCAGCCATTCGCCAATCCTGAGGCACTAACTCAGTTGCAAGAGAATCAAAGAAAATAGGATACAGTGGTCGGTCAATAACTGAGCTCAAGTCCCTCAAGAGCCATGGATGAATGCCATCTGGCCTGGAGGATTGTGAATGTTTAATTTACTCAGAAGCATGCATACTTCTTGTGTTCAATTAGTTATATTGGGGGGTACTTTGATTTTTATCTCGTTGAATGTTCCCTGGAACAGTCAGTTTCTTGGTGAGCACTGATGAAAAGTGCCTGTTTAATATCTTAACCTTTTGTTTGTCCTCTCTATAATTATCCTATTACAATCTTTTATGGGCCTGATACTATCCTTTTTTTCCTTTTGGTATTGATGTATTTATAAATTTTGGGGATTTATTTTAATGTCTTTGGTGATTTTTGTTTCAGTAGCTAGTTTTGCTACCTTGATTACTTTTTTACATTTCCTACTGAGAAATTTATACTCCTGAAATGCTATTTCTGTATTCTCAGCCTACAAGGTTTTGAATACCCTTTGTTTTTGTTTTATTGTATGTTGTACTGTCTAATTTATCCATATCGGGGAGGGGGTTATCCCTGGACATTGTATTGCCAAAGAGTATACGTTTTTTACAGAAATCTAGTATTATATCATTAAACTTGCCCCATATATGTTCGGTATTCCCAGTTACCATGACATTGTCGTAATCTACATGATTAAGCTTTTCCCTTAATTTTTTGAATTCAGCTTTCCTAAAAATCCAGGTTTTAGCATTTCCCCTGTCAAATTAATTAAAATTCTATTAAATATTACATTAAAACTTACTATATTATTATCACTGCTGCCCAACTGCTCCCAGACCTGTATATCTGAAATTATATCTGGTCTATTTGACAAGACCAAATCCTGCAAATTATCTCCTCTGGTTGGTTCATCTACCAACTGAAAGAGGTAATTGCCTTGAATTGTAGAAAACAATGTACATCTTTTAGCATAGCCTAAGGATTTTATGTACCACTGAATGTCTGGATAGTTTAAATCCCCCATAATAAAGACCAGATTATTAATATTATTTGCTGCCTTTTCAGTTTGTTCCAGCATTTAACCCACAGGTGTTCAGCTATGTTACGAGGCTATTAGCAAATTATAATTAGCAGCTTTCCACTATTGCCCTCCCCATATACATTTACCCATACTGATTCTACCTTTTTGCAGCTCCCCCAATGTCGTCATTGAGCACAGGACTTAAGTTAGATTTGGTAAATATACACATTACTCCACCTCTTTTGTCTTTCCTGTCCTTTCTAAATGTGGTATAACCCTCTACATTAGTCATCCAGTCATGGATCTCATCCAGCCAGATTTCCGTAATGCCCACCCCATTGAGTTGCAGCCTATCCCTACCATAGAGCCTATAGCAGACAGAGAGGTCTGCCCAGTTCTCCATGAACACAAACCTCTCAATAATGCACCAATTTCTACACCACATATTTATTTCTCTAAGCTCCCGCTGTCTTTCTAGTGACACTCTTGGCATTGGTAGTATTTCTGAAAACACCACCTTAGAGGTCCTGGACTTCATCTTCTCTCTTTGTTCCCTGCATTCATTTTTAAGGACCTTCCACCTTCCTCTAACATTTTCATTAGTAGCAATGTGCACCGTGACCACTAGGTTTTCCACAGCCCCACCAAGCAATCTTTCTATCCAATCCGCACCCAGCATTTCCAGTTATTCAGTGTGTTCTGTAGATATACTATATTGCTATTGCTGTACTGCATGATAAAGAAATACAGAATTTCTGCCAAAATTGGAATACTTTAATTATGACTTGGTGACAAGCTATTGCTTCTTAAATGTGGAAACAGCTAACTGGTTTATGCTGCTTTATTAAAAGGGACAAAGATATTTGCAGCACGTCTGCCTGCATTGCACACTCAAACTCATTTTACTAAGCCATTATACTAACAAACACTGAGGAAACTTAGTGGCATCCTAAACGTGGCTGATGGACTTCTGTATTGTCCCACTAGTGCAAAGATATTTGCAGCACGTCTGCCTGCATTGCACACTCAAACTCATTTGTTACTAAGCCATTATACTAGCAAACACTGAGGAAACTTAGTGGCATCCTAAAAGTGGCTGTTGGACTTCCATTAGTGCCCCACTGGTGCCAAGCTATTTCTAGCACCTCTGCATGACACCCTCCTGCTCTGTTTTTAATAAGCTATAATGAAAGCAAAAAATGCTGCCATTTAGCGGCATACAAGAAGTGGCTGTTGTACTCCATTAGTGCCCCACTGGTGCAAATCTATGTGCAGCACCTCTGCATGACACCCTCCTGCTCTGTTTTTAATAAGCTATAATGAAAGCAAAAAATGCTGCCATTTAGTGGCATACAAGAAGTGGCTGTTGTACTCCATTAGTGCCCCACTTTTGCAAATCTATGTGCAGCACCTCTGCATGACACCCTCCTGCTCTGTTTTTAATAAGCTATAATGAAAGCAAAAAATGCTGCCATTTAGTAGCATACAAGAAGTGGCTGTTGTACTCCATTAGTGCCCCACTGGTGCCAAGCTATTTCTAGCACCTCTGCATGACACCCTCCTGCTCTGTTTTTAATAAGCTATAATTATAGCAAAAAATGCTGTCATTTAGTGGCATACAAGAAGTGGCTGTTGTACTCCATTAGTGCCCCACTGGTGCAAATCTATTTGCAGCACCTCTGCATTGCACACTCAAACTCATTGTTACTAAGCTATTATACTAGCAAACACTGAGTAAACTTAGTGCATCCTAAAAGTGGCTGTTGGACTTCCAATAGTGTCCCACTGGTGAAAAGCTATTTGCAGCACCTCTGCATGACACCCTCATGCACATTTTGCTATGCTAATTTTATAGCAAACTCAGGGAATTCCTTGCTGCATTTGATCATTCGGAGGGATAGAAAGTGAGGCTTCCTTTACTGTCCTTGTACCCACAGAACACGACCACTGTACCCACCTGGCCACTTTTGCCACGCTATTTAATTTGCCCAAAGAGCTGACTCTTTTTCTGCTTCCATAAAATTGTCTGTAATACTAAGTTAGTGTTCCTTTGCTACCAAGCAAGGTACAACACATGTGCATTCTACTCTCCTTTCCATTTCTGGAATGCAATTATTAAATGCAGGTTAGTCCAGCCAATCTGTGACGAAGGTGCAGGTGTGGATATAATGTAGCCTGCATCCAATGTTGGTTTTCTCGATGTCTGACAGCTCAACAATACCATTTGTTCCCACTTCCAAAACAAGTGATGACCTGCCAATCACACTCCCTGTTGCGTGTAAAGGGGTGTCAGTTCAGTGTGAAAAACCATGTGAGACTGCTGTCCCCACAGTCACAGAGGATGAGGAGCACGCAGATGCACTTGATGGGGCAGGCGGTGGTTGCACAGGCACGCTAGTCCGCATTGTAGCACAGTGAAATTCACATTGCGACTTATGCTTCATTTTAAGTCGTGTACAGGGTGGGCTCCCCAGTATGCAGCAAAACCAGGCAAAAGGAAAAGGACTCTAGGCAGTTGGGTTGATAAATGATTGTTTAACTTTAACAAAACAAACAATAAGAACCATGCATACAATTTAAATAATTGAACAATCTATTCTGTTGCCTACTACCTGCTAATCCCTCTGCGTAGCAGTAATTGTGTGTTTGTGCGTGTGTGTGTGTGTGTGTGCGAACGCGACTTACCAGTGTCGCATCACAAGAGCATCCAAGTTATCTACCTAAACATAGACAAAACACATTACCCCCCCTGAATAACCTTGTTAGCTGAAGCCTCACATATAAGGCAGATGATAGCAGTGTGAATGCAAACCACACAGCTTTGCAACAGAGTCATGGAAATCTTGAAAAGCAACAGTCAATGCAAACATGTGTCGCTGTCCCTCTATGATTTAAACTGTACGTGACAATTTGACAGTGCAGAGGCAGCAAGTCTTATTGTCTATATAGTCGGCCTACCCAGAACAGATATGTGTTTTGCTAATAAAACAAAGTGTTGCGTGCCCGCATTATTGTCTGGGCAAAGCCTACCGTACCCGGGTACTGTGATGTCCAGTTGCCAGAAATACAGACTTTACGCTCCTCTCACAATAAGCAGTATAGACAGCACCGTAAGAATGTTGGTCTGTGGCACAGGATGCTGCTCACTGGCGTTACGGTACTCCTCACCAAACTCCAAAATGACTCCCCTTGCTGTAACACACACCTTTAGCATTTCCTTCTGTTCATAGACAGCATCTCCAAGTCCACACCCGAAGAGCAATTTCTCCTCCACGTCTAAGTGTGGAGAGGCAGCTAGTGCGCATGCGTGTGCCGATTTACCCCAGCCGCAGCCTAACTACAGTGTTTCGCCTAGTGAGTATGCTCAGCCTGACTGTGCCATTCCTGAGGCTAAGTCTTCATTTCGGGATACAGCGCATGCTCCCACACTTATTGCGAAAAGCCTCTTTGCAGAGGTACTTGCACTCCGTGCCGGGTCTAAGTCCTGTGTTGTGCCTTAACACCATGCTAAAGCTGATAGTCTTTTTTCAGAGACTGTATTTCATGCTACTGAGCATGCTCAGGCACTTACTGCATCGGACACTAGGTCCGGTAATTAACTCTTTGGCCCTGCCCCTGATGTGGGAGGCCCATATAGACCACAGGGCATCAGGTGTCCTGACGATGTGGCCAGGCCACTCCCAAATGGCTTGCAGAGGCCCGCCCCTATGACTTGTCACCTCATTATTGATGGTCAGACGATGACTGGTGAGGTGTTTGTGTCGTGGCAGCCATGAGGTCATTATTGAAGTTGCGGTTCCAAATAGGACGCTAGTTATGCCACTCATGACGTGTCACTCTGCTTTTGTCTCCAGGAGGTGCATTGTGGTCCACCCTGGTTTGGGGCGGACCCAGGTTATAAAACGGGCTGGAGCCAACAAGGAGGTGCACAGTCTTCTATTATGCTCCGAAAGAGCACACCTCCATGTGTTGAACCCATTGCGGCTTTAGGCCAGAGGTAGGCAGGATACGGCGTTGATGCAGGCCGCCACCACGGTTGGTAACGCAGAACGGTTAAGACCAGCTCCTGTCCTACCATTCCTGCTTGTGCAGCCCAGTGGCATTAACAGGCCTGCTGCTGCTGATGCGCCTGCTGTCCACAGGTGTGGCCCCAATGCACACGGTCAGCATACTCAATGGCCCCTGTGATGTTAACAGGGAGTTCCTGGGCTGGGTGGGCGTGTGGACCCTGTGACGCTAACAGGGCTCCCAGTCTCCAGATCTGAATGGCGTCTAACTCGGTTCAGGCTACTATTAGTTTCATAGCCACACAGCTCTGTATCCTCCACCTAACCATCCAGTTGCCAACCTCTCCTTTTCCATCTGGGAGCACGGTGGACACTGACTGCTGATGGGGATATATACCTTTCTCTTTCTTTTCTTATTAATTTTCGTTATATAGCGGTAACATAGTATATACCACCTTATCCAAATCTGCCAGTCCCACCGTAACAGATGGTGTTTCTTCAGCAAATGTTACTTTTGCTTAACCACCAAACCCACGGACAAAAACTTTTTTCCCCTTTCCAACACACCTGTTCCCCTTTCCACCAGCATCTGTCCTTTTTCAACTCATTTTGTATATGACCAAAAGTGCAACTCTGCAGGGACACCGTACTTAATGCCATCTCAGCACAGAAGCCAGCCCTCGGTCCCTCAGATGTGGACAAGTAAAAGACCATTTCCTCCTATCCATGACAAAGCGTTGAGATTCACTCTGTGCAGTACTGGTGTTTAGTGGAAAAGCAGATCTAAGATTGCGTACCACCTTCTGCAGATACTCCTGTATACGTGCGTCCCTTTCTATGGCAGGAATTATTTCGCCAAATTTTGTCTTGTACCAGGGATCTAACAGTGTGGCAACCCAGTAGTTAGCATTGCTTCGAATTCGTACAATCCGAGGGTCATGCTGTAGGTAGTGCAGCAAGAAGGCACTCATGTGTCTTGTGCATCCAGGAGGACCAAGTCCTTGGTGTGTTGGTGGCAGAGAGGTGAGAATCGTGCCTCCTTCCTCTGCCCTCTCCCCCCAACCTCGCACAACCGAAATGTGAGCAAGCTCTCACTCATCTGCTGAGTCTTCCATGCCCATTGCCAGTTCGTCCTCCATGTCTTCATTGGCTCCTGCACCTTCCTCAACAATTTTTGCTGATACTATGCGCCCTTGTTAATCCCTCTCCCCCACCATGACTGCCGCCTAGGTGCCGCTGACCATCTGGACCTCGTAGATCTTGTTATCCCTTCCGCATATGACTCCTCCTGTACTTCCTCCCCTTCCTCTTGTCCCAACACCTGACTCTGAATAATGCTTACAGTGTGCTCCATCATGTAGATGACCAGAAATGTCACGCTGAGAATGGCATTGCCAGTGCTAAACATCTTCGTCGACATTTGTAAACTGTGTAGAAGGGTGCATAGGTCCTTGATCTGACACCACTCCAGCAGCGTGATTTGCACCACCTCTGGATCAAGTTAGGCCAGGCTATATGTCATAACGTATTGCAGCAGGGTTCGGCGGTGCTGCCACAAACGCTGCAACATGTGCAGATTCAAATTCCTGCATGTCAGCACATCACATTTCAGGCGTTTAACCACCAGACCTAAAGACTTCTGTAGCGACGAAAGTTGTTGAGCTGCTGTGTGCGAACGATGGAGGTGAGCACATAGCGAGCGTGCCCGCTGCACAAAGCCATGTAGGCCGGGATTGGGGTTTTAAAAATTGCTGGAGAATTAGGTTCAACACGTGAGCCATACAAGGCACGTGTGTCACGTTGCCCTGACGATGGCCCGCAGCCAGATTTGCATCATTGCCGCACACTGCGGTTAAGTCATCAACGGAGTACGCTCCGTCAATTTGTACTCCGGTCGCCAGGTGACAACGTGTTCCTTTCATGCATAGTGCTGATGATGGGAGAGAAGTTGATGCCAGCGGCGCAGGTGGATGCAGGTTATGCTCACCCACTGGGCTGCATTACCTTGACAGATGCAGAATCTCTGGCTGAATGTAGGTGGTGGGTATCTCACAGATGAAGTACCATCATTAAGCTACAACCAATGGGAAGACACCACACCCTTTTTTATGCCCATCCTGTCTGCAGACCACTGCCAGACGTAGTTATGAATCTCTGGTTACTTTTACCCCCAGTTCAGTTTTATGATTTTGTGTACTTGTTACCTGACTACTTTTCCTGCTTGCTGTTTATGTACCTTGTTGGCCGATCCGCATTTCACCTCTGCTTGTTTTCTGATTAAGTCCTGGCCATCCCATTCTGTTCCTGTTCCTCAATTAATGTTTTGTCCCTGCCTGACTACTATTCTCTGGAAATGCAGCCTTCCACAGGTATTGATCACCTTGGGCCCTGTGTAATTCCTAATCCCTGTATAGGGGTTAAAGGGTTTCAGGGTTCTGGATGTCCTGCTTGGTGAGTGGCTTCCCTCTAGCCTATCCTTTACAGCCCATCTGAGTGTGTGGATTAAGGAAGGAAGGCGTTACACCGTGCCCTCTGCAGAAGGCCATGTAGGCCAGGATAGTGCTTTAAAAATTGCTGGACAACCAGGTTCAAAACTTGAGCCACACAAGGCACGTGTGTCACATTGTCACGGCGAAGGGCCGCACCCATGTTTGAATCATTGTCACACCCAGCCTTCCCTGGCTGCTGGTTGAGTGGAGACAACCATTGATGAAACTTGGTCTCCAGAGCTAACCATCCACAACTTCTCAGCTGTGTGACTCACATTTCCCATACATTTCAAAGTAAACATTTGACCGCATGATGGCATTGAGCTCTGCTGCCAGCATAGTAAGGAGGTGTGTGGTATTCCTTGTGCGCAGTTACAAGGAAGGGTGCCCTGACCACACAGGGTTTGGGCCGAGGTGAAGGACCCACACGAGGTTGAGGAGGCAGAAGCAGTGTATTAACTTCCTCATACAGAGGAAGGATTGATACAACTCGTGGGGACAGCAAGACTTGAACAGCAGACCCTTCTTCATCTCTCCCCATAGTAACCCATTGCCCAGTCAGCGACATGTAACGCCCCTGTCCATGCTTACTGGGCCAAGTATCTGTGGTGAAATGCACCCTGTCACACAGTTTCCCAAAGAAGCGGTGATGTTTGGTGCGACATGCTGGTGTAGCGCGTGCACGCCTTTGTTGGAGAAGGAGTGGCACCTGGGCATCGGCTCTTGGGGCACTGCGATGGGCATAAGGTCTCAAAAATCCTCGGTTAAAAAGGTTGGAAAGGAAGCATTTTGGAAGCCAACAGTTTGCAGATGCTGAAAGTCAAGCTCTAAGCCATGTCATGCCCTTCTAAAAGCATGTAAAACACAGCAAGGGGACTCCAACCACAGTCTCCCTCGTTTCCACTAATTGGGCCACACACACCCCACTTGACTGGCATCAGTTGACCCCCATTTTCAAGATGAAAAAGATGCTTTGCATGAAGCACTCTCAAAAATACACGTGCCTTTCGCCTCCCCTGGCTGAGCCAGGGGAAGAAAAGTCCTCTGAGAGCCATGACTTGTTCATCTTGGTGAACGTTAGTCTATCCACATTGTCAGTGGACAGATGCGTGTGTTTAGCTGTCAGCACACCCCCAGCAGCACTGAGGACACGTTCTGAGAAAACGCTGGCTGCAGGACACAACAAGATCCCCAAGGCGTACGTGGTGAGCTCAGGCAATTTATCCAGATTGGAAGCCTAAAATGAGCAGGGCTCAAGTTGCACAGTAATGGCATTGACGTTCCCTTGCATATACTCATAATTGTGTCTCCTCCTCTTTTTCCTTGTCCAGCTCCTTTGTTTTCGCATGAGTATATGTCCTTGTCACTTTCCCATGTGTTTGTGTTGTGTTGTGAGTTGTTAGTCACCTTTTGGACACCTTTGAGGGTGTTTTTATGTGTTTGTGATTGCCTGCCATTGTTTCCTATGCGGTTCGAGTTCGGTTCGTCGAACGTTCACCGAACTGAACTCGAACGAGACCTCCGTTCGATTAACTGAACTCGAGCCGAACCGCGGCTGGTTCGCTCATCTCTAATAGTGAGGTCACTTTAACTATTTAAGCCTGTGTCTGCATTAAACAGCCTAAAAGGGGTTTAACACAATCTTATGAGACCTCAGATTGTAATACATATTTTTTGGGCTTTTAAAGACTTAGCACTACTTAGAAGTCATAGTCAATCCATTTGCTGAAATTTTGGGGAAATAAATTGACTGGGCAGAAAATTTTGAGTTTTTAAAAGATTTAAATTGTCTCTCCAATATTTCCCAGAGGAGCATTGCAGCTATAAGACTCCTCACCACTAACAGCCGGACTGGATTGTCAGTCTCCGCAAGGAGAAAAAGTCTCCTCTAAAAGATTTAATAATTTTTAACAATCATAATTAATTATTTCAACTTCTTGTTATTAGGCATAGGCATTCCATTATTGTCTGCCCATACAAATTTCTCATATTATTCATTTATTTAGAAAGGATTAGATCCTGTTATAAGCTTTTACCAAACCTTTCTTTAAAAAGTCTTTCCCTTCTCAAAGGAAAGATCAGATCAGTCTTACTTACTAAATTTACAATATGTCATGTGCAAAAAGTAATGTGCCTGAGAGATAAAGAATCACTTCCTATACTGGTAATTGAATAACTTTGCTCCTCTCCTCAATCCAAAAAATACAAAAATACTGCATTGATAATTTGTACTATGTCACGTTGGTCAAAGAATTGAGGCACCGAGCTAGGACAAAGTAATAGGGGAAGACAAATAGCAGGAACAAATATCACAATAGCCAGGAGAATACATTATACATATATATATATATATATATATATATATATATATATATAAAAAATTATATATATATAATTGTATTCTCCTGTCTATTGTGATATTTGTTCATATACATATGTATAGCATGCATTGAAGAAACAATAGAAATGTTTTTTTCTCCAGAAAAATGTTCAATGTAATCTCTCTCTCTCTCTCTCTCTCTCTCTCTCTCTCTCTCTATATATATATATATATATATATATATATATACTCTAGTACAGACCAAAAGTTTGGACACACCTTCTCATCTCTAGAACAACTGTTAAGAGGAGACTTTATGCATTGTAAAGTGCTGCGGAATATGTTGGCGCTATATAAGTAAACTTTATTATTATTATTATGCAGCAGGCCTTCATGGTAAAATAGCTGCTAGGAAACCACTGCTAAGGACAGGCAACAAGCAGAAGAGACTTGTTTGGGCTAAAGAACACAAGGAATGGACATTAGACCAGTGGAAATCTGTGCTTTGGTCTGATGAGTCCAAATTTGAGATCTTTGGATCCAACCACTGTGTCTTTGTAGAAAAGGTGAACGGATGGACTGTACATGGCTGGTTCCCACCGGGAAGCATGGAGTAGGAGGTGTGATGGTGTGGGGGTGCTTTGCTGGTGACACTGTTGGGGATTTATTCAAAATTGAAGGCATACTGAACCAACATGCCTACAACAGCATCTTGCAGCGGCGTGCTATTCCACCCGTTTTGCATTTAGTTGAACCATCAATTATTTTTCAAGAGGACAATGACCCCAAACACACCTCCAGGCTGTGTAATGGCTATTTGACTAAGAAGTAGAGTGATGGGGTGCTACGCCAGTTGACCTGGTCTCCACAGTCACCAGACCTGAACCCAATTGAGATGGTTTGGGGGTGAGCTGGACCACAGAGTGAAGGCAAAAGGGCCAAAAAGTGCTAAACATATTTGGGAACTCCTTTAAGACTGTTGACCGGTGACTACCTTTTGAAGCTCATCAAGAGAATGCCAAGAGTGTGCAAAGTAGTAATGAAAGCAAAAGGTGGCTACTTTGAAGAACCTAGAATATAAGACATATTTTCAGTTGTTTCACACTTTTTTAATTATTTCATTACACATGATTTAATTCATAGTTTTGATGCCTTATATATAAACATAGAGAGAGATATTACATTGAACATTTTTCTGGAAAAACTTTTTTTCTATCTTTTTTCTGGCATTTATTACTGCATAATATACAAGCCACAAAACCCTGAGAAGGCCAATAATGTGTGAAAGTAGTCTAAAGACAATAAAAGCAAATATATCTAACAATACAGTTCTAATTGGATGTCTGTTGAGGCACTATGCATATGAATCACATTAATGACATGCTGGTGTTCTGCTACACTAAAATGAATAAAATTAAAATGTTAGTGATACTCAAGCTAATTTCACATTCAAGTAAGTGTTTTCTTTTAAATATAGCAGCAGAAAAAAGTATTTTGCTTACTTACATTACTAGTCATACTGTTAAAACTGCTACAACTACTAATACTACTTACTAATAACTTCTGTGTTCTCAGAAATGGAAAAAAAGCAAGAAAAAAAACAATTCTGCATTAATTTTTCAGTATGTAAATATTTGCTGCTAGTAAAAGAGTTAAATGAAATGAAAGCTGCAATATTGTTCACTTTTCGAAGATAAAAGGAGTCATCATTTATAGAAACCAATTAAGTTAGGCCTCCTTGAGCAAATTATCATGACAAATTGTAATATGATTTTCTTGGCATTATTAGGTTGTAACCTTAAAGAAAACAAAGTATAATAAATAATTTCAAATTAAACACATTTTTTGCATAATGCCATTTTAAAATTAGAAATGTCATATTATCACCACTACAATGCTAGCAATACATATGCACAATGACTGGAATAAAAACTACCAAATAAACAGCAGAATGAGAGATATAAGCTTATTCAAGCATTCATACTGTTATCATCAGTCACTACTACTTTATAAAGTACAGTGGAACCTCACTTAACGAGTAACCCACTTAACGAGAATTTCACTTAACAATCAAAGCTTTCTGTAAATTTGTAGCCCGGTTTACGAGAAAGCTTTGCTGTATGAGCAAAATCCTCCCGCACACACTTCCGGTTCCGTACAACCACTGCGCTCTGACCCGCACTTGCAGTCCACACAAGCACGCACAAACACACGCAAACACACACACAAACACACAAACACACATATACAGTATTATTCTCACCTTACCTTCCGTTCCACCGCCGGTCTCATGGTTCTTGTAGTCCGCCGGCTCATTGCGACCTCCTCACGGCGAACTACAAGACCCAGGAGGCCAGAGATGAAACGGAAGGTAAGGTGAGCATAATATGTGTGCCTTCAGTTCCATCGCTGGCCTTCTGGGTCCTGTAGTTCGCCGCTCTACTCCAGGCTGTGCATCGGCAACCATAGCAACGAAGCAGGAAGTTCCCCGGTCAGACGCTACTCAAAGGCAGCGCGCTGGCCAATCAGAGGCAATCGGCTCCTGCCTTTGACGTCAGCACTCTGGCAGCGGAAGTTCCTCCCTCATCGTTATGGTAACCCGATACACAGCCCGTACTGGTGAACAGTAAGTCCCAGCAGACCGGCGATGGAACGGAAGGTAAAGTGAGCATAATACTGTATGTGCGTGTGCGTGCGTTCTTGTGTGTGTTTGTGTTTGCCTGTGCATGTTTGTGCGTGTTTGTACGTGCTTGTACGTGTTTGTGCATGTGTGGAATGACACAATAGGGGACCTAAATGGGACATTTAACAAGTTGTGGAACAAATTGTCTGCATTGCAATGATTTCCTATGGGAAATCTTGCTTTGCTGAACGAGTAACTTGGTTAACAAGCACACTCCCAGAACTGATTGTTCTCGTTAACCAAGGTTCCACTGTATACACTATCTACCATAAATAGATAGATATAGAATATAGAGTAATACATAGAAGGCAGCACTCAAAAAAGGTGCAAAAAGTCTACTTAAGCCCACTTTACACGTTGCAATTAGTTGTACAATCGCATTTGCGATGTGACACGCCCAGGTTGCATACGGGATCTTATGAGATTGCACGTAGGTTGTTCATTTGCTGTCACACGTGCGTTAGTAGTCTATGTTAAATTGATCAATTTTGTGTGCGATCCTTTAGATCATGTGTTCTGTGACGTATGCATTGGGAACCTTTTTTTTTTTTTTTTTTTAATTGACTTGCCAAGCGTGTGTAATGTGTAGGGATGCGTTTTTACTATGTCATCTGCCATTCAGCTCTGCTACATGGCCGCTGACAGCAGACACAGACAGCCATGTAGCAGAGCTGAATGGCAGATGACAGCAGACACAGACAGAGCCGCACTGTCAGAATGAACTCGGGTGAACTTCACCCGACTTCATGGTCATGCTGCGGCTCTGTCTGTGTCGCGCCCTGATTAGCGGTCACCTGTGAAGGGCTCACCGGTGACCGCTAATCTCCTAAGTGACTGAAGTTAGCAGCCCTCTCTCATATACTCACCAATCCCCGATCCCCGATCCCCGACACTGCACGGCGTTCACACTGCTCTCGCGGCTTTTACTGTTTTGAAAAAGCCGGCCGCCCATTAAACAATCTCGTATTCCCTGCTTTCCCCGCCCACCGGCGCCTATGATTGGTTACAGTGAGACACGCCCCCACGCTGAGTGACAGGTGTCACACTGCACCCAATCACAGCAGCCGGTGGGCGTGTCTATACTGTGTAGTGAAATAAATAATTAAATAATTAAAAAAAACGGCGTGCGGTCCCCCCCAATTTTAAAACCAGCCAGATAAAGCCATACGGCTGAAGGCTGGTATTCTCAGGATTGGGAGCTCCACGTTATGGGGAGCCCCCCAGCCTAACAATATCAGCCAACAGCCGCCCAGAATTGCCGCATACATTAGATGCGACAGTTCTGGGACTGTACCCGGCTCTTCCCGATTTGCCCTGGTGCGTTGGCAAATCGGGGTAATAAGGAGTTATTGGCAGCCCATAGCTGCCAATAAGTCCTAGATTAATCATGTCAGGCGTCTATGAGACACCTTGCATGATTAATCTGTAAATTACAGTAAATAAACACACACACACACACACGAAAAAAATCCTTTATTAGAAATAAAAAACACAAACATATACCCTGGTTAACCACTTTAATCAGCCCCAAAAAGCCCTCCATGTCCGGCGTAATCCAGGATGCTCCAGCGTTGCTTCCAGCGCTGCTGCATGGAGGTGACCAGAGCTGCAGCAGACACAGCCGCTCCGGTCACCTCCACGCAGCTAATGAAGACAGCCGTGCGATCAGCTGAGCTGTCAGTGAGGTTACCCGCTGTCACTGGATCCAGCGGTGGCCGCGGGTAACCTCAGTGACAGCTCAGCTGATCGCACGGCTGTCTTCATTAGCTGCGTGGAGGTGACCGGAGCGGCTGTGTCTGCTGCAGCTCCGGTCACCTCCATGCAGCAGCGCTGGAAGCGACGCTGGAGCATCCTGGATTACGCCGGACATGGAGGGCTTTTTGGGGATGATTAAAGTGGTTAACCAGGGTATATGTTTGTGTTTTTTATTTCTAATAAAGGATTTTTTTCGGGTGTGTGTGTGTTTATTTACTGTAATTTACAGATTAATCATGGAAGGTGTCTCATAGACGCCTGACATGATTAATCTAGGACTTATTGGCAGCTATGGGCTGCCAATAACTCCTTATTACCCCGATTTGCCAACGCACCAGGGCAAATCGGGAAGAGCCGGGTACAGTCCCAGAACTGTCGCATATAATGTATGCGGCAATTCTGGGCGGCTGTTGGCTGATATTGTTAGGCTGGGGGGCTCCCCATAACGTGGAGCTCCCCATCCTGAGACTACCAGCCTTCAGCCGTATGGCTTTATCTGGCTGGTTTTAAAATTGGGGGGGACCGCACGCCGTTTTTTTTTAATTATTTAATTATTTATTTCACTACACAGTATACACACGCCCACCGGCTGCTGTGATTGGGTGCAGTGTGACACCTGTCACTCAGTGTGGGGGCGTGTCTCACTGTAACCAATCATAGGCGCCGTGGGCGGGGAAAGCAGGGAATACGAGATTGTTTAATGGGCGGCCGGCTTTTTCAAAACAGTAAAAGCCGCCGGAGCAGTGTGAACGCCGTGCAGCGCCGGGGATCGGGGATCGGTGAGTATATGAGAGAGGGGGATAGACTGACATGGACAGAGAGTGAGGGACAGAGATAGTGACCGACTGACAGAGATTAGTGAATGACAGACATTGTGAGGCGCTTCAGAACGTAGCTTTTCAGCTGCGCTCTGAAGCGGACCTTTTTTAAGCTGCGGTACAGAGCGCACACCTGCGCACATAGCATCAGACACCAAAATCGTATGAGGGATGTCACACGTTACAATTGACTAGGTTCATACAACAAAATGCTCAATTCTAGAGAAAGATACGATGTGTTTGCGATCAACGGTTTTGCGTTCAATCCTGATCGCACGTAGATGTCACACGCAGACACCTCACAAACGATGCCGGATGTGCGTCACTTACAACTTGACCCCAACGACAGATTGTGAGATATATTGAAGCGTGTGTAGTGGGCTTTAGTTATTAGCCTTTCTGGTATGGCAACATTTCAGTTGCAATGAACCATTATCAAACAACATACTAATACAGAAAGGAAGTATATGATCATGACATGTGCAAACAGTGCAACATAATCCAAAGCAGAATAAAATGCACTAGTATTCTTGGGTTTGCATCTTTCTTCTACTCGCAGTGGGTGCCTCCTGGTCCTTAGCATTGCCTTTGGAATGAATAAAAAATGTCAGTCCTTTATATTGACCACACATGTATTTATTCATGTAAATAAGATCTCTTCTGAGATGTCTTTTTTCTAAGCTAAACAAATCTAATTTTGTTCCCCCTCTCATCATATGGGAGACCTTCCATTCCTCGTAGTAGTCTAGTTACATGCCTTTGAACTGAGTCTATCTTCTGAATGTCCTTTTTAAAATGTGGATCCCAAAACTGGATACCATATTCCAGATGTGGCCTTACAAGTGATTTATAGAGGGGTGACGATGAAATCACAGGATCTAATCTCGCTTTTTATACACCCTAAAATCTTGTTTGCTTTAGCAGCTGCTGCTTCACATTGAGTGCTGCTGCTCAGCTTATTTGTAATGAGAATACCCAAGTCCTCCTCCTCTTCTGTAGTCCTGAGTTTACTTCCATTTAATGTATACGCATTTATAGGATTACTCCATCCTATGTGCATTTCTTTACATTTATCAACATTAAATCTCATTTGCCAAGTATCTGTCCATTCTGACATCTTTTCCAGATCATTTTGTAATATTGTACTTTAAAGGTCTCTTTTTAATATCCTACATAGTTTGGTTTCATCAGCAAATATTGACATTTTACTCTCAATCCTATCCACAAGGTCATTAATAAAGAGATCAAAAAGAATTACCTGCAGTACCCCACAGCCTATTATAGCCTATTAAGAAAATATATCATTTATGACTATTCTTTGTTTCTGATCTTTTAGCCAATTCCCTACCCATTTGCATATAGTTTTCCCTAGTTCCTGCTTTTGGAGCTTCAGTATAAGGCTATTATGTGGTACAGTATTAATTGCCTTTGCAAAGTCCAAATAAATCCCATCAGCTGCAATACCAAATATAGATTTGCACTTACCACCTCATAGAACCCCAAGATGTTGGTTAGACATAACATATCTTCCATGAATCCATGCTCTGTCAGTTATTATATTATTTTCTGCAATATATGTTTGCATGCCATATCTTAAGATTAGAGATGAGCGAACCGGTCGCGGTTCGGCTCGAGGTCGGTTCGCCGAACGGGCGTCTCGTTCGAGTTCGGTTCGGCGAACGTTCGACGAACCGAACTCGAACCGCATAGGAAACAATGGCAGGCAATCACAAACACATAAAAACACCTAGAAAACACCCTCAAAGGTGTCCAAAAGGTGACAAACAACTCACAACACAACACAAACACATGGGAAAGTGACAAGGACATATACTCATGCGAAAACAAAAGAGCTGGACAAGGAAAAAGAGGAGGAGACACAGATATAGGCATGGCACGCCCTTCTAAAATCATGTAAAACACCGCAAGGTGACCCCAAGCGGAGTCTCCCTTTTGTCCAAAAATTGGGCAACACACACACCCACCCCTTCAGTGGCAGCACTTGTGCCCCAGTTGTACACGTCACAGCTAGATCTGCATCAAGCACATTCAAAAATACGCCATACTGAACCGTCCCCAGGATGACACCGGGGTAGGTAGCAAAGTCTTTCCTGATCCCAGCTCTGTTCATCTTGGATCATTTTTAAAAACAATGTAAGCAAGGGTTACTCCAAGCGGAGTCTCCCTTTTTTCCAAAAATTGGGCCACACACACTCCCACCCCTTCAGTGGCAGCACTTGTGCCCCAGTTGTACACTTCACAGCTAGATTTGCATCAAGCACATTCAAAAATACGCCATACTTAACCGTCCCCAGGATGACACCGGGGTAGGTAGCAAAGTCTTTGCTGAACCATGACTTGTTCATCTTGGCTCCTTTTAAAAAACACAGCAAGCAAGGGTTACTACAAGCGGAGTCTCCTTTTTTTCCAAAAATTGGGCCACACAGACACCCACCCCTTCAGTGGCAGCACTTGTGCCCCAGTTGTACACTTCACAGCTAGATTTGCATCAAGCACATTCAAAAATACGCCATACTTAACCGTTCCCAGGATGACCCCGGGGTAGGTAGCAAAGTCTTTGCTGAACCATGACTTGTTCATCTTGGCTCCTTTTAAAAAAACACAGCAAGCAAGGGTTACTCCAAGCGGAGTCTCCCTTTTTTTCCAAAAATTGGGCCACACAGACACCCACCCCTTCAGTGGCAGCACTTGTGCCCCAGTTGTACACTTCACAGCTAGATTTGCATCAAGCACATTCAAAAATACGCATACTTAACCGTCCCCAGGATGACACCGGAGTAGGTAGCAAAGTCTTTCCTGATCCCAGCTCTGTGCATCTTGGATCATTTTTAAAAAAAATGTAAGCAAGGGTTACTCCAAGCGGAGTCTCCCTTTTTTCCAAAAATTGGGCCCCATACACACCCACCCCTTCAGTGGCAGCACTTGTGTCCCAGTTGTACACTTCACAGCTAGATTTGTATCAAGCACATTCAAAAATACGCCATACTTAACCGTCCCCAGGATGACACCGGAGTAGATAGCAAAGTCTTTCCTGATCCCAGCTCTGTGCATCTTGGATCATTTTTAAAAACAATGTCAGCAAGGGTTACTCCAAACGGAGTCTCCCTTTTTTCCAAAAATTGGGCCCCACACACACCCACCCCTTCAGTGGCAGCACTTGTGCCCCAGTTGTACACTTCACAGCTACATTTGCATCAAGCACATTCAAAAATACGCCATACTTAACCGTCCCCAGGATGACACCGGAGTAGATAGCAAAGTCTTTCCTGATCCCAGCTCTGTGCATCTTGGATCATTTTTAAAAACAATGTAAGCAAGGGTTACTCCAAACGGAGTCTCCCTTTTTCCAAAAATTGGGCCCCACACACACCCATTCCTTCAGTGGCAGCACTTGTGCCCCAGTTGTACACTTCACAGCTACATTTGCATCAAGCACATTCAAAAATACGCCATACTTAACCGTCCCCAGGATAACCCCGGGGTAGGTAGCTAAGTCTTTCCTGATCCCAGCTCTGTGCATCTTGGATCATTTTTAAAAACAATGTAAGCAAGGGTTACTCCAAGAAGAGTCTCCC
This sequence comes from Anomaloglossus baeobatrachus, assembly GCF_048569485.1. NCBI lineage: Eukaryota > Metazoa > Chordata > Amphibia > Anura > Aromobatidae > Anomaloglossus > Anomaloglossus baeobatrachus. The sequence goes on along the minus strand of NC_134354.1, from coordinate 581,990,948 downwards.
TTTTTTCCAAGAATTGGGCCACACAGACACTCACCCCTTCAGTGGCAGCACTTGTGCACTAGTTGTAAACAGGATGTTTTGATTTGCATCAAGCACATTCCAAATCCACAAGCATTTACTCTCCCCAGGATGACACAGGGGTAGTAAATTCCTTGTGGATCCATGACTTGTTCATTTTGATGAACGTTAGTCTATCCACATTGTCACTGGACAGACGCTTGCGCTTATCTATCAGCACACACCCAGCAGCACGGAAGACACGTTCAGAGACAACGCTGGCAGCTGGACACGACAAAATCTCCAAGGCGTTAGTGGAGAGCTCTGGCCATTTTTCAAGATTTGAAGTCCAAAATGAGTAAGGCTCCATTTGCAAAGTCATGGCATCGATGTTCATTTGGAGATACTCCTATATCATCTGCTCCAGCCAATGACTATGTGTCAGACTTGTTGTCTCTGGTGGCAATACGAGGGTCATGTTGGAGGTAGTGCAGCAAGAAGGCACTCATGTGTCTTGCGCAGCCATGCGGACCAAGTCTACGCTGTTTTTGTGGCATAGAGGTGCTAACCGTGCTTTCTTCCTCTGACATCTCCCCCCAACCTCTTTTAACTGAAATTTGACCAAGGTCTCCCTCATCCGCTGAGTCTTCCATGTCCATGAACAGTTCGTCCTTCATTTCTTCATGTTCTCCTGCACCTTCCTCAACATTTCGCCTGCTAAAATGCGCCCTGTTGATCCCTGTCCCCCATGGTCCCATGCCTGCCGCGTTGGTGATGATGAACGTCTGGACCTTGGTGATGTTGTTGTGTCTTGTGCATATGAATCCTCCTGTAGTTGCTCCCCTTCCTGTTGTCCCAACCCCTGACTCCGAATAGTGTTTAGCATGTGCTCCAGCATGTAAATGACTGGAATTGTCATGCTGATAATGGCATTTTCAGCGCTAAACATATTCGTCGACATGTCGAAACTGTGCAGAAGGGTGCATAGGTCCTTGATCTGAGACCACTCCATCAGGGTGATCTGCCCCACCTCTGCATCTCGTTGGCCCAGGCTATACGTCATGACGTATTGCACCAGGGCTCGGCGGTGCTGCCACAGTCGCTGTAACATGTGGAGAGTCGAATTCCAGCGTGTCAGCACATCGCATTTCAGGCGATGAACCGGCAGGCCAAAAGGCTTCTGGAGCGATGCAAGTTGCTCAGCTGCGACGGTTGAACGGCGGAAGTGAGCAGACAGTTTTCGCGCCCTGGTCAGAAGGCCATCTAGGCCGGGAAAGTGTGTTAAAAATTGCTGGACAACAAGGTTCAACACGTGAGCCATACAAGGCACGTGTGTCACCTTGCCCAGGCGAAGGGCCGCACCCAGGTTTGCAGCATTGTCGCACACGGCCTTACCAGGCTGCAGGTTGAGTGGAGACAACCATTTATTAAACTCAGTCTCCAGAGCTGCCCACAACTCAGCCGCTGTGTGACCCCTATTTCCAAGACATGTCAAGCTAAAGACCGCCTGATGCCGTTGCACTCTGCTGCCAACATAGTAATGAGGGGTGCGTGATTCCTTCTGCGCAGTGAGAACGCTGGTGGCCTGACCAGGAAGGCTTGGGGCGGAGGTGGAGGATCCAGATGAGGTGGAGGAGGCAGAAGCAGTGGCGGAACTTGGACAGACAGAGGATTGACACACAAATCGTGGGGACGGCAAAACTTGTGCAGCAGACTCTTCACCATCTATCACCATAGTTACCCAGTGCCCAGTCAGCAACATGTAACGTCCCTGTCCATGCTTACTGGTCCAAGTATCGGTGGTGAAATGCACCCGTTCACACACAGAGTTTCTCAAGGAAGCGGTGATGTTGTGTGCGACATGCTGGTGTAGCGCGGGCACACCTTTCTTAGAGAAGTAGTGGAGACTGGGCATCTGGTACTGGGGCACAGCGACAGACATAAGGTCTCTAAAATCCTGTGTGTCCACCAGGCGGAAAGGCAGTATATCGGTAGCCAAGAGCTTACAGAGGGATAAAGTCAACCTCTTAGCTTTGTCATGGGTCGCAGGATATGGCCTTTTATTTCTCCACATCTGAGGGACAGGGATCTGGCTGCTGTGTGTAGACGGTGTTGAGTAGGGTGTCCCTGGAAAAATGCAGGTATGTGAGGAAAGTGCAGGCGTAGACATGATGTTGCCTTCATCCAACGTTGGTGCTGTCGATGTCTGAGAGAGCTGTACACATGCACTTGTTTCCCCTTCCAAACCAACTGACGACCTACCAAGAAAACTGCCTGTTGCGGTTACAGTGGTGGAAGTTGTGCGTGGAAAACCAGGTGTGACAGCTGTCCCCACAGTCCTAGAAGATGAAGAGCGCGCGGATGCACTGGAAGGGGCAGGCGGTGGATGGTTCGCGCCGCTAATCCGCATTGCAGCACGGTAAGCTTCCCACTGGGACATATGATATTTATTCATATGACGATTCATGGAAGAAGTTGTCAAACTGCTGAGGTTTTGCCCTCTACTAACAAAATCACAACAAATTTTACAGATCACATAATTTGGGCGATCTTTTGCTATGTCAAAAAAGGACCAGGCTAGGCAAGGCTTAGAGGGCATGCGACCTGCTGATCCACCCCGACTAGTGCTCAGAGGCACAGTGGTGGCTGAGGATGCAGTTGTAGACGTGCTACCAGTACTCCAACTGTGTCTAGGAAGGCGCAAGGTAACTTCGTCGTCAGTTGCATCCTCCTCCACCGTCTCTGTTGACCTCCTCGAGGGCCTGACTGTGGGTTGACAGTAGGTGGGATTTAGAACTTCCTCATCAATTGTTGTGTTTGCACTCCCCTCACCCTCAGACCGAGCCTCTTCTTGCCCTTACCGAATTTTTAAGTTGTCATCCCAATCTGGTATCTGCGTCTCATCGTCATCAGTATGTTCCTCATTGTCTGTAACAACAGGTGTTACAGTTTGTGAAAAAGGGTCAACATTATGCTCAGAAACTTGGTCCTCATGGCCTGAATCAGAGTCACAAAGGTTCTGGGCATCACTGCAGACCATTTCCTGGTCTGTACTCACTGTAGCTTGGGAGCAGACCTCTGATTCCCAGGCTATAGTGTGACTGAACAGCTCTGCAGACTCAGCCATCTCAGTTCCACCATACTGTGCAGGGCGGATGGAGACTTCAGAGCTGGGAGAAAGCAAGTTTGCTTGGGATGACAACTCAGAGGACTGGTGTTTTTTGGATGCGGTAGTTGAGGTGGTGGAGAGGGCACTTGTTGGACCACTTGAGATCCATTCAAGCATTTTCCTTTTTTGGCCATCATCTACATTTGTTCCAGTTGTTCGTGTCCGTAAAAAAGGGAGCACATCGGATTGTCCACGGTAAGTAGTAGACATCTTACTTTTGCTGGAAGATGGTCTATCTTCAGCAGATGTTAATGTAGCTTTGCCACCTTCCCCACGGACAAACCCTTTTTTTCCTTTTCCAACACGTCTCTTCCCCTTTCCACCAGCATCTGCCATTTTGCCACTCATTTTGATTGCAACAAGATTGTGCACTTAAAATGTGGTAGTAAAAATTGAGAGGTGGTGTAGATTGCAGCGGTGGTCTATCTTTATTAATAGCAGAATAAACAACAACAACTATCCCTGACAATGCAACTACAGCCCTTAAACTGGCAGCATAGTTTGCTAGTATAATGGCTTAGTAACAATGAGTTTGAGCGTGCAATGCAGAGGTGCTGCAAATATCTTTGCACTAGTGGGAGAATAATGAAGTCCAACAGCCACTTTTAGGATGCCACTAAGTTTCCTCAGTGTTTCCTAGTATAATGGCTTAGTAACAATGAGTTTGAACGTGCAATGCAGAGGTGCTGCAAATATCTTTGCACTAGTGGGACAATAATGAAGTCCAACAGCCACTTTTAGGATGCCACTAAGTTTCCTCAGTGTTTGCTAGTATAATGGCTAAGTAACAATCAGTTTGAGTGTGCAATGCAGAGGTGCTGCAAATATCTTTGCACTAGTGGGACAATAATGAAATCCAACAGCCACTTTTACGATGTCACTAAGTTTCCTCAGTGTTTGCTAGTATAATGGCTTAGTAACAATGAGTTTGAGTGTGCAATGCAGAGGTGCTGCAAATATCTTTGCACTAGTGGGACAATAATGAAGTCCAACAGCCACTTTAAGGATGCCACTAAGTTTCATCAGTGTTTGCTAGTATAATGGCTTAGTAACAATGAGTTTGAGTGTGCAATACAGAGGTGCTGCACATAGGTTTGCACCAGTGGGACACTAATGGAAGTCCAACAGCCACTTTTAGGATGCCACTAAGTTTCCAGAGTGTTTGCTAGTATAATGGCTTAGTAACAATGAGTTTGAGTGTGCAATGCAGAGGTGCTGCACATAGGTTTGCACCAGTGGGACACTAATAGAAGTCCAACAGCCACTTTTAGGATGCCACTAAATTTCCTCAGTGTTTGCTAGCATAATGGTTTAGTAACAATGAGTTTGAGTGTGCAATGCAGAGGTGCTGCACATAGGTTTGCACCAGTTGGACACTAATGGAAGTCCAACAGCCACTTTTAGGATGCCACTAAGTTTCCTCAGCGTTTGCTAGTATAATGGCTTAGTAACAATGAGTTTGAGTGTGCAATGCAGAGGTGCTGCAAAAATCTTTGCACTAGTGGGACAATAATGAAGTCCAACAGCCACTTTTAGGATGCCTCTAAGTTTACTCAGTGTTTGCTAGTATAATGGCTTAGTAACAATAAGTTTGAGTGTGCAATGCAGAGGTGCTGCACATAGGTTTGCACCAGTGGGACACTAATGGAAGTCCAACAGCCACTTTTAGGATGCCACTAAGTTTCCTCAGTGTTTGCTAGTATAATGGCTTAGTAACAATGAGTTTGAGTGTGCAATGCAGAGGTGCTGCACATAGGTTTGCACCAGTGGGACACTAATGGAAGTCCAACAGCCACTTTTAGGATGCCACTAAGTTTCCTCAGTGTTTGCTAGTATAATAGCTTAGTAACAATGAGTTTGAGTGTGCAATGCAGAGGTGCTGCAAATATCTTTGCACTAGTGGGACAATAATGAAGTCCAACAGCCACTTTTAGGATGCCACTAAGTTTCCTCAGTGTTTCCTAGTATAATGGCTTAGTAACAATGAGTTTGAGTGTGCAATGCAGAGGTGCTGCACATAGGTGTCACGCTCCCCGGGTCCCGACGTCGTTTCTCACTCACCGCTCCTGTCCCCGGGTCTCCTGCCTCCAGCCACACGTCCTCCTCGGCACCGCTCCCTGCTCTGGCCTCCGGCACCCGGGCGTCACGCATGTGCATTAGGGCGCGCGCGCGGTCACTGACTTCCTCTTAAAGGCCCTGCACTCCCTAAACAGGATATTACATCAGTCAGGGTCAGGTATATTAGGAGCTCCCTGCCTGGAGGGCGTCGCCTGTTCGTCAAGTTCTGCAAGCTAGGAGTCCAGGTCCCCATGTGCCTTGCCTGTGCTAACTCTGTCTCTTTCGTAGAGTCTGCTCTGCCTCCGTAACTGGCTCCTGAATCCGGGTTTGCCTAGAGGTCCTCCGGTGTCCGTCAGCGGGGAATCCCACCACCGTTACATCTGCCTGTGCCTGTCTGTGATCCCCGGCTTCACCCGGCTGCCTCCCCATCACATCCAGCTAACCCGGATCCTGTCTGAGCTTCCTAACCAGCACCCATACCGGACTCCCTTAATTGTCTCCAAGAACTCTGTGGTTCTAAAGATTCCGTTCTACCCGTTCCCTGAGGGACGCTATCCCAGTCCCGCTAGTACTCCGGCTACCGTGTACCTAGGCCCTCTGGTGGGGTGACCGGACAGTCCCTGTATAGGGGTTAGCTCCAGGTTGCCTCACTGGGGGAGCCTGGTGCACGGCCCAGACGATCCACCATCACCCGGACCTAACAATAGGTTTGCACCAGTGGGACACTAATGGAAGTCCAACAGCCACTTTTAGGATGCCACTAAGTTTCCTCAGTGTTTGCTAGTATAATGGCTTAGTAACAATGAGTTTGAGTGTGCAATGCAGAGGTGCTGCAAATATCTTTGCACTAGTGGGACAATAATGAAATCCAACAGCCACTTTTAGGATGCCACTAAGTTTCCTCAGTGTTTGCTAGTATAATGGCTTAGTAACAATGAGTTTGAGTGTGCAATGCAGAGGTGCTGCACATAGGTTTGCACTAGTTGGACAATAATGAAGTCCAACAGCCACTTTTAGGATGCCACTAAGTTTCCTCAGTGTTTGCTAGTATAATGGCTTAGTAACAATGAGTTTGAGTGTGCAATGCAGAGGTGCTGCACATAGGTTTGCACCAGTGGGACACTAATGGAAGTCCAACAGCCACTTTTAGGATGCCACTAAGTTTCCTCAGTCTTTGCTAGTATAATGGCTTAGTAACAATGAGTTTGAGTGTGCAATATAGAGGTGCTGCACATAGGTTTGCACCAGTGGGACACTAATGGAAGTCCAACAGCCACTTTTAGGATGCCACTAAGTTTCCTCAGTGTTTGCTAGTATAATGGCTTAGTAACAATGAGTTTGAGTGTGCAATGCAGAGGTGCTGCACATAGGTTTGCACCAGTGGGTTACTAATGGAAGTTCAACAGCCACTTTTAGGATGCCACTAAGTTTCCTCGTGTAGCTGTTAAAATCTGTTTTCACGGACCTGACTGTCACCTATGGCTCTGACCCTGCCGGTATTAGCCCTTACAAGGTCTAATAGAAACTTCTATCCCTATTCTGTATAGCGCTGTGTATAGAGCGTACACAGCAGTATCGGAGACAGGAGCTACGCCAGCGATGACTGACACCAAGACGCAGAAGGCAGATAATGGCGTGCTGGAGGAAAATGTCCGTTTTATAATGCATGGACATGTGACATGGACATCCTATCACACTTGCCGTTGCTTCTCTGGCTAAAAGTCCACTTAGCTGTGTGTGTGTCTGGGATTGGCTGACATGCTGACCCGCCCCACTACACGCGTGCGCTTAGGGAAGGAAGACAAGGAAAAAAAAAAAATGTCGATCATTGGCCATTATCCAAACAGCAGTGATCTGAATGCGCTGTTCCCACACACTATACGCTGAAATTTCATAATAGTGTGAGTCACAGAGTGACTTACACTATAACAGCGAAAAGCCAGCTAGTAATTAGCTTGTCTTTTTGCTGCTAGAACCGTTCTCGAACGTATTAGAACTATCAAGCTTTAGCAAAAAGCTCGAGTTGTAGTTCGATCTAGAACAGCCCCCAAAATCACTCGAGCCACGAACTGGAGAACCTCGAACCGCGAACCGCGCTCAACTCTACTTAAGATGTTCTCAAAAACATTTGCATACTACTGATGTCAGGCTTACTGGACTGTAGTTGCCTTGATCCACCCTCTTACCTTTCTTCAATATCAGTACCACGTCAGCAATTCTTCAATCCTGAGGCACCAACCCTGTTGCAAGAGAGTCTAAGAAGATGAGGTACAGCAGTTTTTTAATTACCAAGCTCAGTTCCATCAATATTCATGGATGAATGCCATCTGGCACGGGAGATTTGTCAATGTTTATTTACTCAAATGAATGCGAACTTCTTCTTGTGTTCAATTAGTCATATCAGGTGGTGAGCTTTGATTTTTGACTTGTTGAATGATCCCTGAAACAGTAAATTCCTTGGTGAACACGAATGATAAGAAGTGCATGTTTAATATCTAAGCCTTTTCTTTGTCCTCTATAATTACCTTGTTATTATATTTTAAGAGGCCAATACTATCCTTTGTTTTTCTTTTGACATTCATGTATTTATACAGTTTTTGGGGATTTATTTTAATGTCCTTGCAATTTTTATTTTATGAGACAAATTCTCAAGGACTGAGCCATAAAGTAAATACTCCGCCAGTACACTTGCGCTGGCGGGGTATATGCACCACTCGTAATAGCATACAAGAAGGAGAACAGTCGAGTGTATATGCAAATAGAAATGTATTTATTATCAAAAGAGACAAACGCAAGACAGCAATATAAAGGGAGTTAAAAACTACCACTGAATCAAGGGGGGCAAACACTGTGATGAAAATGTACAGTATAGTTGTTATCAATAGTCGTGGGAGAGGTGAACATATATGGCTATTCTGTTAAACCATCAAAAATAGATGTGATATAATGATAATATCTATTGTTCACACTCTCTACTAGTCGTGGGAGAGGCATGCGGTTTAAAACAATGGAGGAAACAATTAGCCGTGGGAGGAGAGGTGCTGAATGTTTTACAATCCTCTAGTCGTAGAATGAGGGAAGGTAAAGGTATACTGAAAGATAGTCAAACACACTGGGGTAGATGGAATATATCAATACTCTATTCAACTGACAATTGCAGTATATATACTGGTAAAGCCCAACCCCACCCAGGTATGTAAAAAACCATATCGGCAGTTTCCAACCAAAGGCCAATAGTTACCAATAGTTCTCTGGCAGACAAATTATCACAAAGTCTAAAGTGCAAGTGCATATCAATAGAAAATGTCCAATGTCAAAGAAAAAAAAAAAAGTCACAGTAAAAAACCACATGCCAACAAGAAACCAGCCATGGAAGTCAAAGGTATAGAATCACATGATGCACATACCCAAAGAGGAGGACGGGATCGCCACCAACTCGCGTTTCGCGAGGTGTTGTTGCTTCTTCAAGGAGTAGGGGAGGAATACTCCAAATAACCATCACAAAAATATAAGGGTGGACCCAGATTTTTCTGGAGCCCAGCCCAATAAGCACAAACTCATAAATTTATCAGGAAAGGAGAACAAGAGTTTTTATAGTGCAAGAAATAACAATTTTATTGAACACAGGTGGGGAGAATCCAAACAGTCTTTAAAAACATATAAAAACATAAAAGGCGGTTATCCCATACATTAGGGCATGGTACAAAGGTTAGATTGTCAGTACATAAAACATGTGTACAGCATGTACTTAATGGCGCAAGGAAGACACTTGGGTATTAATTAGACAGGCCACAAAGAAAGCGGTGATAGCACTTTAACAGGCAAGATTATTAACATGTTCCATATTTAACCAAGACCCCGGGGTATGTCTGTATAAAGCATAACACACTTATTTGTGCAAAAGCACTATATAAATATCAATTGATGTGCTGCTAGAGCACTCCCAGGTCATATAGCCGACAAAGCACATTACATTGTATAATAGTAGCCAAAGTTAGGTTTGATACCCCAGTCAGAGCCTGCACACATAAAGAACAGTGCAAAGATAGCCCATTACCAATACAACCACGTAGGGGGGAAAGGTCCGCCAGTCACTGCAGCCTCAGGAAGACCTACGTACGTTTCGATATTAAATATATTAAATCTTCATCAGGGAGGAGGCATGGATGAGACCTTTCCCCCCTACGTGGTTGTATTGGTAATGGGCTATCTTTGCACTGTTCTTTATGTGTGCAGGCTCTGACTGGGGTATCAAACCTAACTTTGGCTACTATTATACAATGTAATGTGCTTTGTCGGCTATATGACCTGGGAGTGCTCTAGCAGCACATCAATTGATATTTATATAGTGCTTTTGCACAAATAAGTGTGTTATGCTTTATACAGACATACCCCGGGGTCTTGGTTAAATATGGAACATGTTAATAATCTTGCCTGTTAAAGTGCTATCACCGCTTTCTTTGTGGCCTGTCTAATTAATACCCAAGTGTCTTCCTTGCGCCATTAAGTACATGCTGTACACATGTTTTATGTACTGACAATCTAACCTTTGTACCATGCCCTAATGTATGGGATAACCGCCTTTTATGTTTTTATATGTTTTTAAAGACTGTTTGGATTCTCCCCACCTGTGTTCAATAAAATTGTTATTTCTTGCACTATAAAAACTCTTGTTATTCTTCAAGGAGTAGTAGAGAGTGTGAACAATAGATATTATCATTATATCACATCTATTTTTGATGGTTTAACAGAATAGCCATATATGTTCACCTCTCCCTCGGCTATTGATAACAACTATGCTGTACATTTTAATCACAGTGTTTGCCCCCCTTGATTCAGTGGTAGTTTTTAACTCCCTTTATATTGCTGTCTTGCGTTTGTCTCTTTTGATAATAAATAAATTTCTATTTGCATATACACTCGACTGTTCTCCTTCTTGTACAATTTTTATTTTAGTAGTTAATTTTGCTTGCATGATTTCTTCTTTACATTTCCTATTGAGATCTTTATAATACTGCTATTTCTGTATTCTTAGGATAATAATAGGTAGGAGAAAAAAGTTAACCGCTCTGCCGTGGAGAAAATCAGGAGATGAACCCAAGGGTTACTCTTCATGATTTTATTTTTCCACGAGTTTCAGTCTTGACTAACTCCTTCATCAGGATGCAAAAGCCACTGATGTACATCAAGATACACTACACAGTAGATCCTTATATACAAGATGCTAGATTTGAAAAAGGGCGCGCAGGTAACCGACAGTCACCTAATGTGTTTAAATAAAATATACAAAGGAATAATTAAAATCTTGTGTAGACCAGTGAAAACACTGAAGGATGCTAATAAAATGAACTTTTATGAAAGAAAATTTATAATAATACCAAGGGATAATATGCAAAAAATTGTGTAATAATATACAAAAAATTGTAAGAGAATTTATTCTTTGAACCTGTTACGGTATGTTGAGGAGGCAGATGTAGAAGTGCGGGTATTATTCAAGCTACCGTGTTAATTGTGCTAGGGTACATATAAATTTTGATTAGAAAAGGATGTGTGCGGCAGAGTGACCGTGTTCAAAAAAATGTTTTTTGAAAAAGGAAGAAAAATTAAAAAATAAAAATAAAAAAGATTATGTTTTAAACTTATAGATGCAGTTTTTAATTCATATAGTTTACAGTTGAAACCGGATGATTGGGATAGATAGCGAAGAAAACAATGTACTAATAAGTAATGCTTAGATGTAATGTATTGAGATAGTTTGTTATGGAATTACCGTATTTTTCGCTTTATAAGACGAAACTGATTATAAGACGCACCGCCAAATTTGGTGAAGGAAAAGAGAATTTTTTTTTTTTAATGTTAAATGGGGTCCATCTTATAATGCCAGTGTCCGTCTAACAAATCATATAGGGTATATATCCCTCATAGCCCTCCATCCTAAAATTAGCCCCCCTTAATCTGAATATAGCCCCCTTGTGCTGGGACACGTCCCCCTGTGCTGCCCATGGCCCCTATAGATGGCACACCTCCCCTGTGTTTGATATGGCCCCCATGTGTGCTGCCCATGGCCCCTATAGATGGCACACCTCCCCTGTACTTGATATGGCCGCCATGTGTGCTGCCCATGGCCCCTATAGATGGCATACCTCCCCTGTGTTAGATATGGCCTCCATGTGTGCTGCCCATGTCAACTATAGATGGCACACCTCCCCTGTGTTAGATATGGCCCCCATGTGTGCTGCCCATGGCCCCTATAGATGGCACACCTCCCCTGTTTTAGATATGGCCCCCATGTGTGCTGCCCATGGCCACTATAGATGGCACACCTCTCCTGTGTTAGATATGGCCCCCATGTGTGCTGCCCATGGCCACTATAGATGGCACACCTCCTCTGTGTTAGATGTGGCCCCCATACTGCTGCCTATGGCCACTATAGATGATACATCTCCCCTGTGTTTGATATGGCCCCCATACTGCTGCCCATGGCCACTATAGATGGCACATCTCCCCTGTGTTAGATATGCCCTCCATGCTGCTGCCCATAATAAAATAAAACACTCTGTCCTTACCTTCTCAGCGCTGTAATCCCTGTGTCTCCCTCTGTGGGGTTGAGCTCCTCCTCCACTTCCTGGTTCTTGCTGACGGTCATGTGATCGGCAGAGCAGAGTGATATCATCCCTTGATCACAGATAGCAGCAGGAGACACCAGGAGATCAGCGCTGGAGGTAAGTAAAGCTTTTTTTATTTTACTATGGGCAGCAGTATGGGGGCCATATCTAACACAGGAGGGATCATGTGCGATCAAAAGAGGGTGCAGGCATATATAATATGCGCCCCTGCCCCAGCCCATCAGCACGGTGTGGTTTCAGCACCATGGTGACGGACAGCGGCAGTGCATATTATATGAGCGGGAGCAGGAGATCAAAAGCTCCCTCCCGCAGCTTCAACAGCTCCCAGCACCACTCCAGAGCTGCCCCCACCTCCCCTGGACCCTGCAGTGTATATATATATATATATATATATATATATATATACACCCCCCCGTATATTCGGTTTATAAGAGGCACCCCCAACTTTCCCCCCAAACTTTGAGGGAACAAAAGTGCGTCTTATAAAGCGAAAAATATGGTATGTATAAAGATTTCCTGTAACAAACTATTTAGAAGAGAGGAGAGCGGAAAGAAGTAATAGCGGATAAAGACACTGGAGGTCGCATGAGGTCAGGCTGCATTGCGCATGTTGGCCAGGGATGATCTCCAGGGCAAGATCTTTTTCACCTGCCGAACAGTGTTGTGGATTAGGCTACTAAGCACTGGGAGTTATACCATGCGTGTTTAAAAAGAAGGTTTGTGGAGAGTAACATAGCATCAGAAATGTGGAGACTTGTGGAGAAAAGAAAAAGGCAAAGAAGAAAATTTCTGTATTCTCAGCTTTCAAGATTTTGAACACACTTTTTTTAATACACATTGTACTGTCTAATTTATCCATAGTGGTTTATTTTTATTCCTGGACATTTTATTTCTAAAGGATATAAGTATATTACAGGACTCTAGTAGTATATTCTTAAACTTGCCCCATTTATGTGCGGTATCCCCAGTTACCATGGAATTGTCCCAATCTACACGATTAAGCTTTTCCATCAATTTGTTGAAATCAGTTTTCTTAAACTTCCAGGTTTTAGCATATCCCCTTTTAAATGTTCTATTGAATATTACTTTGAAGCTTACCATATTATGATCCTTGGTACCCAAGTGCTCCCAGACCTGTATATCTAAAATTGTAATTGGTCTATTTGACACGACCAGATCCAGAAAATTATCTCCCCTGGATGGTTCGTCTTCCATCTGAGAGAGGTAATTGTCTTTAACTGTACAAAAGAACTTACAGCTTTTAGCACAACCCGAATATTCTATGTCCCAATGAATGTCTGGATAGTTGAAATCCCCCATAATAAGGACCCAATTATTATTATTTGCTGATTTTTCAGTTTGATACAGCATTTCACTCTCTACCTGTTCAGGTATGTTAGGAGGCTTATAGCAAACTCCAATTAGCAACTCTCCATTATTCCCATCCCCATGTACATTTACCCATACTGTCTCTTCATTGTCACATCTCCTCCCCATGTACATTTACCCATACTGTCTCTTAATTGTCACAGCTCCCCCCTACGTCGTCATTGGTCTCTAAGCACAGGTCTTAAGTTAGGTTTAGCAAATATACACATTCCTCCACCTTTTTTGCCTTTCTTGTCCTTTCTGAATGTAATGTAACCCTCTACCTGTGTCACCCAATAACATCTCTCACCCAGCCAGATTTTCATAATGCCCACCACATCACAATCAGTGGTTGACATAAGAGTTTCTAATTAATTCGCAATTGCTCGCAAGACTTCTGGCATTTGCCAATAGAAATTTATTACTTTTAACACATTCTTTACATCTCGTCTCCTTAATTTCCTTGCATATCCAGCCACCCTAAACCTTCATTGACCCCCACTGTCTCACTGTCTCCATCTTCTCTATCTGTACCCTTAATTGCTTCACTAACCTCCCTCCCCAAGATCCTAGTTTAAAAAGTCCTTCATCCATCTGACAATTTTTTCCCTCAGTACAGCTGCATCCTCCCAATTGAGGTATAGCACATCCCTACCATAGAACCTGTAGCCAACAAAGAAGTTGGCCAAGTTCTCCTTGAACCCAAACCCCTTCTTCCTGCAGCAATTTCTAAGCCATGTATTTATCTCCCTAAGCTCCCGCTGTCTTTCTTGTCATGCTCATGGCACTGGTAGTATTTCTGAAAACACCAAATTGGAGGTCCTGGACTTCAGCTTCTCTCCTAGTTCCCAGTAATCATTTTTAAAGACCTTCCACCTCCCTCTAACTTTGTCATTAGTACCAATGTGCACCATGACCGCTGGGTTTGCTCTAGCCCCACCCAGCAATCTGTCTATCTGATTCGCAAAATGCCAAACCCGAGCACCTAGCATTCACGGTTTCAGAGACAGATGACCCTTTCTCTCCCCCTAATTATTGATTCCACTACCACCATATGTATGCCTTTGCTGCACTCCTATTTCCCTCCTTCCTAAAGTAGTTGTTTTCCTGGTTGCTTGGAGCAACGTCAATCTGTAGTGATCCTAGTCCTGGGCCTGAAGCCCTAATATCAGCCAAACAGGTATATTTAATAGGTTGTTCCACATCAGGACTAATGTGGGCATCACACGAGATGAGCTATCGCGCGATGCATCGTCGGGGGTCAAGGTTTTCGTGACGTACATCCGGCATCGCTTGCGACGTCGTTTCATGTGACACCTCCGAGCAACGCAGAATCGCTCACAAATCGTGAGTCGTGTACTTGTCGCTTATTTTTAAAACATTGTTTATTTATAATGGTGCAGATTGTTCATCGTACCCGGGGCAGCACACATCGCTCCGTGTGACACCCCGGGAACGATGAACACAGCTTACCTGCGTCCCGTGGCTCCCACCGGCAATGCAGAAGGAAGGAGGTGGGCGGGATGTTTACGTCCCGCTCATCTCCGCCCCTCCACTTCTATTGACCGGTGGCTGTTTGACGTCACTGTGATGCCGAACATCCCTCCCCCTTCAGGGAGTGGATGTTCACTGCCCACAGCGAGGTTGCTCAGCAGGTAAGTACGTGTGACGGGGGTTTAACGACTTTGTGCGCCATGGGCAACTAATTGCCTGTGACGCACAAACGACGGGGGCGGGTACGATCACTCGTGCAATTGCACGATAGATCGTACCTTGTGAAGCCCGCTTAAGCTCCCTGACACTTTTCCCCTACCTCTTCTTCTAACTGTTACCCAGCTACTTACCTCTGTGTCCTGTGCCCTGCCTTCCCCAACTCCACCCTCTTCCATATCGCTGGCCCCAGCCAGAGTATTCTCAGCGAGCTGTAAACTCTTCTCCATGTTTTCAATGCTCCTGTGTGTTGCATGCTGCATATTTAGATCAGTTACCTGGGCTTCCAAATATGTAACACTCTGGAATTGATTGCAGATATATTCACCCTCGAACGGTTGTTCAAGGCATGCATGTAACAATATGCACACCTGGTAGCATTGTTTATGGAGCACCTATTAAATAGGGATACATGTACAGATAAGAGCAGGCAAACAATGGGAAACTTGTAAGGATAACTCCAAACTATGCTCTTGTGTTAATCTATGATATTATGTTTAAACTATGGACTTAACTGCAGCCTTGGACTTTACTGCAGCCTTCATATGCTCCATAAGCCTTGCTTGGTGTGGCTGGGATTGTAGTTCTGGTACCATCTAGCAACAGGTGTGGCTGGTACAAACAATTAGTTACCTGACACAAATCACAAGACACAGATCACAAGAACCCCCCCTTTTTTTCTCTTTCACAGTAGCACAGACAAACAGAAAGACAATACCCTAAAGAAATTAAACAATTACTCAGTTATCACAGCTATGATATTGTGTTTAAACTATAGGCTTAACTGCACCCGTGAACTTTACTGCAGCCCTTGCACGTCTCACGTCTTAGAAGAATGCCAATCTCAGCATTTAGATTACATTATTGCAGATTTCCATGCACTCCATAGGAAATCTGTCAATAAATAAACTGTTTTTGACATTTGCGCATGCGCAGACGTAATTCCAGGATAAGCGCATTGTCATATCTTTCGAGCTCCTGAACAGCACATAATAACAGATTAAAAGCACCATCATTGGTAGTCGACATTAAGCATCTTCACTGTATTCATCAGTGAGTTGAAGAAGTCATCTTTATTAAGGGATAAAGGTTCACTCTTCTCAGAATAAAGGGTAATAAACCCAAATAGCCATAGGATAAAATAATAAAATACTCAGGGTTTTTAATGAGGGAGAAAAATTAGGTAACTGGAATTAGTCATAATTAGAGATGACCGGATCTGTGGATGTTCAGGTTTGGCGGGTTCGGCCAGATGTAAAAAAAAAAATTGGTTCTGGAACCAAAATTGACCTGAACTTGACCACAGAGAAGGAACCATGTATAAGTCAATGTAGACGCGAACATCTCTGCTTCAAAATGGCTATAAAATGGTCGTAGTAAGGCTAGGGGACTGAAGAAGGAAGCAAAATGTGGGTAAAAGCAGGATAATTATACATACCATGTTTCCTTGAAGATATTACAACAGTCAGACTCTTTTCTGATGCTCTCATTAAACTACATGAAAACTCCCTGCTTCACCTGCCAATCCTCTGTGCCAGCGTCTCTGACTGGTTGCAATCAGACTGATTTACACTCCTCCCGCTACCTACCCTTTGTGCTGGTGTCTGTTACTGGTTGCAGTCAGTCAGCTGTATTATGTAAAAATCAATAAGTTAAAAATGTATGTGGGCTCCCATCCTATTTTTGATCTTAAACTCTGTTTTACCTTGGCTGGTTATCAAAAATAGAGTGGACTTCATCCCATTATTTTTAAATTACTTAATTAAATAATTGAAAAAAAAAGCTTGGGGTGCCCTGATTTTTGATATAGCTGGTAATATCAAGGTGGGAAGGGTCATGGTTATTTGACTCTCCCCAGACTGAAAATATCAATCCTAAGCTGCTTCAGAAGTGGCACATAAAATCTGGTGCATTACTCGACTCTTCCCAATTCGACATAGTGTGATGGCAATCAGGGTAAAAGTTAATGGGTTTGATATGAGTTGTGTACTGACAGCTAACATCAAGCCCCAAGGTTAGTAAGGGAGATGTATCTGTCAGACATCCCCATTACTAACCCAGTGATGACTGATTAAGAAACACACACAGGAAAAAATACTTCATTTCAATAAAGACTGCCCCAAATACCCTTGCTCACCAATTTATTAAATAAAAAAATCCTGGAACGTCCGATGATAATCCAACAGGTAATGACACATAACACTTATCAATTCTTATGGAGTCTCATTCTGAGAAACTTCAGAACAAGGGTCCATACGTACTAGCCCTGGATTTTCACACAAGAGCTGACGTCAATAACCCTACATGACCTCCCCGCTTGTGGGAAACTCGGAGACGAAAACCCCAGAGGAGACTGTTTGTACCAAAAGACTCTTCACAGCTTCCTGAGAGCCTTGCTTGAGGCAAGACTGTGCTTACGATTCCCACTGGTGGTTTTGAAATAGTGATGGTGCTAGTGATGAATATGACAAAGTATGAAGTTAGATTAAATCTTAAGACTGTGTTAGGCCTCATTGAAGCCATTAAGACATTGTATGCAGCCAGGGTGAGACCTCTCTGAGTTCCCAGCCCAATAGCAAGGTTTGCCAAGGGAAGAGATCCATGAAAACAACCTCAAGACCTTGGGATACCCCAATACCCCTTGAACACCTGAGTGCTGAAGAACAGCAGGTAGCAAAACAAATGTTGAGGGAAAATTGTCATGCATTCTCTAAGGAAGATTCTGATATAGGCTGTATCTCATCATTTCACCTGAAGATCCACCTCAAGGACACTACCCCAGACTAACTAGAAATTACGTGTCTGTGCCTAAACCATTGCATCGTGAAGTGAAAAAATATCTGCAAAATCTAATTATCCAGGGTTGGGTAAACAAAATGGAAGTCATCCTACTCCTTTCCTATTTTTTGTGTCAGGAAGAAAGATGGCACATTGAGACTCAGTTGTGACCACAGGTAACTAATAGAGATGAGCAATGTTCGAGTCGAATGGTTCGCCAATTCCATGTTCAAAGGATTTTGGGGGGTGTTCGAGTCGTTCAATGAACTCGAACGATTTGCTAAAAGTTCGGTAGTTCGAGTTACGTTCGAGAACGGTTTGATCACCAAAAAGAGTACCTAGTTACTAGCTGGCTTTTCACTGTAATAGTGTGAGTCACTGTGAATCATATTATCAAAATTCAGCGTATAGTGTGCGGGGGGGACGGGGTTTATATCAGTGCTGCTGCTGAGTGCTGAAAGAATGCCGATCACCATATATTTTTTTTTTCCTAACCACGCATACAGTGGGGCGGGCCAGGCTGTCAGCATATCACAGACAAACACACAGCAAAGTGGATTTTTGCCAGACAAGCAAAGGCATGTGTCACAGGCTGTGCATGTCACATGTCCTTGCCTTCTAAGACACGGCCATTTTCTCCATCGCCGCCATTATCTCTCTGCTGCGGGTGAGTGACAGTCACCGCTCCCGCTACTACTGCCGCTGCTGCTGTGTGCGCTATAGACATACAGTGCAATCTACACAGCGCTTAGGGGATTAGGGACTACTTGTAATTTCAGCCCTTTTCAGGGCTGCATTACAGCCGTTCATAGCCATTGTTGCTAGGCAGGTCCGTGCCAACTCTGTGCAGGGTCTTATATAACAGCGTCTGGCTACATCAGCTCAGGCAACTCCTTGGTGCATTTTTTCATTGGCAGGGATAGAAAATGAGGCTTCCTTTGCTGTCCAGCTACCTACAGCACCTGTGCATTCTACACACCTGCCCATTTTTGCTAATCAGTTTTAATTGCAAACAGTGCTGAGACTTTTAGTGGCATACTAAAAGTGTCTAAGATACTAAATTAGTGTTCATTTGCTGTCCAGCTACCTACAGCACCTGTGCATTCTACACACTTGCCCATTTTTGCTATGCTATTTTAATTTGCAAAAAGTGCTGCCAGTTTTAGGGCCATAGTTGCATTGTCAGGGATAGTCATTGTAGGTTCTTCAGCTGTCAATAAAGCTAAACCACCTCTGCATTGTACAGCACCTGTCCATTTTTGCTACGCTATATTAAATTGCAAAACGTGCTGCCAGTTCTCGGGCCATAGTTGCATTGTCAGGGATAGTCAGTGTTGGTTCTTCAGCTGTCAATAAAGCTAGATAACCTCTGCATTGTACACCACCTCTCCATTTCTGCTACGACATTTTAAGTGTCCAATCTGGTCACAAACAAAATGAGTGGCAAAAGGACAGATGCTGGTGGAAAGGGGAACAGGTGTGTTGAAAAGGGAAAAAAAGTTTGTGTGCGTTGGGTAGGTGGTAAAGGCTATCTTCCAGCAAAAGTAAGATGTCTACTACTTTCCGTGGACAATCTGATATGCTCCCTTTTTTACGGAACCGAACAACTGTAAGAAAGGTAGATGATGCACAAAAAAAGAACATGCTTGAATGGATATCAAGTGCTCCAACAAGTGGCCTCTCCTCCACCTCAACTTCAACATCCAAAAAACAACAGTCGTCTGAGTTGTCACCCCAATCGCACTTGCTTTCTCCAAGCTCTCAAGTCTCCACCCGTCTTGCTGAGTATGTTGTAACAGAGATGATTGAGTCTGCAGAGCTGTTCAGTCACACTATAGCCTGGGAATCAGAGGTCTGCTCCCAAGCTACAGTGAGTACAGACCAGGAAATGGTCTGAAGTGATGCCCAGAAGCTTTGTGACTCAGATTCAGGCCCTGATGACCAAGTTTCTGAGCATAATGTAGCCCCTCATTCCCAAACTGTAACACCTCTTGGTGGAGACAATGAGGAACATACTGATGATGATGAGACTCAGATACCTGATTGGAATGACAACTTAACTATACAGTCAGGGCAGGAAGAGGTTAGGTCTGAGGGCGAGGGGACCGCAAACAAACCGATCGATGATGAAGTTCTAAATCCCACTTACTGTCAACCCACAGTCAGGCACTCGAGGAGGTCAGCAGAGGTGGTGGAGGAGGATGAGACTGACGACGAGGTTAGCTTGCGCCTTGCTGGACAAATACGGAGTACTGGAAGAACATCAACAACTGCAACCTCAGCCACAACTCTGCCTCTGAGCACATGTTGGGGTGGCTCTGCAGGTAGCATGGGCTCTAATAGTTGCTTAGCCTGGTCCTTTTTTGATATCACAAAGGATCACCCAACTCATGTGATCTGTAAGATTTGTCGCCAATCTGTTAGTAGAGGCCAAAAACTCACTAGTTTGTCTACTTCGTCCATGAACCGTGACATGAATAAGAAGCATAAGTCCCAGTGGGAAGCTCACTGTGCTACAATGCGACCTAGCGGAGCGGGCCAACCACCGTCTGCCCCTTCAAGTGCATCCGCTCGCTCCTCATCCTCTATGACTGTGGGGACAGTTGTCACACATGTTTTTCGACGCAAACCTTCCACCTCTTTAACCGCAACAGGCAGTTTGCTTGGCAGGTCGTCAGTTGTTTTGGAAGGGGAAACAGATGCTGGTGCAGAGCTCTCTCAGACATCGATAGCACCAACTTTGGATGAAGGCAACATCATGTCTCCGCCTGCACTTTCCTCACAGACCAGCAGTTTTCCAGGGACACCCTACTCAACACCGTCTCCGCACAGCAGCCATATCTCGGTCCCTCAGATGTGGACAAGTAAAAGGCCATTTCCTCCTAGCCATGACAAAGCTAAGAGGTTGACTTTCACCCTCTGCAAGCTGTTGACTACAGAAATGCTGCCTTTCCACCTGGTGGACACAGAGGATTTTGGAGACCTTATGTCCATCGCAGTGCCCCAGTACCAGATACCCAGTTGCCACTACTTCTCCAAGAAAGTTGTGCCTGCGCTACACCAGCATTTCGCACACAAGATCACCGCTTCCTTAAGAAACTCTGTATGTGACAGGGTGCATTTCACCACCGATACTTGGACCAGTAAGCATGGAGAGGGGCGTTACATGTCACTGACTGGGCACTGGGTAACTATGGTGAGAGAAGGAGAAGGGTCTGCTGTACAAGTCTTGCCGTCCCCACGACTTGTGCGTCAATCCTCTGTATGTCGAAGTTCCTCCACTGCTTCTGCCTCCTCAACCTAGTCTGGGTCCTCCACCTCCGCCCAAAGCCTGTCTGGTCAGGCCACCCGCGTTGTAACTGCACACAAGGAATCCCGCACACCTCCTTACTATGCTGGCAACAGAACTCAATGGCATCAGGCGGTCTTTACAATGAAATGTCTGGGAAATAGGAGACACACGGCTGAGGAGTTGTGGTCAGCTCTGGAGACCGAGTTTAGTAAATGGTTGTCTCCACTCAACCTGCAGCCAGTTAAGGCCGTGTGCGACAATGCTGCAATCCTGGGTGCGGCCCTTCGCCGGGGAACGGTGACACACATGCCTTGTATAGCTCACGTGTTGAACCTTGTTGTCCAGCAATTTTTAATCCACTTTCCTGGCCTAGATGTGCTTCTGCACAAGG
This sequence comes from Anomaloglossus baeobatrachus, assembly GCF_048569485.1. NCBI lineage: Eukaryota > Metazoa > Chordata > Amphibia > Anura > Aromobatidae > Anomaloglossus > Anomaloglossus baeobatrachus. Next base: position 581,969,559 of record NC_134354.1, on the reverse strand, counting down.
CACGGTCACTCTCTGCTCACTTCCGCCATTCAACCATTGCAGCTTACCGACTTGCATCGCTTCAGAAGTCTTTTGGCCTGCTGGTTCATCGCCTGAAATGCGATGTGTCGACACACTGGAATTCGACTCTCCACATGTTACAGCAACAGAGGCAGCACCGTCGAGCCCTGGTGCTATACGTTATGACGTATAGCCTGGGCTAACAAGATGCAGAGGTGGGGCAGATCACGCTGCTGGAGTGGTCTCAGATCAAGGACCTATGCACCCTTCTGCACAGTTTTGACATGGCGACGAATATGTTTAGCGCTGACAATGCCATTATCAGCATGACAATTCCAGTCATTTACATGCTGGAGCACCTTCTAAACACTATTCGGAATCAGGGGGTGGGACAAGAGGAAGGGGAGGATGTACAGGAGGATTCATATGCGGAAGGGCTACCAAGATCTACAAGGTCCAGACGTTCAGCATCACCAAGGCGGCAGGCATGGGACGGTGGGGCAGAGGGATTAACAAGGGTGCATGGCAGCAGCAAAACTGTTGAGGAAGGTGCAGGAGCCAAGGAAGAAATGGAGGACAAACTAGCGATGGACATGAAAGACTCAGCAGATGAGGGAGACCTTGGTCAAATTTCGGTTGTTCGAGGTTGGGAGGAGATATCAAAGGAAGGAAGCACGGTTATCACCTTACCACCACAAACACAGCAAGGACTTGGTCCGCAGGGATGCGCAAGACATATGAGTGCCTTCTTACTGCAATAATTACAGCAAGACTCTCGGATTGTCCGAATTAGAAGTAATGATGACTACTGGGTTGCCATACTATTAGATCCCCAGTATAAGTCCAAATTTTGTGACATAATTCCAGCTATAGAAAGGTACGCACGCATGCAGGAGTATCAGCAGAAGCTGTTTCTCAATCTTAGCTCGGGTTTTCCACCAAACAACGATGGTGCACACAGTGAATTTCCCAGTTGTAACTTGACAAACATAGGACTGCCTCGTCATCAACAGTCTAACCGTAACAGCAGCACCGTATCTGGTGCTGGTAACAATAATTTTATTGAATTGTTTCAAAATTGTTTTAGACCATCCTTTGCAAGGCCACAAGAGACAAGAAGTCTGACACATAGTCAACGGCTGGAGAGGATGATACAGGAGTATCTCCAAATGAACATCGATGCTATGACTGTGCAGCTGGAGCCTTGCTCATTTTGGGCTTCCAATCTTGAAAAATGGCCTGAGCTTGCCACTTATGCCTTGGAGATCTTGTCATGTCCCGCAACCAACGTTGTCTCTGAACGTGTTTTCAGTGCTGCTTTGTGTGTGCTGACAGATAAGTGCACGCATCTGTCCAGTGACAATGTGGACAGATTAACATTCATCAAGATGAACAAGTCATGGATCAGCAAGGACTTTGCTACCCCGGTGTCATCCCGGGGACAGTTAAGGCTGGCATATTTTTGAATGGGCTTGATGCTAATCAACATGTCCAGTTTGCAACTGGGGCACAAGTGATGCCACTGAAGTGGTGTGTGTGGCCCAATTTTTGGAAAAAAGGGAGACTCTGTTGGGAGTCCCCTTGCTGTGTTTTTAAAAATGATCCAAGATGAACAAGTCATGAATCAGCAAGGACTTTGCTACTCCGATGTTATCCTGGGGACAATTAAGGCTGGTGTATTTTTGAATGTGCTTGATGCTAATCAACATGTCCAGTTTGCAACTGGGGCACAAGTGATGCCACTGAAGAGGTGTGTGTGGCCCAATTTTTGGAAAAAAGGGAGACTCTGCTTGGAGTGGCCTTGCTGTGTTTTTAAAATTAATCCAAGATGAACAAGTCATGGATCAGCAAGGACTTTGCTACCCCGGTGTCATCCCGGAGACAGTTAAGGCTGGCGTATTTTTGAATGTGCTTGATGCTAATCAACATGTCCAGTTTGCAACTGGGGCACAAGTGATGCCACTGAAGAGGTGTTTGTGGCCCAATTTTTGGAAAAAAGGGAGACTCTGCTTGGAGTCTCCTTGCTGTGTTTTTAAAAATGATCCAAGATGAGCAAGTTATGGATCAGCAAGGACTTTGCTACTCCGGTGTCATCCTGGGGACAGTTAATGCTGGCGTATTTTTGAATGTGCTTGATGCTAATCAACATGTCCAGTTTGCAACTGGGGCACAAGTGATGCCACTGAAGTGGTGTGTGTGGCCCAATTTTTGGAAAAAAAGGGAGACTCTGCTTGGAGTCCCCTTGCTGTGTTTTTAAAAATGATCAAAGATGAACAAGTCATGGATCAGCAAGGACTTTGCTACCCCGGTGTCTTCCCGGGGACAGTTAAGTCTGGCGTATTTTTGAATGTTCTTCATGCTAATCAACATGTCCAGTTTGCAACCGGGGCACAAGTGATGCCACTGAAGTGGTGTGTGTGGCCCAATTTTTGGGAAAAAGGGAGACTCTGCTTGGAGTACCCTTGATGTGTTTTACATGATTTTAGAAGGGCATGACATACCTATATCTGTGTCTCTTCCTCTTTTTACTCGCCCAGCTCTTTTGTTTTTGAATTAGTATATCTCCTTGTCACTTTATCATGTGTTTGTGGTGTCTTGGGAGTTGTTTGTCACCTTTTGGACATCTTAGAAGGTGTTTTCTATGTGTTTCTATGTATTTGTGTTTGCCTGCCATTGGTTTAATGGGGTTCGAGTTAGTTCATCGAACGTTCGTCAAACATTCGATGAACCTGTCCTCCGTTCGACGAACCGAACTCGAACTCTAGGGGTTGGCTAATCTCTAGTAACTAACTAGAAAGTTAATCCCTGATTGGCACCCAATACAAAGAGTCAAGACATGCTGGATTGCTTGTCAGGAACTACCTGGTTTTCTGTCCTTGACAGAGTAAAGCGTACCACCAAGGTTTTATTGAGAAATCCAGTAGACTCTTTTCAGCATTCATCACACCAAGGAGATTATACTATTTGGACTCAACTCTCCCACTCCAGAATTCCAGATAAGCATGGAAGTGTTTCTTGAAGGGTGAAGAGATTATATCGACCAGCAGTACCTAGATGATAATATGGTACACAGCAAGACCTTCTCCAAACATGCTTAACATGTGAGTACTGTATTCCAATGCTATCAACAGCATGGAGTCAAGTTATCTCCATAGAAATGTAAACTGTTCAAGAGTCAAGTTTGATTCCTGGGGAAAATTGTGTCCAGGGATAGATGCACCATGGGCCCAGCGGAAATCTCTCCGGTAATGGCATTAAAACATCCATCGACTGTGGGCGAGTCGAGGAAGGTACAGAGTTTGCTTTCAAACTATTGAACTTACATCTAGAACTTTCCACTATTGCTGCTTCACTATAACTTCTCTTTGGGAGGAGGGGGGCAAAAAATTCAGCAACATCAATAGAATAAGAGGAGCACTGGCAGGATTCATCCCAAAGGAAGAAACTCAGTTCCTGCTCCGCAAAAAATTACTAGGACTTTGGGTCACCAGAAGATATTGGAAGAACTAGTAGACTACCTGGTAAATCCACCATTTATGGGATATCCTGATTTTAACCTACCATTCATCCTTCATTGGGATGTTTCTCAATAGGCGTGATGTTCGAGGTGTACGTGGGGTAGGTGCTAATGTTACGGAAAGCTGTACTGTACCAGCTACAGTCGGGATGAACGAAAACCCTTCAGCTGTTGCAGAAGTGAACATGCCTGCTATTTTTTTACTGAGCACATCAAATCTTTCTCAATCCACCATAACATCTCTGCCTGCATCTTCCTCACAGTCCACAAGTTTCTCATGTAGACCCTACTCCACCCTCTCTCAGCACAGCAGTCAGCCCTTGGTCCCCCAGTTGTGATCACATAAAAGATTATTTCCTCCTACACATGATAAAAGTTAAGAGCTTGAACGACACCATATCCAATCTGTTGGCCACGGAAATGCTGCTTTTGAACCTGGTGCATGCTTATGGTTTCCAAAAGCTGATGGCTGTCACTGTCACCATTTCAAAACTCTTTGCCTGACAGGGTACATTTCACCATTGACACCTGGATGAGCAAGCATATCCAGGGGCATTACATTTCACTTACTGGGCACTGGGTGACTCTGGTGGCTACAGGGTCAGGCGGGGAAGGGGCTGCTCCACAAGTCTGGAAAACCCCAAGGCTTGCAGGACAAACCTCTGTATCTATCACTTTCTCCACTGCTTCAGACTTCTCCACTACAGGCCGCTTTACACGCAACGACATCGCTAACGAGATGTCTTTGAGGTCACGGAATTCGTGACGCACATCCGGCCTCGTTAGCGAAGTCGTTGCGTGTGAAACGCAAGAATGACCGTTAACGATCAAAATTACATCCCTTATCGTTGATCGTTGACGCGTCGTTCTATTCCTGATTATCGTTGCTGCTGCAGGACGCAGATTGTTCGTCGTTCCTGCGGCAGCACACATTTCTATGTGTGACACCGCAGGAACGAGGAACAGCACCTTACCTGCGGCCGCCGACAATGAGAAAGGAAGAAGGTGGGCGGGATGTTTGGCCCACTCATCTCCGCCCCTTCGCTTCTATTGGGCGGCCGCTTAGTGACGTCGCTGTGATACAGCATGAACTGCCCACTTAGAAAGGAGGCGGTTCCCTGACAACAGCGACGTTGCTAGGCAGGTAAGTATGTGTGACGGGGACTAGCAATGTTGTCCGCCATGGGCAGCGATTTGCCCATGACGCACAACCGGGGGGGGCGGGTACGCTCGCTAGCGATATCGATAGCCTTATCGCAGCGTGTAAAGTGCCCTTAAACCTAGGGCCTCCATTTGCGCCCTCATCCTCTCCCTTAATATAACACGTGTTCCAACAGTGCAGAGTGAATCCCCCCACCACCATACTACACAGCAAGGGCTCATGCAATCAAGCAGTGTTGAAATTAAAATGCATTGGAGAACGCAGTCACACAGCTGCAGAGTTGTGGACAGCTATCCAGGCCGACAAGCCAATTTCTTTTGTAAATGTACAATTTTATTTGTGTCTCCTTGTTGTGTGATGCATGTAGTGGCAAGGATCTTAGAGCACCAGGCCCACACACTGACACTCATCCACCTTTTACTGATTAATGTTTATGCTAGAATTGCTGGGTTAGGCCTTGATCCAGACCCTGTCCCATGCATCCATGCTGCGCTATGATATTATTTGTACGATATAGCCACTGATGTCACCGTACTGGTGTGTGCCTAATCTTGCAAAATGTGGAGATGCCAAGTTGGGTCTCCTTGTGTGTAGTCTGTAGATGCAGGGGTCTGAGAACACTAGGCTTACACCTTTTACTGATGCACCTCTTACTGATCAATGTTTAACCCCTTCAGCCCCCGGGCACTTTCCGTTTTTGCGTTTTTGTTTTTTGCTCCTTTTCTTCCGAGAGCCGTAACTTTTTATTATTTCGTCAATCTTGCCATTAGAGGGCTTGTTTTTTGTGGGACGAGTTGTACTTTTAAATGAAACCATAGGTTTTACCATATATTGTACTGGAAAACAGCAAAAAAATTCCAGGTGTGGAAAAACTGCAAAAAAAGTGTGATCGCACAATAGATTTTGGGATGTTTTATTCACCGTGTTCACTATATGATCAAACTGATGTATCTATGTGATGCCTCAGGTCGGTGCGAGTTTGTAGACACCAAACATGTATAGGTTTACTTGTATCTAAGGGGTTAAAAAAAATCACAAGTTTGTCCAATAAAAGTGGCGCACGTTTTGCGCCATTTTTCAAAACATGTAGCGTTCTTATTTTTTGGGATCTATGGCTCAGTGATGGCTTATTTTTTGCGTCTCGAGCTGACATTTATAATGGTACCATTTTTGCGCAGATGCTACGTTTTGATCGCCTGTTATTGCATTTTGCGTAAAACTTGTGGCGACCAAAAAACGTAATTTTGGCGTTTGGAATTTTTTTGCCACTGCGCCGTTTACCAATCAGATTAATTGATTTTATATTTTGATAGATCGGGCATTTCTGAACGCGTCGATACCAAATATGTGTATATTTATTTATTTTTTAACCCTTTAATTTTCAATGGGGGGAAAGGGGGGTGATTTGAACTTTTAGGTTTTTTTTTTTTTTATTTTTTAAAACTTTTTTTTTACTTTTTTTTTTGTATTTTACTAGTCCCCCTAGGGGGTTATAGCAATCAGCAATCCGATCGCTGATCGCTATCTGCTGATCACAGCAATACAGCTGTAATCAGCAGATTCAGTCACTTTGGTTTTCCCTCTGCTCTCAGCCGAGGGAAAACGAAAGTGAAACATCGTAGCAGCAGGCGTCATCACATGACCCTGTGCTACGATTGCAACCACCGATAGCCACGTGATGACACACGTGACTTCATGGGGGGGCCACGGTAAGTAACAAACATGGCCGCGCGCATTTAAATCTTGCTGCCAGACTTTGGCAGCAAGATTTAAGGGGCTAATGGCCGCAGGTGGAAGCGATTCCACCCGCGGCTAGCAGGCACACATGTCAGCTGTTGAAAACAGCTGATATGTGTGCCGATCCACGCCGCCTGCCCACGGCAGGGGGCGGGGCTTAACGGGACACGATCCTGGATGGATAGATCCGTCCAAGGTCATGAAGGGGTTAAGGTAGAAATGCTGGGCTAGGCCCTGTCAGAGGCATCCATGCTGCACCGTCATACTATTTGTACTCTGGGGCGATTGATTCCACTTTCCTTTTTCTGTCCCTAGTTTTAAAAAATGGGGATGCCTAGTTGGGTCTCCTAGTTGTGTGTTGCCTTTAGTGGCAGGAGTCTCAGAGCACCAGGCCTGTACCTCTCACTGACCAATCTTTAAGGTAGCAATGCTGGGCCAGGCATTGTCCCACACCCTGTTCCATGTATTCATGCTGTGCCATTATACTATTTGTACTATGGGGCAATTGATTCCACTTTTCTTTTGTTTGCTCTTAATTTTGGGAAACAGGGATGGGTACTCCTAGTTGGGTCTCCTTGTTGTTTGTTTCCTGTAGTGGTAAAGGTCTTAGAGCAGCAGGCCTAAACATCTCACTGATGCACCTCCTACTGATCAATGTTTAAGGTAGAAATGCTCGGCTATGACCTGTCCCAGGCCCTGTCCCATGCACACATGCTGCCCCATTTTATTATTTGTACTGAGGCAATTGATGCCACTTTAGTGGTGTCTGCCCCTTTACTGAAATGTGGAGACTCCAAATTGGGTATTGATGTTTTGTGTTGCTTGTAGCTGCAGGAGTCTAAGAACATCAGGCCTACACTTTTCCCTCATCCACCTGTTAATGAATACATTTTAAAGGAAGAAATGCTGGGCAAACCATGTCCCAGGCCATGTTTCATGCATCCATGCTGCACCTTTATACTACTTGTAGTCTGAGTCAATTGATGTCACTTTGCTGAGCAGAAAAGCAGTTTGAGCTGTTGCATTAGGTATGAGGGCTCCCAGCACAGCAGGCCTATACCAGTCACTCACCACCTCTTAATTTTAACTTAATTCGAAAGCTATAAATACTAGCCCAGACCCTGTCTCATTCATGATTCATGCCTGACTTCTGCACAACGACACTATTGTTATTCTGTGGTAATTGATGTTACTTTGCTGGTGCCTGCCCCTAATTTTTGGAGATGGGTATTGGGACGTCTAGATGAGTCTCCTTTTTAGGTGTTGCCTGTAGCAGTAGTTCTCCCAGACTGGGAGGCATACACCTACCTTTCACTCATCTACCTCTTTTACCATCCTTAAATGTGTCTAGCAATAACAGTCTATGAAGCTAATATTTATGCCACCTAAGTGTGGCTGAGCAGAAAAGCAAATTGAGCTGTTGTATGAGTTATGAGGGCTACCAGCCAACTAGGCCTACACCTGTCACTCATTCACCTTAATATTTCTTATGTTACTCATAGTAGCCTCGGAAGCTGGAGTCTGTGCCACAACAGTTATGGCTCTCAGAATATAGCGATTAGTGATGAGCGAGTACTAAAAAGCTCGGGTGCTCGAAGCTCGGGCCGAGCCTCCCAAGATACTCGTGTACTCGGCCCGAGCACCGAGCCCAATGTTATCCTATGGGAGACCCGAGTATTTTTGTGAAATGACCACCGGCAGCATGTAGAAACCCTAAAAATGGCACAAAAGTCTCCGAAGAGTGCTCAAATGACATGGCAACAGCATGGGGAAGACACCTTGAAGCATTTATCACTCAAAAGTCACAGCTGTGAACAATTTTGTCCGCGTTTTACGCCATTTTTACGGACTCACCAGAAAACCTTCCAAAATGACACCAAAATGATTTTTCATGGCGGAAATGTTAAGGGCACATACCCAATAGTGAGATAGAGCTAATGTATGTTACTTTTTGAGATCAATACATGAAAGATTTTACGTAAAACATTGTGTGGCACTCCGATGTCCCTTAGAAGAGACGTACATAAAGGCCTCTGAGTCTAATGTGCCCATTTTGAGGAACTGAGTCTTTGTAGTATTTTCCTTTGCCAGGGCAGTCCAAAATTTTGAGGTTCACCAATGACCCTGCATACAGACGTGCATGAGGGCCTGTAAACCTGAAGTGCCCATTAGAAGGAAGTGGGTCTATTGTAGTATAGCCCTTAGGCAGGGCAGCCAAAAATTGGGAGGCTCCACGTTGTCCCTGGATAGAGACGTGCATGAGGGCCTGTAAACCTGAAGTGCCCATTGGAAGGAAGTGGGTCTATTGTAGTATAGCCCTTAGGCAGGGCAGCCAAAAATTGGGAGGCTCCACGTTGTCCCTGGATAGAGACGTGCATGAGGGCCTGTAAACCTGAAGTGCCCATTGGAAGGAAGTGGGTCTATTGTAGTATAGCCCTTAGGCAGGGCAGCCAAAAATTGGGAGGCTCCACGTTGTCCCTGGATAGAGACGTGCATGAGGGCCTGTAAACCTGAAGTGCCCATTGGAAGGAAGTGGGTCTATTGTAGTATAGCCCTTAGGCAGGGCAGCCAAAAATTGGGAGGCTCCACGTTGTCCCTGGATAGAGACGTGCATGAGGGCCTGTAAACCTGAAGTGCCCATTGGAAGGAAGTGGGTCTATTGTAGTATAGCCCTTAGGCAGGGCAGCCAAAAATTGGGAGGCTCCACGTTGTCCCTGGATAGAGACGTGCATGAGGGCCTGTAAACCTGAAGTGCCCATTGGAAGGAAGTGGGTCTATTGTAGTATAGCCCTTAGGCAGGGCAGCCAAAAATTGGGAGGCTCCACGTTGTCCCTGGATAGAGACGTGCATGAGGGCCTGTAAACCTGAAGTGCCCATTGGAAGGAAGTGGGTCTATTGTAGTATAGCCCTTAGGCAGGGCAGCCAAAAATTGGGAGGCTCCACGTTGTCCCTGGATAGAGACGTGCATGAGGGCCTGTAAACCTGAAGTGCCCATTGGAAGGAAGTGGGTCTATTGTAGTATAGCCCTTAGGCAGGGCAGCCAAAAATTGGGAGGCTCCACGTTGTCCCTGGATAGAGACGTGCATGAGGGCCTGTAAACCTGAAGTGCCCATTGGAAGGAAGTGGGTCTATTGTAGTATAGCCCTTAGGCAGGGCAGCCAAAAATTGGGAGGCTCCACGTTGTCCCTGGATAGAGACGTGCATGAGGGCCTGTAAACCTGAAGTGCCCATTGGAAGGAAGTGGGTCTATTGTAGTATAGCCCTTAGGCAGGGCAGCCAAAAATTGGGAGGCTCCACGTTGTCCCTGGATAGAGACGTGCATGAGGGCCTGTAAACCTGAAGTGCCCATTGGAAGGAAGTGGGTCTATTGTAGTATAGCCCTTAGGCAGGGCAGCCAAAAATTGGGAGGCTCCACATTGTCCCTGGATAGAGACGTGCATGAGGGCCTGTAAACCTGAAGTGCCCATTGGAAGGAAGTGGGTCTATTGTAGTATAGCCCTTAGGCAGGGCAGCCAAAAATTGGGAGGCTCCACGTTGTCCCTGGATAGAGACCTGTTAGGTTCTTAGTGCCTCCGTGCTTGCATTTAAAAACCGCACGTGTGTGCCTGTTGGTGGCAGCTTTCCGCTGCATTTGTGTGAGTTTTGCAAAAACTTGGATATAACGCACAAGTCTAGTGAATACACATCAGCACAGCATTGCAAAATGCGCAAGGGCGTTGTCAACGAACAAGGAAGTGGACGTGATGGTGGTGCAGGCAGAGACCGAGGTTGTGTGCAAGCTCTAATTTCGCCACAACAAAGGGCCACATCTACTCGCTCGCACGTCCTGTACCAAATTCTTGGGGACCGCAGCAGTACACCGCTCTTGAACCAAGACCAGTGTCAACAGGTTGTTAGTTGGATAGCGGATAATGCTTCCAGTCAGATTGGCACCACCACAAACACTCTGTCTTCCACACAGTCAAGTGTCAGTAGCCGTGATACTGCACCGCACATTTCAGAACCTGATCCTCCTTCCTACCACCAGGCCGAGTACACGTCCACGGACATTACTGATCCCACACTTGGACACTCGGAAGAGCTGTTCGTTCACGTTTCCATTCACACATTCTGGCCTCTCGCCAGCTCCTGTTGAAGTGGGCCATGACGAGATTGTATGTACAGATGCCCAAATATTTGAGCAGCCACGTTCTCACGAAGTTGGCAACGTGTCTCAACAAGGGGTGGACGATGATGAGACACAATTGTCAGGAAGTCAGGAGGAGGAGCAGGGTGCGGAAGAGGAAGACGACGTGGTGGATGATCCAGTAACTGACCCAACCTGGCAGGAGGATATGCAGAGCGAGGACAGCAGTGCACAGGGGGAGGGAGGCGTAGCATCCCAACAGGCAGTAAGAAGCAGAGTGGTGGCCCCAGGTAGACGTCAGGCAACTGTTCCCCGGAACAACACGACACAAGGTGCCTGTACAAATGTTAGGTCTTCCCGAGTCTGGCTGTAATACTATTGTATGTATTGAGGATTTCGATTGCGTTAGGGCAATGACAACCAGAGAAGAGTTCTTGGTGCAAGACGTTTATAATATGCAACCAGCAAATATGTACATAAACGGAACAAAAACACAGTAGAACATAAATACAGGAAATACCTTCCAGGGACGGAGCGAAAGGGAATTCACGGGACCGCGCACCGGACTCCCCCAGGGAGACCACCAAGAGCGAACCCCTATACAGGGACTGTCTGGCAATCACCCCATAAGGCCTAAATGCGCAGCAGCCGGGACACAAAAGGGCAATAGGTAAGTCCAAAAATGTCCGTACGTGATGTGAGTCCAGAGTGGTATTAAACGGAAGGAACCGGGCAGAAGTGCCGACCAAAGACGGCAAACGGAGTCCGGGCACAGCTAGATGATACCAGATGAAGTCCAGAGTCGGTGTCGGTTGTTTTCCAAGAGGATCCGAATAACAATCAGGAACCAAAAGCAGCAGGGCAGGAGCACACAGGAAGCAGTATACTCAGGCACTGGACTAAGCTTTAGGGGCGGCTTTTAAACAGATGGACAGGAAGTAGGGCAACAGAACAGAAAACTCCATGTTAACAAAGGGCAAGCTCTTTCAAAAGAAAACTGGAAAACCAGGAACTCTGACACTGGCAGTTTTTTAAGTTGGCTCCAGATGATTCTAAAAAGGCCATTTGCAACACCTGCCATGCCAGCATCAGCAGGGGTACCAAAACTAGCAGCCTGACCACCACCAGCATGATCAGGCACATGTCAGCCAAGCACCCGACTTTGTGGGAAGTACAACAGAGTCGAGGAGCAGTGCTTGCTGATGTCACTGCTACGTCTTCGCTGGTTGTGCATGCGAGCCAATACCCTGTCCATGCTGCCTGCGAACAAGCCTCCTCCGGCCCTGCACCTGCAGTTACCCACGCAGAAATAACACCATCATCAAGCACGTCCTTGTCCCAGCGCAGCGTTCAGTTATCCATTCAGCAAACCTTTGAACGCAGGTGCAAATACACTGCCAACGCCCCACATGCCACACTTCTAAATGCTAACTTTTCGCGACTGCTTGCGCTGGAAATGTTGCCTTTTAGGCTGGTTGAGACAGAAGCATTCCGCGACCTGATGGTGGCAGCTGTCCCACGTTACTCGGTCCCCAGCCGCCACTCTTTCTCCCGGTGTGCCGTCCCCGCATTGCATAACCACGTGTCACAAAACATCACACGTGCCCTGAACAACGCTGTTTCAGCCAAAGTCCACCTAACCACAGACACGTGGACAAGTGCATGTGGGCAAGGCCGCTACATCTCGTTGACGTCACACTGGGTTAATATTGTGGAAGCTGGGACCCAGTCTGAGCGAGGGACGGAACACGTCCTTCACACACCAAGTTTTGCAGGCCCTACCTCAGTCAGGGTTTCACCCACACTCTACAGCTCCGGAATGTCATGCTCCTCAGCCTCCTCCTCCTCTAGCGCATCCTGATCCACTTTACCCTCCACACCAGTCCCAAGCTGGAAGTGTCGCGGGCGGAGGAGGGGACGGTGCGCTCTCCCACTGCTCGGGTCCGGCTGCCGCTGCTCTACGGCTGCTGCTGCTCGTTGGCTCGAGCGATGGCCGGATCCCGGGGACTCGAGCGGCGCTACTCGCCCGTGAGTGAAAAGGGGTGGTTTGGGTTTTGGGGATATTGTCCGTGACGCCACCCACGGTTGTGGTGATTGTGTGGACACCACCACTGCTCTGGACGGGGATCCCGGGAGCCTGTGACAGGGAGCAGCTTTGTTGTTATTTCTCCCCTCCGTGGGTAGGGGGGTTGGTTGTCCCGGGGCCCGGTGATGGGGTAGAGATGGATGACAGGCGGGTTGCGGGGCCTGATGAGGTGCAGGGTCGCAGGGTCAGCGTTGTGCCGCACGGCACGGAGGTACTCACTCAGCCAAATGATGATGACACAGTTCACGGTAAAACAAGTGGCTGGATGGACGGGTCCCTCGGACGGCTGCGGTTGTTCCTCCCTGCAGGTTAGTGATGACTGTCTCTCCCTGCACCTAAGTTCAGTGTTGGTAGTTATGGTTTCCCACCGGTAACCCGCTCCCCGACCTGGATATGGGCCGGAGGAGCCCCTTTTGCTCACAGGCGCTGGCCCTGGGAGACGGTTGCCCTTGGCGGTGGCGGTGTCTCCCCTTCACGGTTGGACGGTTGCCTTCTATCGGGACTTGGCTGTTTGGAAACCCTGAGGTCCCCTTCACTAACGGATTTGGCAAATTCACGGTGACACCAAGCCTTGCCGGGATCCAAAAGTCCTCTGCCAATGGTGCTGGCTTCTCTTTGTATACCGGTCCGGTACGGCCGGGTCACCACCCATCCACGGTCCTTACGGCAGACTCCAATCGGCCTCCACTGCAGACGTTCACCACATCCTGCCAACCTTGCTGTCCTGTCCGGGCCACACACCCGGACCAACTTCAGGCTCTTTGCTGTCACTTTTCTCCTCTCTACTACTTTCCTCCTTCCACTTCCTTAGCTTAACTCTCACTGCCTGTGTTTTCCCTCCTCCTTGGTGGGTGGAGAGCAACCGCCTGGCTCCACACCCTGGTGTGGACAACAGCCCCTGGGGAAGGCAACAAGGATTTTGTGTTTTGACTATGATATGCCTGCAGGGAGTGTGGGGTGTTTAAGTGTTGTGCTCTGTGGCCCCTGGCTTGTCCAGGGCGACACAGAAGCACTGCAGCACTGCCTCGGCGAAGCGGCAACAGGCAGTGCTGAAGCTAATCTGCATAGGTGACAAACCCCACAATGCAGAAGAGGTGTGGACAGCTCTGAAACAGCAGGCAGATCACTGGCTCACAACTCTGAACCTAAAGCCAGGAAAGGTCGTGTGTGACAATGGCCGGAACCTGGTGGCGGCTTTGAGGCGAGGCCAGCTGACACATGTTCCATGCGTGGCCCATGTGCTCAACCTCGTGGTTCAGCGGATTCTAAAGTCATACCCAGAGCTGTCTGATCTGCTGGTAAAAGTTCGCCGCCTGTCTGCACATTTTCGAAAGTCACCTACTGCTTCAGCCGGCCTTGCCGGCTTTCAGCGCCGTTTGCATCTTCCGGCTCACAGACTGCTGTGTGATGTCCCCACGCATTGGAATTCAACTCTGCACAAGTTGGTCAGGATATGTGAGCAGAAGAGGGCAGTTGTTGAGTACCTGCATCACCTAAGCCGTCGGGAAATGGGTCAAACTCCACACATAACACCTGAGGAGTGGAGATGGATGTCTGACCTATGTACCATCCGCCAAAACTTTGAGGACTCCACCAAGATGGTGAGCGGCGATGACGACATTATTAGCGTCACCATACCGCTTCTCTGCCTTCTAAAATGGTCTCTGCTCAAAAAACAACCATGATGCATTGCAGGCGGAGCGCGATGAGTTTGAGCAAGAAACAGTAGTGGGTGTGGGTGATAACACACAGCCCAGCCTCGTCTCATCACAACGTGCAGTGGAGGACTATGACGAGGAGGAGGATGAAGACATGGAGCAACTCTCTGGCCAAATTGAGGATATGACATGCAGTCATATCCTCGGTTCAGCGTGGCTGGCCAGAGGACAGGGTAGATGATGAGGAGGAAGAGGAGGAGGACAGCATGTTCAGTCATCGTGTTGGTCAGGATACTGAAGTGATGGCTGTTAAGAGTCTGGCACACATGGCTGACTTTATGGTAAGCTGCCTGTCTCGTGACCCTCGCGTTAAGAACATCTTGGCCGACAATCATTACTGGTTGGTAACACTGTTAGACCCACGCTAAAAGGAGAAATTTATGTCTCTTATTCCCGAGGCGGAGAGGTCAGGCAAAATGCAGCAGTTCCAGAAGGCCATACTCACGGAAGTAGGCAAAGCATTCCCCTCACAAAACGCTAGCGGCATAGGTCAGGAATCAGTGGACAACCAAGGCGTACAGCCGAGAGGGGCACAAGTCCAATCCGCCAGAGGTAGGGGAACAGTCTTTAAGATGTGGGACAGTTTTCTCAGCCCCTCACATACCACAGCCCCTGAGGTGAGGGGTAGTGCCACAAGAAATCCTAAGTTTGCCCAGATGCTCAAGGAGTACCTTGCAGATCAAACAACTGTACTCCGACATTCCTCTGTGCCTTACAATTAATGGGTATCCAAGCTGGACACGTGGCATGAATTGGCTCTCTACGCCTTGGAAGTCCTGGCCTGCCCTGCCGCTAGCGTTTTGTCAGAGCGTGTTTTTAGTGCCGCAGGTGGAATCATTACAGATAAACGCACCCGCCTGTCAACTGTAAATGCTGACAGGCTGACTCTGATCAAGATGAACAAGGGTTGGATTGGGCCAGACTTCACCACACCACCAGCAAATGACAGCGGAATTTAAAGTTTGTAACGGGAATTTGCCATGTACCTCCACTCACCCATGGTAACACACTTCTGGACTTTGGCTAATCGCTGGACTGCTCCTCCTTCTCCTCATGCGCCATCATGATGACCGTTACAATAGTTAGGCCTTTGTTTCAGGTATACCCCCAGTGGTAAATTTTTTCGCCCATTCTTTCAGAATGGGAATTACAACGACAGGAGACCCGCTCCTTTGCAATGGGAACAATGTTTTGAGGCCCTCATGCACATCTCTATCCAGGGACAATGTGGAGCCTCCAAATTTTTGGCTGCCCTGCCTAAGGGCTATACTACAATAGACCCACTTCCTTACAATGGGCACTTCATGTTTACAGGCCATCATGCACGTCTCTATCCAGGGACAATATGGAGCCTGACGCTGCCACCGACTGCCACACACGTGCGGTTTTTAAATGCAAGCACGGATGCAATAAGAACCTAACAGGTTTTTAGGAGCGACAATTACTGAGAAGTCTGACACTATCAGCCACTGCTGACTGACGTGTATTATACACTAGACTTGTGCGTTATATAATAGTTTGTGAAAAACGCACACAAGTGCACCTGTACGCTGCCACCGACAGGCACACACGTGCGGTTTTTAAATGCAAGCACGGACGCAATAAGAACCTAACAGGTTTTTAGGAGCGACAATTACTGAGAAGTCTGACACTATCAGCCACTGCTGACTGACGTGTATTATACACTAGACTTGTGCGTTATATAATAGTTTGTGAAAAACGCACACAAGTGCACCTGTACGCTGCCACCGACAGGCACACACGTGCGGTTTTTAAATGCAAGCACGGACGCAATAAGAACCTAACAGGTTTTTAGGAGCGACAATTACTGAGAAGTCTGACACTATCAGCCACTGCTGACTGACGTGTATTATACACTAGACTTGTGCGTTATATAATAGTTTGTGAAAAACGCACACAAGTGCACCTGTACGCTGCCACCGACAGGCACACACGTGCGGTTTTTAAATGCAAGCACGGACACAATAAGAACCTAACAGGTTTTTAGGAGCGACAATTACTGAGAAGTCTGACACTATCAGCCACTGCTGACTGACGTGTATTATACACTAGACTTGTGCGTTATATAATAGTTTGTGAAAAACGCACACAAGTGCACCTGTACGCTGCCACCGACAGGCACACACGTGCGGTTTTTAAATGCAAGCACGGACGCAATAAGAACCTAACAGGTTTTTAGGAGCGACAATTACTGAGAAGTCTGACACTATCAGCCACTGCTGACTGACGTGTATTATACACTAGACTTGTGCGTTATATAATAGTTTGTGAAAAACGCACACAAGTGCACCTGTACGCTGCCACCGACAGGCACACACGTGCAGTTTTTAAATGCAAGCACGGACGCAATAAGAACCTAACAGGTTTTTAGGAGCGACAATTACTGAGAAGTCTGACACTATCAGGACTGTTTTAGACTGTGTACACCAGCCCCAGATATGATGAAGGCTGGTATACGGTCACCACTAGGAATGGCTATATACCCTGCCTGCCTGCCTGCCTGTATACTGCTACAATAGTCCTGACAAGGACTCTTTTGGTCACTAGCCTGTATTCCAACCTGGCTATACCCTGCCTGTATACAGCAACAATAGTCCTGAGAAGGACTCTGCTACTGTACTCCGACCTGGCTATACCCTGCCTGCCTGTATACAACTAGAATAGTCCTGAGAAGGACTTTTGGTCACACTGTTTGCAGCCCTGCTACGGAAATAGCTATAAAGGGCCGCAAACCTTTCCCTGAAGCAGCGACCCTCTCCCTGCACTGACTGTCTGGATAGCTGTGAGCAGAGCACAGCGCGCCCGCCGGTATAAAGGCTTGGTCACGCTGTGCAGGCCGGCCAATCACTGCAATTCCACAACTAACAGGGCTGTGGCATTGCAGAGGTCTGCCAGCCAATCCCTGCATGAGGGCTGGCTCTCAAAAGAGCGCCAACATGCAGGGATGAAGACCACGAGTACAGCACGAGTATCGCGAGATTACTCGGTCCCCGCCGAGTAGACCAAGTACAGTGATACTCGTGCGAGTACCGAGTAGTAACAAGCATGCTCGCTCATCACTAATAGCGATGCAAAATCAATTATTTTTGCTGTAAAACAGGTTTTTTTTGGGCAAAATCACAAATAAACTATATAAATATGATACTGCTGTAATCGTACTGACCCAAAGAATAAAGTCACATTTTTTCCAAAGGTGGAAATGCATAAAAAATTACTGAATTGTTGTTTTTTGTGCATTCTCGCCATTAAAAATTGGAAAGCGATCAAAAAATGGTATGTACCTAAAAATGGTACCAATAAAAATGCCAACTCATTCAGCAAAAAACAAGCCCTTATTTAACTGTCTCTGCAGAAACATAGAAAAATTATAGTTCCCCAAAATATATTGTAAAAAAAAAGCAATTCTGAGTGTTTGATATCAGCAAAACATAAAAAACTAAATAAATCTGGTATCGCTGTAATCCCATGGACCCAAAGAATAAAGTCATCTAATCATTTATAGCACATGGTGAATGACAAAAACAATAAATAAAACCAATTCTTGACCTGCTGTTGATTTTTTCATTCTTCTTTACATAGATTGTGGTAAAGCATGGCTCATATTAATCTTTCATTCTATGTTTAGCGCTTACACCAAGGATTCCGTGTACATCTGTGAAATACACGATTCAGATTTAACCTCTGATAGAAGACTCCCTACAATGAGGCAGAGAAAGTCACTGTCAACTTTGTATGGCATTTAATACAGTGGTGTTCCTCTCTTCAGGTGTCTCCTTAGGTGAGCAAAAAAGCACGGTTGGACACAGGTTTGTGTACCTTTGAACAGCCAGACACCACTAAACAGAGAGACCAAACAGAGTCTGAAGTAACTCTTCCTGCCACTTTAGTGAATAGATCCATCTGAGGCGTCATCAGATATAAATGGGCTTCAGGTATTTAGATGGAAACCCTGATGTAAGTGCTCATAGTAGAGCACTGGATACTTGTGAACTGATCAAAAATGTTCTGTACCCCAAAATGGCACCAATAAAAACTTCAACTCAACCCACAAAAAAACAACTCCCCACTTGGCTCCATCACCTGTTAACAGAAATATAGAGGGTGTCCAAGTTATTAGTAACACAAAGGCTCTGGAAAGCAACATGGCTCAATGGTTCTAGAAACTCAAGCTGAGCATAATGTACTGGGTGCTTCAATGTATTGAGCACTATGATGGTATGTTTTCAATTTTCACTCTGCAACTTCCTTTGTGTGTTTGTTTCTGGAAAACACCCATAACATAAAAATAATGAATACACCTGTAGATGAATTCCCAGAGGAGTGTAAATTCTAGTAATGCATAAATTGAGGGGGTTTAAACTGTTTTGGCATATCAGGGGCTCTGCATATGAATACTGCAAACCATTCCAGATAAATCTTCCCCAGAAAAGTTAAATAGTGCTCTTTCCCTCTCGAACCCTGGTATGTAACCAAACAGTGCCGTACAATTTTATGTGGGGTATTGTCACATTCAACAGAAATTGCATTTGGAATCATTTAGCCATTTCCTCCTGTGAAACTATTACATCTTGGGCAAAATAGTATTTTATTAATGAAAATGTAATTATTAGTACTTTACCACAAAATGGTATAAAATTCTTTGACACACCTGTGGTATCATTATACACACTGCACTCTCCAATAGCATGTAAGGTGCTCTGCTATACCGCGCCATCACATCTGTACATTACAGCAATCTGATTTATCTATAAATTTCATGGTGATTTTGACAGTATCACCATCTTATAGGCATTTCCTTAAACAAGAATCAATTTTGTCTGATGAAGACCCAAATATAGGGGTCAAAAAGTTACATTTTTGGGGGGGATTGCCTGTACAATTAAGTCATTTTGGTGTAATAAGTACCTAATTACCAAAGTACCCAAGTATCTAATATCCATTCTGCATCACTAGATGTATTCACTGAGGGGTGCAGTTTGTAAAATATGGTCACTTATAGATAGTTCTGATGTTCTGGCATGTCAGGGCCTCTGTCAATGGGACATAACCATTCCAGAAAAATCTGCATTTCAATATGGTGCTCCTTCCCTTCTGAGCTTTGCACTGTGCCTGAAAAGTAGTTATTAACCACATATAGGATATTGCGAATGTAGGAGAAATTGCATAACATATTATGTAATCCACTTCCTCCCAATAGCGCTTTTGAAAATTAAAAACTTTGGGCTAAAACAACATTTTAGGGTAAATAATTACATTTTTCATTTCTGCAGCCCAACTTTACACAATTCTATGAATCATCTCTGGTTTAAGGACATATTATTTTAAAATTTAGAAAATGTGACATTTTTTAATTTTTGGGCCAAATTTTAAAATTTAACAAATAAATGAAAAACTAAATTTTGTCTTAAATTTACCACTATCATAAAGTGCAATGTGTAATTAAAAAACAATCCTAGAATCATTGAGATTCACAGAATTTTTCCATTGACATTTTTTTCCTTACCTCTTAACGTGACAGTGGTTAAATTTGTAAAAATGGCCTGGTAAAAAAGGGGAAAAACAGCTGGTTGGTAAAGGAGTTAAAGTTCAATTTGAAAATATGTTGGGCGAAGCATATTTTAGATCCTACATTTTATTTGTAAGCATAACGGTATTAGTTATCAGTTGCAACAGTTTGTATACTAATCAACATATTTAGATTGGTTTTACTTCTTATTTCCGTATGTTAATTCCTTCTTTTATTTCTATAATCAGGTGAGATTTTTGGGGTAGGGTTTGATTGACCTATTATAACAAAGAACTAGATTGCTTTAAAAAAAATGGAGAAATATATGTTTTCTTCCTTGCACTTTCCTTCTTTATGAAACCATTCATGCTTTTTGATTGAAAAAAAAGAAGAAAACAAGAATTAACTTGCCTAGCTGTTCTGACTTTGCATCTCGTTCAACTGAAACTGTATTCAGATATTTGTGCATTTGCGTTTTACATAATATTATTATTTTATTTATTATTATTATTATTATTATTATTATTGTTATTATTATTATTATAGCACCATTTATTCCATGGTACTTTTTAACGGAGTAGGGCGTAAATAATACATACATACACTTTTTTCTTTGTGTTTTTCAAGAATAAAACACATAACCTTTATAAACTATGGGACTCTTCACATGCTGGTGGGCTTTATGCAGACCCAGTTTAACAATAAAAAAGAAATATGTTAAATTTTGATAAAAAAAATGCACATTCATATGCACGGTCTGTGGAAAGTAGAATGTTAGACTGATGGCATTCTAGCTTTCACTGATTGTGAAAAAAGCTTGTTTGCATGGCTTTTTGGCATTCAGTAAAAACTGATGACACGCTGATGATAAAAATTGATACACAGAAAAAAAGCTGATGAAAATCTGATGCAGCACACTGATGAAAAACTTTATTTTGTATAGGAAGAAAATCACATGTAAATTTGGCCTTACCTCATGTTGCCTATCACAATTTTATCCTCTCTTAAAAATGTGAAAATTGTTTGCAGTCTTATTATGAAGTTCACTGCTAATGAAAGAAAAGGTTCAATGAGGATGAGTTTCCGTTCATCGTATATGCTTCCTATCTCCAAAATGATTACCCTATTTTAATATCATTTTTTAAATAATTTTTGTGTCTATTACACTGTGGTTGAAATCCACCTATGGAGGCAATACAGTATTTACACACAATAAATTCTGCAGAACTAAATGGCATGTTAAGTATAATATTGTGATATGTACTTTATGTAGGAGAACATAGTGAAGGCTAATTTAACTATAATTTTCAAATTAATCAATTGAAGAGAAGTCATGTCAGGCATCTTCATTATTGTCAGGGATATAATGGATGGCATACTTTTTACAAACTAAGCAGCCCAATCCATCAGTGCCAGTATAATGTTATTTAGACTTTAAAAATCTGTTGACTTGGTTGTTTTTGCACTAACGCCATAAATTCTCCAGCTTTATTGCAAAGATAAACATGGCTACAATAGTTCAATGTTTCTCATTTTTACTGTCTCACTGTCCCATAAATCCAATTAAATTACTGTTTTACAATTCCTTTGCAATGAAACTGATCTTGTGAATAATCACAAAGGCATACATAATCATGGAGAACCTATTTATTTAATCTTTTAAAACTAGTATAATGTATATTTTTTTTTATTTCAGTTTACTATTCTTTCTTATTTTTCTTAGTCCATGTGCACACATTGAGTATTTGCTGAGGTTTTTTAAGTTCAGTAAAGCCAATTCCAGGGGTGGAACAATCAGAGTAAAAGTATAACAGAAATACGTGCACCACTACTCCATTTTTTTTACCCACTACTGGTTTTGACTTACAAATACTGAGGTAAAGAAACCCTCTTCAAATATGCAATGAGTGTGCAATGCTTGTGGATGTGAGCAGAGAGTGGACCCACTGGGCACAGCACACAAAAAACCTAAAGGGGCTTGACTAAGGAAACACAACAGGTTTTCACCAGAGCCTACAATGGTGAGGGTGTTCCACTGCAGGTATGAGACCACTTGCCACTGAGGAAGACGCTGTGACAAATGGCCCCAGGGGTACGGGCATGATAAGTCCAAGACATGTTTGGTGCAGGCGGGATGGCTAGAGTGGCAGACTTGGCCGATAAAGTGCAATGCAGCAATGGCAGGTATAACAGACTTAGCCAATAGGTTATGATGAAGCAGTGGCTGGTATCGCAGACTTGACCAATAAGGTGCAATGCAGGAGAGGCCAGTATAGCAGACTTGGCTGATAGGTTGCCATGCAGCAAAAAGGTGCATTGTAGCAGCGGCCGGTATAGCAGACTTGGGAGATAGGGTGTGATAGAGCAGCAGCAAAAATGTCAATTACTGCAACACAGAATAACACAGCAGTGACAGCAGTAGGAGACCTGACAATTAGCAATGTAGGAATTCGATGTTCAGGCACCTCCATTGGGGGAATGTGCCTTAAATACCTGATGCTTCTCAACCATAGACTGAGAGGACTTCCAGGTTAGGGCATACTGTCTCTTTAGGAGAAAGTATGCGCACATGCACGCGCCCTAATAGAACTCCCAGGTTGCCTTTGTGGTGAGCATAGGCCCTGGGAGTCGGCAGTAGGAGCTGGGGATTGAACAGTGACCATTGAGCAGCCAGAAAGGTGAGAGTACCGGTGTCCCTGCCAGAAGAAAGGGGCAGAAGAGCACAGGATGTTGGTTAGTGCCTTACAGAGTGCACATTGCCTAACACTTAGCTGTAATTAAGGCCAGGTTATGAGGAATGTATGAAAAATTGTCCAATTTCATCCAGAAAAAAATGGACAAATTTAATTTGCTGTTACCTGTAGTTGATCTCAGAGTAGGATTCAAGTCGCATGATCCATAAAGGATTCAAATTTTTTACCCACCCATAAACTTAAATAGGTGAGTCTCATTGCAGAACAACTAGTGCATGGTAATATTTGTTCATACGGACACTTAGGGGTACTTTGCACACTACGACATCGCAGCTGTGATGTCGGTGGGGTCAAATTAAAAGTGACGCACTTCCGGCATCGCATGCGACATCGTAGTGTGTAAAGGCTCGATGATACGATTAACGAGTGCAAAAGCGTCGTAATCGTATCATCGCTGCAGCGTCGGCATAATCCATAATTACGCTGACGCGACAGTCCGATGTTGTTCCTCGCTCCTGCGGCAGCACACATCGCTGTGTGTGAAGCCGCAGGAGCGAGGAACATCTCCTACCGGCGTCACTGCGGCTTCCATAGAATATGCGGAAGGAAGGAGATGGGCGGGATGTTTACATCCCACTCATCTCCGCCCCTCCGCTCCGATTGGCCGCCTGGCGTGTGACGTCGCTATGACGCCGCACGACCCGCCCCCTTAACAAGGAGGCGGGTCGCCGGCCAGAGCGACGGTCGCAGGACAGGTGAGTCCATGTGAAGCTGCCGTAGCGATAATGTTCGCTACGGCAGCTATCACAAGGATATCGCTGCTGCGACGGGGGTGGGGACTATCGCGCTCGGCATCGCAGCATCGGCCTGCGATGTCACAGCGTGCAAAGTACCCCTTAGTCTATTCATGAAAACTGTCATCTAAACAACTCAATTCATTATTGCTCAGTGTACACTGTGTACACACTGTCTATGTGCTATCCATTTTGAACTCAGACAAGCACATCGAAGTATTGTACTTTATAATTTGATCGTTTGAACAATACATAATATTAGTTTTGTTATTGTAAATTAAATAATTTCAATCACCAGACTAGTGATAATAATCTATAGTTTCAAACTGTAATAATCCCTCCAATTGATGTTATCTTAAACTTTTATGTATGAACATAACATATAATCATTAGCTCGTACCACAAAGTAAAATAGAGCCATAATCTCCCTTAATTGACACCAGCGTGCTTAAAAAATTAAAGTTATAAAGGTGTATGTGAAAAATACTCTAAACAAAAGAAGTTTGTTCTATAGCCTTTCTGTATATGCAGAAATTTAAAAAAAAAATAAAAACTATCCATCACAGGATGTTGATGACAGAAAAAGTTAAAATATAGAAATTCATAAATAACAAGAAATAATAACATAACAAGAAAATAGATATAAAATATAAATCCAGCGCAATCACATGGAATATTAAAAAGTTGTCTTCTTTATTGATAGTTTTTCATAAAATCCAAAAGGTACATGCAGCATAAAAATAAAGGATGCCCAGGTCAGAGCGACGCGTTTCAACAAACTGTCTTAATCATGGTCTGAACCAAGACTGACCAAATCCTTCCTTAAGAAGGCAGTCCACCCAAAAGTAATTGCTCACCTGTGAGGTTAGCTACTAGGGGGTTAACACATAGAAATATACATACATAGTTAAAAACACATATACAAGTATAAAAAATACCATATTATATGTTTTTCCTCCCCCAATGAGACCGATTGTCTCGGCAATCGGGTCATTGGGGGAGAATCTTGGGGGGTGGGTGGATCACCACTTACAACCCCTAGTCTATGAAATTCCTGGTTTCTTAAAAGACACCAAGGAAGTGGTAAAAGCTCTTGATAGTTTCCCATGGAAGTCAACGTACCAATGGCTTAGTTGTGATGTGGTCTCGTTATATCCTTCTATCCCCCACCATGTAGCACTACGTTGCCTAACAGACCATCTCAATAAATACAGTCAGTATGACGATAATCTAAAAACCTTTTTAATTTCAGCAGTTGAATTTCTGCTGAAATACAATTACTTTTACTTCAATGGGAGATTTTTCTTGCAGAGACGCGGAGTGAGTATGGGGGCTCGCTTCTCCCCGTCTCTGGCAAATTTAGTGATGGCCAGGTGGAAGGAGGATATGCTTTATAATGAAGAGAATCCTTTCTGCAAAAATGTATTATGGTACGGGAGATACCTGGACGATCTTTTGATCATCTGGGTAAGCTCTGATGCTGAGATTGCAGACTTTATATGTTATATTAACAATAATGATTTCAACCTCAAATTTACATCATACTCAAATCCTAGAGATATTAATTTTTTGGATGTATCTTTGACAATAAAAAATGATAAAGTTAATATTACACCCTTTAGGAAATCCACTGCGACAAACTCCATTCTAAAAGCCTCCTCCTGCCATATGCCACATACCATAAAAAACATCCCAGTAGGTGAACTTACCCGTATTAAATGCAATTGTACAGACATTGAAGAGTACAAAAAACATGAGAAAATGACATGTGAACGATTGCTATATAGGGGTTATCCTGCTTGGTCTTTAAATAGAGCGAAATCTATAATGGGGGAAACTGATCGTAATAAACTCCTATTTGCTGATAAAAATAAAAGTAAGAATAAGAATATTAACAACAGAAATCTAGATTTTACTACCAATTATAGCTTGTAATACAATAAAATCGCTGAAATAATAAAGAAATACTTACCAGTTTTAAATGAGGACCTGAAATTGAAAAGAATCTTAAGCAACGGTGCACACTGCATTGCAAAAAAAGCGCCTACATTGGCCAATCTGCTTTCACCAAGCCTGTATTTGGGAGAGGGTACTAACAGGTTGTTACGGTTGCTGCGAGCACTGGAGACTATGTCCAGATTTCTTGCTACTGCACATGTGCGAGCACTGGAGACTAAGTCCAGATTTCTTGCTACTGCACATGTGCGAGCGCCGGAGACTAAGTCCTATATTGGAGCCATTGCACATGTGCGGGTGACATCATCGCTGACATGAGGTCACATGTCTCTGACACCTTCTATGCCAATTGGTCGCTGGTCATGTGCTTGTGATGCCTTGCTCGGTGATAGGCCAGCATGACGTCACTCCTGTCGTTCTGGCAGCGGATTGGCTCTGGTGTCCTCCATCTTGGATGAGGCACAGAGTCTATATAAGACCCTGACACATGCCGCATGGCGCTCAGTCCTCTTGGTTCATGCATAAGAGTAGACGCTCTGTGCGCGTTCCTCTAGGCATTCCTCTGTCTATGCTAGGTGAGCGCTACCGGCAGGGTAGCGTTCTTATACCTTACAGCTTCGGCTGCTGTCCGTATCCTTACCTCTTAGGGGAGCAGACATAGGCAGGTGCCTGAGGCACATGGTCTGGCTGGGCCTTGTGGTTCGACTCGTAGGTGGACGTTGCCGCTAGGGTAACGTTCCTTATACTGCATCTGGCAGTTGTTCGTATCCTCGCACACTAGGGGAGCGAACAGAGGTAGGAGCTTTGTGCGGCTTACGCTGCTGTTCATCTCTTTTGCACCACTAGAAGAGCGGACCTAGGCAGGTGCCATATCTAGTGGTTCGTGTCCTCGCACACTAGTGGAGCGAACGCAGGTAGGAGCTTTTTGCGGCTTACGCTGCTGTTCGTCTCTTTTGCACCACTAGAAGAGCGGACCTAGGTAGGTGCCATTTCGCACACATTGCCTTTGTCTCTGTGGTTATTAACAGAGATCATTCCACACACCCTCCAAGTAAGGGAGGAATTGCTTTACTTACTTATTATATCCTTCTGTGAGTTAACAGAGGTATTGCACTCTGCCATAGTCTGCAGCAGAGTCTTTGCACGGTGGACCCTGACTGTCTGATACTCCTTTAGGTTATTATCAGACAGCCCTCCGTAACACAGGTTAAGAAAAACTTGGTTGAATGCAGATGGTTTTTATAAATGCGGTGCGAGCCGATGCAAAACTTGTAGATATGTTAAAAGTAATAAAAACTTCACCTCGAGCCACAATAAAAAAGAAGATTTGATTAAAAACTATATCAATTGTAGCACTGAGTATGTAGTATATTCAATAGTTTGTACTCTGTGTGATACTCAATACATAGGAAGTACAAGTGGCCCTTTAAAAGTGAGAATCAGGAGACATATTTTAGATGCTGGGAATTCTAATGCACTAGCCCCATCTGCGGTTTCAAAGCACTTCAGCGATATGCACGGAGGTAATTTAAACAGCATGGAAGTCATGGGGATTGAAAAGGTAATACAACCATTACGGGGTGGAGATCACAGAAGGAAACTTCTCAACCGAGAAACCTTCTGGATCTTCACCTTCATCTTCATGGCCTAAATAGCAGACAAGATTTAATCTTGCATTACTGATCTATCTATTAATTCACAATTTATTTTTTTTTCTCTCCCCTCCTTTTCCTATTTTCTGGATATGAAAAAAACTTGTCTGTAATATTAATCTTTATATTACTCTTTATTATGGAATCCTAAGTGACAAAATTAAATAATTATAAAATAGAAAAATAAAAAATTAATTATAATTATAATGTTAATATTTATAAAATTAATAGGTTTCATCTCCCTTTTGAGACAAGACTATTATGATTCCTAATATTATTCACAATCTCTATTAATATGGTATTTTGTATACTTGTATATGTGTTTTTAACTATGTATGTATATTTCTATGTGTTAACCCCCTAGTAGCTAACCTCACAGGTGAGCAATTACTTTTGGGTGGACTGCCTTCTTAAGGAAGGATTTGGTCAGTCTTGGTTCAGACCATGATTAAGACAGTTTGTTGAAACGCGTCACTCTGACCTGGGCATCCTTTATTTTTATGCTGCATGTACCTTTTGGATTTTATGAAAAACTATCAATAAAGAAGACAACTTTTTAATATTCCATGTGATTGCGCTGGATTTATATTTTATATCTATTTGGTGACTTCTGACCATCCGTGCGCTGATCATCCACCACAGGACGATTATGGGACTGCAGCAGGTTTGGTGAGCTGATATTACCTATTTTTGCATAACAAGAACAACATCTTTTATTTCGCATTTTTTAATCTAATAATCATTTTTTGATAAACATAAAAGTTCATGATAATCTGGTATGTTAAAACATATATATACACTCAAATGCTACTCTGTTAAATGAATTGAAACATGGCTCCCTTTCCTTGTGTAGAAAATATTTTTCCCATTCCCGAAAGGTTGCCGAAGTAGTTAATGGCTTTAATGATTTTTGGGGAAAAATTAAAGTAAAGGTTTTTGCAAATGTAGACTGATCTTATTTAAATGTTAACTAGTGATGAGCGAGTACTTAAATGCTCAGTTGCTTTGTACTTGAATTGAGAAAATAGGACTGATGGGGTGGTCGTCTAGAGCAGCGCAGCTAATCAACATGCTTTATTGCTTGTGGAAGTTGCTGTGGAAGTATGCTGCTATGAACAATAAAGATTTAAAAAAATATGTGGGCTCTCAACTATTTTTAATAACCAGTGAAGGTAAAAGAGACAGCTAGGGGTTGCAATCCACAGCTGTCAGCTTTGCCTTGTCTGATTATTGGAAATAGAAAGGATTTTACGCTGTTTTTTTTTAAATTATATACAGTAAATAACTATTTTTTAAAAAAATGTGTGGGGTCCTCCCTATTTTCGATAACAAACTAAGGTAAAACAGACATCTGGAAGCTGTTTCCATAGTTACTTAGCCCCTTCCAGCCTTAAAATAGCATCCTGCAGCTGCCACAGAAGTAGCATCAAACCCAGGGGTTAGTGATGGATAAATTTCTATTTGACAACCCCATTACCAACCCAGCAAGTATAGAGTAAAAAAAACGCACACACAGAAATAAAAAAGTTTATTTGAATAAATACTCTACCACATGCCCTCGTTCACCAATTTATTAACCCCTTCACCCCCGGCCACTAAAACACCCTAATGACCGGGCCATTTTTTGCAATTCTGACCAGTGTCACTTTGACAGGTTATAACTCTGGAACGCTTCAACGGATCCTGGCGATTCTGAGATTGTTTTTTCATGACATATTGTACTTCATGTCAGTGGTAAATTTAGGCCGATATTTTTTGCGTTTATTTGTGAAAATTTAGGAAATTTGGCGAAAATTTTGAAAATTTTGCAATTTTCAAACTTTGAAAATTTATGCCCATAAATCTGAGAGATATGTCACACAAAATAGTTACTATATAACATTTCCCACTTGTGTACTTTACATCAGCGCAATTTTCAAAACAATTTTTTTTTCCGTTAGGAAGTTAGAAGGGGTCAAAGGTCATCAGCAAATTCTCATTTTTCCAACAAAATTTACAAAATAATTTTTTTTAGGGACCACATCACATTTGAAGTGACTTTGAGAGGCCTAGGTGACAGAAAATACCCAAAAGTGACCCCATTCTAAAAACTACACCCCTCACACTGCTCAAAACCACATCCAAGAAGTTTATTAACCCTTTAGGTGCTTCACAGGAGCCAAAGCAATGTGGAAGGAAAAAATGAAAATGTTACTTTTTAACACAAAAATGTTACTTTAGCCATAAAATTTTCATTTTTACAAGAGAGAAAAGAGAAAGTACACAATATAATTTATTGTGCATGTTCTCCTGAGTACGCTGATACCCCATATGTGGTAAAAATCAATTGTTTGGGCGCACGGCAGAGCTCGGAAGGGAAGGAGCGCCATTTGAATTTTTGAACGCAAAATTAGCTGCACTCATTAGCGGACGCCATGTCGGGTTTGAAGACCCCCTGAGGTGCCTAACCAAAGTAGCTCCCCCACAAGTGACCCCATTTTGGAAACTAGAGCCCTCAAATAATTGTTCTAGATGTTTGGTGAGCACTTTGAACACCTGGGGGCTTCACAGAAGTTTATAGCGTTGAGCCGTGAAAAGAAAAAAAATTTTTTTTACAACAAAACGGTTGCTTCAACTAGGTAGCTTTTTTTTTCACAAGGGTAACAGGAAAAAATGCACCATAAAATGTATTGTGCATTTTCTCCTGAATACGCAGATACCTGATATGTGGTGGAAATCAAATCTTTGGACACACGGCAGTGCTCGGAAGGCAAGGAGCGCCATTTGAATTTTTGAGTGCAAAATTAGCTGCACTCATTAGCGGACGCCATGTGGGGTATGAAGACCCCCTGAGGTGCCTAAACAATGGAGCTCCCCCACAAGTCACCCCATTTTGGAAACTAGAGCCCTCAAATAATTGTTCTAGATGTTTGGTGAGCACTTTGAACACCTGGGAGCTTCACAGAAGTTTATAGCGTTGAGCCGTGAAAAGAAAATTTTTTTTTTTTACCACAAAACGGTTGCTTCAACTAGGTAGCTTTTTTTTTCACAAGGCTATCAGGAAAAAATGCACCATAAAATGTATTGTGCATTTTCTCCTGAGTACGCAGATACCTCATATGTGGTGGAAAGTAATTGTTTGGGCGCATGGTGGGGCTCAGAAGAGAAGGAGCGCCATTTGACAGCAAAATTGGTTGGAATCATTAGCGGACGCCATGTCACGTTTGGAGATCCCCTATGGTGCCTAAACAGTGGAGCTCCCCCACAAGTGACACCATTTTGGAAACTAGAGCCCTCAAATAAGTTTTCTAGATGTTTGGTGAGCACTTTGAACACCTGGGGGCTTCACAGAAGTTTATAGCGTTGAGCCGTGAAAAGAAAATTTTTTTTTTTTACCACAAAACGGTTGCTTCAACTAGGTAGCTTTTTTTTCACAAGGGTAACAGGAAAAAATGCACCATAAAATGTATTGTGCATTTTCTCCTGAGTACGCAGATACCTCATATGTGGTGGAAAGTAATTGTTTGAGTGCATGGCGGGGCTCAGAAGAGAAGGAGCGCCATTTGACTTTTCAAACGCACAGACGCAGTGCACTGATCGGCCGCTGCAGGACGCACGGTCGGATGCGATAAAAAAAAGCGTCGGGGATACGTAAAAAAAAAAGTCACGCCAAAAATTGACCATGGATGCAGATACGTTATGTGCATCCCTGATCAGCGCTTGGTGGGATGCACGGACGGATGCGATACAAAAAGCGTCGCAAATACGGAAAAAAGTCACGCCAAAAATTGAGCAGGGATGCCGATCAGTTATCTGCATCCCTAATCAGCGCTCGGCGGGACGCACGGACGGATGTGATACAAAAAGCGTCATGAATACGGAAAAAAGTCACGCCAAAAACTGAACACGGATGCAGATCCGTTATCTGCATCCCTGATCAGCGCTCGGCGGGACGCACGGACGGATGCGATACAAAAAGCGTCGTGAATACGGAAAAAAGTCACGCCAAAAATTGACCATGGATGCCGATCCATTATGTGCATCCCTGATCAGCGCTTGGCGGGACGCACGGACGGATGCGATACAAAAAGCGTCGGGGATACGGAAAAAAGTCACGCCAAAAATTGACCATGGATGCCGATCCGTTATGTGCATCCCTGATCAGCGCTTAGCGGGACGCACGGACGGATGCGATACAAAAAGCGTCGGGGATACGGAAAAAAAGTCACGCCAAAAATTGAGCAGGGATGCCGATCCGTTATCTGCATCCCTGATCAGCGCTTGGCGGGACGCACGGACGGATGCGATACAAAAAGCGTCGGGGATACGGAAAAAAAAGTCACGCCAAAAATTGAGCAGGGATGGCGATCCGTTATCTGCATCCCTGATCAGCGCTTGGCGGGACGCACGGACGGATGAGGTGTAAAAATGGACAGGGGATACGGAAAAAAAAAAAAAAGTTATACTCACAGTACCCAGAGGACTAGCAGGAGGATCACTGACCAGAAGAGCTGCAGAGGAACAGATGGCAGAGAAATGGACAGCTTTACAGGAGCAGCAGGCAGATCAGCAGAATGCCCAGGAAGGACCCAGCGATGGACGCAGATGTGATCAGGCCGGTGAAGACAGGTAAGAGGACGTCGGGGGAGAGCAGAGGGGGAGAGGGGGGGTGAGAGCAGAGGGGGGCTTGAGAGCAGAGGGGGGGAGCAAAGGGGGAGGGGGTAGAGCAGAGGGGGAGACCGGAGAGGGAGCTGCAGAAGCAGAACAGAGATAATGGGGGAGGCAGTCAGATCGCGGGGGAGCAGATTGGGATGTCGGGGGGGAGGTGGGGGGGTGGGGGGGGTTGGGGGGAGCAGATCGCGGGGGGGCACGGCAGGGGCTATCACGGCAGCGCGCAGGGGCACCACGGGAGCGCGCACGGGCTGGCTGCAAAGTGAGCACAGTACTCACGTGCAGCAGCAGCGGTGACCTCAGCTACGGCGGCAGCAGCAGCGGTGGCGTGGTACCACAAGTACCAGCCACTGCATGCTGCAGACATGTTGAGGGAGGGCTCGCAGACCAGCACAGGCCTGGGGAGGGCGGCCACCGGCAGATCAGACCCCCCCACTGCACACTGATTGGAGCGATTGCGCGTCATAGCACGATCGCTCCAATCAGTGCTGCAGGGGCTGGGGGCGACATGTTTGAGGTCCACCTATGATATGCTGCAGCTGCTACGGCATCTCATAGCTGGATCTCACAGGATCGCACTAATTCGGGCATTATTTTTGCCGAAATTAGTGCGATCGATGTGGTTGGCGGTTCAGATTTGAACAGCCAATCACATCGATCGTCGATAGGGGGTGGCGATGCCGCCCCCCCTGGGGTCAAGCAAAGGTCCCCTGCTGTAAGAAACAGCAGGGGACATCATTTGAAAGCCGTTGCTATGGCCACGGCAATCAAATTAAGTTTAGGCCGTAAAATTACGTCCCTGGTCGTTAAGTCACGTTAAAATAGGACGTAATTTTACGGCCCGCGGTCGTGAAGGGGTTAATAAAAAAAATCTTTGAATTTCTGGCTGACTTCATAGGGGTTACTGTCGGTCAGCAGTAGGTATAGAATTTCTCACAAGCATGAGAAATTCAGTACACACCACTGGCCAGCAGTGACCTATGGAGCTATGTTCTGAAAAAATTGTCAGAACACACATACATAGGAATCGATGGGTGACATGGGACATTACTCTCTGGATTTTGGCACGAATTTCCAGGATTTTTTAATTAATAAATTGGGAATGACGGCATGTGGGGGAGTGTTAAAATAAACTTTTTCATTTTGTGTATGTGTGTCTATACTTGCCGAGTTAATAATGAGGTGTCTGATAGACACCTACCCATTACTAACCTGTGGCCTTGATGCTAGCTGTCAATTAAATTCTGATATCAAGTATAAAAGTATTACCCCGATTGCATCTACATTGGGGGCAATCAGGAAGAGCAGGGCAAAGAGCCAAAGTTAGTGTGTCATGGTGTTCAGCGCTAAACTCACTGAGTGTCATTGTGACTTCTGACCCTGTTCACATTGCAGTCTGACATGCCACTTAGTGCTTTTGAGTTGCAATGTCAGAATTGGGCATCAACCAGTTGCGTTTTGCTTAGTGATCAGTCTAGAAGGAGTTTATTTCTGCTTGCCTGTGGCTTACTGCTAGGGTCACAGGTTATTGGAGACCTATCACAACCGCCTCCACCCTTTAAAAGATGGTGGAGCCTGTTCCTCCACACAAATTATAGCTTCCATTTGCAATTCGTTTGGTGTGTTGCTGGATATAACCTTGTTGTCTGTTTATTTCCTCCCTAATTTTTTATTTCATCTGTGTGTATGTGCAGTGAATTTAACCCTTTAAGGACGAAGCCAGTTTTGTACTGAATGCCCAGGCCATTTTTTGTAACTCTGACCAGTGTCACTTTATGAGGTTATAACTCTGGAACGCTTCAACGGATTCCAGTGATTCTGACATTGTTTTTTGTGACATATTGTACTTCATGTTAGAGGAATATCTAGGATGATATTTTTCGGTTTTATTTGTGAAAAAATCAGAAATTTGACAAAATTTTTTAAAATTTTGCAATTTTCAAACTTTTCATTTTTATGCCCATAAACCAGAGAGCTATGTCACACACAATAGTTAATAAGCAACATTTCCCACTTGTCTACTTTACATCAGCGCAATTTTTGAAACAATTTTTTTTGGTGTTAGGAAGTTAGAAGGGTTCAAAGTGCATCAGCAATTTCTCATTTTTTCAACAAAATTTACAAAACCCTTTTTTTAGGGACCACATCATATTTGAAGCGACTTTGAGAGGCCTGGGTGGCAGAAAATACCCTAAAATGACACCAATCTAAAATATGCACCCCTCAAGGTACTCAAAGTCACATCAAAGAAGTTTATTAACCCTTCAGGTGCCTCACAGGAATTAAAGCAATGTGGAATGAAAAAAAAATCAAAATGTTTTACCTAAAAATGTTGCTTTAGCACTAATTTTCTTACTTTTTCAAGAGATAATGTAGGAGAGTGTATAGCGATATGTGTTGGTATTGACTATGAGCAAAAGGCACACCTGTAATGATGGCATCTGACCACTAGATGTCAGCAACACTCACTGTTGTTTTAAAATTTATGAAGAGTTTACAAAATAATACTTGAATAATTTTATGAGTAATGTGATGTAAATAATAGCAGAACTATGTAGTGAAAATGCAATTTTGCGGCTTGATTTATAAAATACGTTTATTGCACCATTGCTCTGTCAATTAAGTTGAGAATGAATAAAGTTTTGTTGTGAATAGAAGTCGGTTGGTTGCCACGGAGACGAAGCTGAGACGTTTGCTCCTGTGACTGGTGACGTCTGGGACATTAATCCTCAATTTCCGTTTGGTGAAGAGTGTGAAAAAGAAAGAAGACCAACAATGGAAGGTCATTTGAAAAGAGATGGCCGATTTGTGAAGTGTGACACGGCGCCCGTGGAAGAATAAATCACTTTATATCCAAAACAAAGATGAGGTACCTCATGTTATTCGTTCTACTCTAAATTCTCCTTGACCGGTCCAACGAGTTTAGCTAGGGTTAGTTAGCTATTTAGAGCAACCTAAATATCTGGTCTCCATGGGACGGTGGCAGTGAGGCACAAACTATATTCATCTTCCCAATGACTGTTGATTCTGCGGTGCGAAGTTCAGAAAGGCCACAGTCCGTGGTGAAGTTCCCCAAGGCACCCTCCTGTTCGGATTGGATTTTCCCACAGAGCATGTTAATCAAAAGAGATTGTTATTATTTCTATTTCATCTAAATGAGAATTGAATATGGTCACTTCTTTTATATGTTATTTTTGTTAGTAAACTCGGGTTGAATTCTGCTTAGCTATACAGCTGAGTTTGGTCATATTGGGATTCCAGGGAGTTTATTGATTGGAGATAGTGTTAAGATTAGAGTTGAGCGTGGTTCGCGGTTCGAAGTTCTCCAGTTCGCGGCTCGAGTGATTTTGGGGGCTGTTCTAGATCGAACTAGAACTCGAGCTTTTTGCTAAAGCTCGATAGTTCTAGATACGTTCGAGAACGGTTCTAGCAGCAAAAAGACAAGCTAATTACTAGCTGGCTTTCCGCTGTAATAGTGTAAGTCACTCTGTGACTCACACTATTATGAAATTTCAGTGTATAGTGTGCGGGAACAGCGCATTCAGATCACTGCTGTTTGGATAATGGCGATCGCCATTTTTTTCCCTTGTCTTCCTTCCCTAAGCGCGCGCGTGTAGTGGGGCGGGCCAGCATGTCAGCCAATCCCAGACACACACACAGCTAAGTGGACTTTTAGCCAGAGAAGCAACGGCATGTGTGATAGGATGTCCATGTCACATGTCCGTGCATTATAAAAACAAGTATCTGCCCATCCGGACGCAATTATCTCTTCTGCGTCTGGGTGTCAGTCACCGCTGGCGTAGCTCCTGTCTCCGATACTGCTGTGTATGCTCTACACAGAGCTATACAGAATAGGGATAGAAATTTCTTTCAGCCCTTCTAAGGGCTAATACCTGCAGGGTCAGAGCCATAGGAGACAGTCAGGGCAGTGAAAACAGATTTTAACAGCTACACAAGATGACAGCGTCTGTGTAGCTAAGGTCAGGGATTTCCTTGCTGCATTTCCCCATTAGGAGAGATAGAAAGGGAGGCTTCCTTTCCTCTACCCAGACCCTCAACCCTGGCACTGTACCCTCCTGCCCTTTGCACACTCAAACTCATTGTTAATAAGCCATTATACCAGCAAACACTGAGGAAACTTAGTGGCATCCTAAACGTGGCTGTTGGACTTCTGTATTGTCTCACTAGTGCAAAGATAAATACAGCACATCTGCCTGCATTGCACACTCAAACTCATTGTTACTAAGCCATTATACTAGCAAAAACTGAGTAAACTTAGTGGCATCCTAAAAGTGGCTGTTGGACTTCTGTATTGTCCCACTAGTGCAAAGATATTTGTAGCACGTCTGCCTGCATTGCACACTCAAACTCATTGATACTAAGCCATTATACTAGCAAACACTGAGAAAACTTAGTGGCATCCTAAACATGGCTGTTGGACTTCTGTATTGTCTCACTAGTGCAAAGATATATACAGCACGTCTGCCTGCATTGCACACTTAAACTCATTGTTACTAAGACATTATACTAGCAAACACTGAGTAAACTTAGTGGCATCCTAAAAGTGGCTGTTGGACTTCTGTATTGTCCTACTAGTGCAAAGATATTTGTAGCACGTCTGCCTGCATTGCACACTCAAACTCATTGTTACTAAGCCATTATACTAGCAAACACTGAGGAAACTTAGTGGCATCCTAAACGTGGCTATTGGACTTCTGTATTGTCCCACTAGTACAAAGATATTTGCAGCATGTCTGCCTGCATTGCACACTCAAACTCATTGTTACTAAGCCATTATACTAGCAATCACTGAAGAAACGTAGTTGCATCCTAAACGTGGCTGTTGGACTTCTGTATTGTCCCACTAGTGCAAAGATATTTTCAGCATGTCTGCCTGCATTGCACACTCAAACTCATTGTTACTAAGCCATTATACTACCAAACACTGAGGAAACATAGTGGCATCCTAAACGTGGCTGTTGGACTTCTGTATTGTCCCATTAGTGCAAAGATATTTGCAGCACATCTGCCTGCATTGCACACTCAAACTCATTGTTACTAAGCCATTATACTAGCAAACACTGAGGAAACTTAGTGGCATCCAAAATGTGGCTGTTAGACTTCTGTATTGTCCCACTAGTGCAAAGATATTTGCAGCACGTCTGCCTGCATTACACACTCAAACTCATTGTTAAAAAGCCATTATACTAGCAAACACTGAGTAAACTTAGTGGCATCCTAAAAGTGGCTGATGGACTTCTGTATTGTCACACTAGTGCAAAGATATTTGCAGCACGTCTGCCTCCATTGCACACTCAAATTCATTGTTACTAAGCCATTATACTAGCAAACACTGAGGAAACTTAGTGGCATCCTAAACGTGACTGTTGGACTTCTGTATTGTCCCACTAGTGCAAAGATATTTGCAGCACGTCTGCCTGCATTGCACACTCAAGCTCATTGTTACTAAGCCATTATACTAGCAAACATTGAGGAAACTTAGTGGCATCCTAAACGTGGCTGTTGGACTTCTGTATTGTCCCACTAGTGCAAAGATATTTGCAGCACGTCTGCCTGCATTGCACATTCAAACTCATTGTTACTAAGCCATTATACTAGCAAACACTGAGGAAACTTAGTGGCATCCTTAATGTGGCTGTTGGACTTCTGTATTGTCCCACTAGTGCAAAGATATTTCCAGCACGTCTGCCTGCATTGCACACTCAAACTCAATGTTACTAAGCCATTATACTAGCAAACACTGAGGAAACTTAGTGGCATCCTAAAAGTGGCTGTTGGACTTCTGTATTGTCCCACTAGTGCAAAGATATTTGCAGCACATCTGCCTGCATTGCACACTCAAACTCATTGTTACTAAGCCATTATACTAGCAAACACTGAGGAAACTTAGTGGCATCCAAAACGTGGCTGTTGGACTTCTGTATTGTCCCACTAGTGCAAAGATATTTGCAGCACGTCTGCCTGCATTGCACACTCAAACTCATTGTTACTAAGCCATTATACTAGCAAACACTGAGGAAACTTAATGGCATCCTAAAAGTGGCTGTTGGACTTCTGTATTGTCCCACTAGTGCAAAGATATTTGCAGCACGTCTGCCTGCATTGCACACTCAAACTCATTGTTACTAAGCCATTATACTAGCAAACAGTGAGGAAACTTAGTGGCATCCCAAACGTGGCTGTTGGACTTCTGTATTGTCCCACTAGTGCTAAGATATTTGCAGCACGTCTGCCTGCATTGCACACTCAAACTCATTGTTGCTAAGCCATTATACTAGCAAACACTGAGGAAACTTAGTGGCATCCTAAAAGTGGCTGTTGGACTTCTGTATTGTCCCACTAGTGCAAAGATATTTGAAGCACATCTGCCTGCATTGCACACTCAAACTCATTGTTACTAAGCCATTATACTAGCAAACACTGAGGAAACTTAGTGGCATCCTAAAAGTGGCTGTTGGACGTCTGTATTGTCACACTAGTGCAAAGATATTTGCAGCACGTCTGCCTGCATTGCACACTCAAACTCATTGTTACTAAGCCATTATACTAGCAAACACTGAGGAAACTTAGTGGCATCCTAAAAGTGGCTGTTGGACTTCTGTATTGTCCCACTAGTGCAAAGATATTTGCAGCACATCTGCCTGCATTGCACACTCAAACTCATTGTTACTAAGCCATTATACTAGCAAACACTGAGGAAACTTAGTGGCATCCTAAAAGTGGCTGTTTGACTTCTGTATTGTCCCACTAGTGCAAAGATATTTGCAGCATGTCTGCCTGCATTGCACACTCAAACTCATTGTTACTAAGCCATTATACTAGCAAACACTGAGGAAACTTAGTGGCATCCAAAACGTGGCTGTTGGACTTCTGTATTGTCACACTAGTGCAAAGATATTTGCAGCACGTCTGCCTGCATTGCACACTCAAACTCATTGTTACTAAGCCATTATACTAGCAAACACTGAGGAAACTTAGAGGCATCCTAAACGTGGCTGTTGGACTTCTGTATTGTCCCACTAGTGCAAAGATATTTGCAGCACGTCTGCCTGCATTGCACATTCAAACTCATTGTTACTAAGCCATTATACTAGCAAACACTGAGGAAACTTAGTGGCATCCTTAACGTGGCTGTTGGACTTCTGTATTGTCCCACTAGTGCAAAGATATTTCCAGCACGTCTGCCTGCATTGCACACTCAAACTCAATGTTACTAAGCCGTTATACTAGCAAACACTGAGGAAACTTAGTGGCATCCTAAAAGTGGCTGTTGGACTTCTGTATTGTCCCACTAGTGCAAAGATATTTGCAGCACATCTGCCTGCATTGCACACTCAAACTCATTGTTACTAAGCCATTATACTAGCAAACACTGAGGAATCTTAGTGGCATCCTAAAAGTGGCTGTTGGACTTCTGTATTGTCCCACTAGTGCAAAGATATTTGCAGCACGTCTGTCTGCATTGCACACTCAAACTCATTGTTATTAAGCCATTATACTAGCAAACACTGAGGAAACTTAGTGGCATCCAAAACGTGGCTGTTGGACTTCTGTATTGTCCCACTAGTGCAAAGATATTTGCAGCATGTCTGCCTGCATTGCACACTCAAACTCATTGTTACTAAGCCATTATACTAGCAAACACTGAGGAAACTTAGTGGCATCCTAAAAGTGGCTGTTGGACTTCTGTATTGTCCCACTAGTGCAAAGATATTTGCAACACGTCTGCCTGCATTGCACACTCAAACTCATTGTTATTAAGCCATTATACTAGCAAACACTGAGGAAACTTAGTGGCATCCAAAACGTGGCTGTTGGACTTCTGTATTGTCCCACTAGTGCAAAGAT
Source organism: Anomaloglossus baeobatrachus (assembly GCF_048569485.1). Lineage (NCBI taxonomy): Eukaryota > Metazoa > Chordata > Amphibia > Anura > Aromobatidae > Anomaloglossus > Anomaloglossus baeobatrachus. Next base: position 581,930,072 of record NC_134354.1, on the reverse strand, counting down.
ATGTGCAGCACGTCTGCCTGCATTTCACACTCAAACTCATTGTTACTAAGCCATTATACTAGCAAACACTGAGGAAACTTAGTGGCATCCTACACGTGGCTGTTGGACTTCTGTATTGTCACACTAGTGCAAAGATATTTTCAGCACGTCTGCCTGCATTGCACACTCAAACTCATTGTTACTAAGCCATTATACTAGCAAACACTGAGGAAACTTAGTTGCATCCTAAACTTGGCTGTTGGACTTCTGTATTGTCCCACTAGTGCAAAGATTTTTGCAGCACGTCTGCCTGCATTGCACACTCAAACTCATTGTTACTAAGCCATTATACTAGCAAACACTGAGGAAACTTAATGGCATCCTAAAAGTGGCTGTTGGACTTCTGTATTGTCCCACTAGTGCAAAGATATTTGCAGCACGTCTGCCTGCATTGCACACTCAAACTCATTGTTACTAAGCCATTATACTAGCAAACAGTGAGGAAACTTAGTGGCATCCCAAACGTGGCTGTTGGACTTCTGTATTGTCCCACTAGTGCTAAGATATTTGCAGAACGTCTGCCTGCATTGCACACTCAAACTCATTGTTGCTAAGCCATTATACTAGCAAACACTGAGGAAACTTAGTGGCATCCTAAAAGTGGCTGTTGGACTTCTGTATTGTCCCACTAGTGCAAAGATATTTGCACCACATCTGCCTGCATTGCACACTCAAACTCATTGTTACTAAGCCATTATACTAGCAAACACTGAGGAAACTTAGTGGCATCCTAAAAGTGGCTGTTGGACGTCTGTATTGTCACACTAGTGCAAAGATATTTGCAGCACGTCTGCCTGCATTGCACACTCAAACTCATTGTTACTAAGCCATTATACTAGCAAACACTGAGGAAACTTAGTGGCATCCTAAACGTGGCTGTTGGACTTCTGTATTATCCCACTAGTGCAAAGATATTTGCAGCATGTCTGCCTGCATTGCACACTCAAACTCAGTGTTACTAAGCCCTTATACTAGCAAACACTGAGGAAACTTAGTGGCATCCTAAAAGTGGCTGTTGGACTTCTGTATTGTCCCACTAGTGCAAAGATATTTGCAGCACGTCTGCCTGCATTGCACAGTCAAACTCATTGTTACTAAGCCATTATACTAACAAACACTGAGGAAACTTAGTGGCATCCTAAAAGTGGCTGTTGGACTTCTGTATTGTCCCACTAGTGCAAAGATATTTGAAGCACATCTGCCTGCATTGCACACTCAAACTCATTGTTACTAAGCCATTATACTAGCAAACACTGAGGAAACTTAGTGGCATCCTAAAAGTTGCTGTTGGACGTCTGTATTGTCACACTAGTGCAAAGATATTTGCAGCACGTCTGCCTGCATTGCACACTCAAACTCATTGTTACTAAGCCATTATACTAGCAAACACTGAGGAAACTTAGTGGCATCCTAAAAGTGGCTGTTGGACTTCTGTATTGTCCCACTAGTGCAAAGATATTTGCAGCACATCTGCCTGCATTGCACACTCAAACTCATTGTTACTAAGCCATTATACTAGCAAACACTGAGGAAACTTAGTGGCATCCTAAAAGTGGCTGTTTGACTTCTGTATTGTCCCACTAGTGCAAAGATATTTGCAGCATGTCTGCCTGCATTGCACACTCAAACTCATTGTTACTAAGCCATTATACTAGCAAACACTGAGGAAACTTAGTGGCATCCAAAACGTGGCTGTTGGACTTCTGTATTGTCACACTAGTGCGAAGATATTTGCAGCACGTCTGCCTGCATTGCACACTCAAACTCATTGTTACTAAGCCATTATACTAGCAATCACTGAGGAAACTTAGTGGCATTCCTAAACGTGGCTGTTGGACTTCTGTTTTGTCCCACTAGTGCATAGATATTTTCAGCACGTCTGCCTGCATTGCACACTCAAACTCATTGTTACTAAGCCATTATACTAGCAAACACTGAGGAAACTTAGTGGCATCCTAAAAGTGGCTGTTGGACTTCTGTATTGTCCCACTAGTGCAAAGATATTTGCAGCACGTCTGCCTGCATTGCACACTTAAATTCATTGTTACTAAGCCATTATACTAGCAAACAGTGAGGAAACTTAGTGGCATCCCAAACGTGGCTGTTGGACTTCTGTATTGTCCCACTAGTGCTAAGATATTTGCAGAACGTCTGCCTGCATTGCACACTCAAACTCATTGTTGCTAAGCCATTATACTAGCAAACACTGAGGAAACTTAGTGGCATCCTAAAAGTGGCTGTTGGACTTCTGTATTGTCCCACTAGTGCAAAGATATTTGCAGCACATCTGCCTGCATTGCACACTCAAACTCATTGTTACTAAGCCATTATACTAGCAAACACTGAGGAAACTTAGTGGCATCCTAAAAGTGGCTGTTGGACGTCTGTATTGTCACACTAGTGCAAAGATATTTGCAGCACGTCTGCCTGCATTGCACACTCAAACTCATTGTTACTAAGCCATTATACTAGCAAACACTGAGGAAACTTAGTGGCATCCTAAACGTGGCTGTTGGACTTCTGTATTATCCCACTAGTGCAAAGATATTTGCAGCATGTCTGCCTGCATTGCACACTCAAACTCAGTGTTACTAAGCCCTTATACTAGCAAACACTGAGGAAACTTAGTGGCATCCTAAAAGTGGCTGTTGGACTTCTGTATTGTCCCACTAGTGCAAAGATATTTGCAGCACGTCTGCCTGCATTGCACAGTCAAACTCATTGTTACTAAGCCATTATACTAACAAACACTGAGGAAACTTAGTGGCATCCTAAAAGTGGCTGTTGGACTTCTGTATTGTCCCACTAGTGCAAAGATATTTGCAGCACATCTGCCTGCATTGCACACTCAAACTCATTGTTATTAAGCCATTATACTAGCAAACACTGAGGAAATTTAGTGGCATCCAAAACGTGGCTGTTGGACTTCTGTATTGTCCCACTAGTGCAAAGATATTTGCAGCACGTCTGCCTGCATTGCACACTCAAACTCATTGTACTAAGCCATTATACTAGCAAACACTGAGGAAATTTAGTGGCATCCTAAACGTGGCTGTTGGACTTCTGTATTGTCCCACTAGTGGAAAGATATTTTCAGCATGTCTGCCTGCATTGCACACTCAAACTCAATGTTACTAAGCCATTATACTAGCAAACACTGAGGAAACTTAGTGGCATCCTTAACGTGGCTGTTGGACTTCTGTATTGTCCCACTAGTGCAAAGATTTTTGCAGCACGTCTGCCTGCATTGCACACTCAAACTCATTGTTACTAAGCCATTATACTAGCAAACACTGAGGAAACTTAGTGGCATCCTAAAAGTGGCTGTTGGACTTCTGTATTGTCACACTAGTGCGAAGATATTTGCAGCACGTCTGCCTGCATTGCACACTCAAACTCATTGTTACTAAGCCATTATACTAGCAATCACTGAGGAAACTTAGTGGCATTCCTAAACGTGGCTGTTGGACTTCTGTTTTGTCCCACTAGTGCATAGATATTTTCAGCACGTCTGCCTGCATTGCACACTCAAACTCATTGTTACTAAGCCATTATACTAGCAAACACTGAGGAAACTTAGTGGCATCCTAAAAGTGGCTGTTGGACTTCTGTATTGTCCCACTAGTGCAAAGATATTTGCAGCACGTCTGCCTGCATTGCACACTTAAATTCATTGTTACTAAGCCATTATACTAGCAAACACTGAGTAAACTTAATGGCATCCTAAAAGTGGCTGTTGGACTTCTGTATTGTCACACTAGTGCAAAGATATTTGGAGCACGTCTGCCTGCATTGCGCACTCAAATTCATTTTGTACTAAGCCATTATACTAGCAAACACTGAGGAAACTTAGTGGCATCCTAAACGTGGCTGTTATACTTCTGTATTGTCCCACTAGTGCAAAGATATTTGCAGCACGTCTGCCTGCATTGCACACTCAAACTCATTGTTACAAAGCCATTATACTAGCAAACAATGAGGAAACTTAGTGGCATCCTAAAAGTGGCTGTTGGACTTCTGTATTGTTTAACTAGGGCAAAGATATTTGCAGCACGTCTGCCTGCATTGCACACTCAAATTCATTGTTACTAAGCCATTATACTAGCAAACACTGAGGAAACTTAGTGGCATCCTAAAAGTGGCTGTTGGACTTATGCATTGTCCCACTAGTGAAAAGATATTTGCAGCACGTCTGCCTGCATTGCACACTCAAACTCATTGTTACTAAGCCATTATACTAGCAAACACTGAGGAAACTTAGTGGCATCCTAAACCTGGCTGTTGGACTTCTGTATTGTCCCACTAGTGCAAAAATATTTGCAGCACGTATGCCTGCATTGCACACTCAAACTCATTGTTACAAAGCCATTATACTATCAAACACTGAGGAAACTTAGTGGCATCCTAAAAGTGGCTGTTGGACTTCTGTATTGTTTCACTAGGGCAAAGATATTTGCAGCACGTCTGCCTGCATTGCACACTCAAACTCATTGTTACTAAGCCATTATACTAGCAATCACTGAGGAAACTTAGTGGCATCCTAAACGTGGCTGTTGGACTTCTGTATTGTCCCACTAGTGCAAAGATATTTTCAGCACGTCTGCCTGCATTGCACACTCAAACTCATTGTTACTAAGCCATTATACTAGCAAACACTGAGGAAACTTAGTGGCATCCTAAACGTGGCTGTTGGACTTCTGTATTGTCCCACTAGTGCAAAAATATTTGCAGCACGTATCCCTGCATTGCACACTCAAACTCATTGTTACTAAGCCATTATACTAGCAAACACTGAGGAAACTTAGTGGCATCCTAAAAGTGGCTGTTGGACTTCTGTATTGTCCCACTAGTGAAAAGATATTTGCAGCACGTCTGCCTGCATTGCACACTCAGACTCATTGTTACTACGCCATTATACTAGCAAACACTGAGGAAACTTAGTGACATCCTAAACGTGGCTGTTGGACTTCTGTATTGTTTCACTAGGGCAAAGATATTTGCAACACGTCTGCCTGCATTGCACACTCAAATTCATTGTTACTAAGCCATTATACTAGCAAACACTGAGGAAACTTAGTGGCATCCTATAACCGGCTGTTGGACTTCTTTATTGTCCCACTGGTGAAAAGATATTTGCAGCACGTCTGCCTGCATTGCACACTCAAACTCATTGTTACTAAGCCATTATACTAGCAAACACTGAGGAAACTTAGTGGCATTCTAAACGTGGCTGTTGGACTTCTGTATTGTTTCACTAGGGCAAAGATATTTGCAGCACGTCTGCCTGCATTGCACACTCAAATTCATTGTTACTAAGCCATTATACTAGCAAACACTGAGGAAACTTAGTAGCATCCTAAAAGTGGCTGTTGGACTTCTCTATTGTCCCACTAGTGAAAAGATATTTGCAGCACGTCTGCCTGCATTGCACACTCAAACTCATTGTTACTAAGCCATTATACTAGCAATCACTGAGGAAACTTAGTGGCATCCTAAACGTGGCTGTTGGACTTCTGTATTGTCCCACTAGTGCAAAGATATTTTCAGCACGTCTGCCTGCATTGCACACTCTAACTCATTGTTACTATGCCATTATACTAGCAAACACTGAGGAAACGTAGTGGCATCCTAAACGTGGCTGTTGGACTTCTGTATTGTCCCACTAGTGCAAAGATATTTGCAGCACGTCTGCCTGCATTGCAAACTCAAACTCATTGTTACTAAGCCATTATACTAGCAAACACTGAGGAAACTTAGTGGCGTCCTAAACGTGGCTGTTGGACTTCTGTATTGTCCCACTAGTGCAAAGATATTTGCAGCACGTCTGCCTGAATTGTACACTCAAATTCATTGTTACTAAGCCATTATACTAGCAAACACTGAGGAAACTTAGTGGCATCCTAAAAGTGGCTGTTTAATTCTGTATTGTCCCACTAGTGCAAAGATATTTGCAGCATCTCTGCCTGCATTGCACACTCAAACTCATTATTACTAAAACATTATACTAGCAAACACTGAGGAAACTTAGTGGCATCCTAAAAGTGGCTGTTGGACCTCTGTATTGTCCCACTAGTGCAAAGATATTTGCAGCACGTCTGCCTGCATTGCACACTCAAACTCATTGTTGCTAAGCCATTATACTAGCAAACACTGAGGAAACTTAGTGGCATCCTAAACGTGGCTGTTGGACTTCTGTATTGTCCCACTAGTGCAAAGATATTTGCAGCACGTCTGCCTGCATTGCACATTCAAACTCATTGTTACTAAGCCATTATACTAGCAAACACTGAGGAAACTTAGTGGCATCCTTAACGTGGCTGTTGGACTTCTGTATTGTCCCACTAGTGCAAAGATATTTCCAGCACGTCTGCCTGCATTGCACACTCAAACTCAATGTTACTAAGCCGTTATACTAGCAAACACTGAGGAAACTTAGTGGCATCCTAAAACTGGCTGTTGGACTTCTGTATTGTCCCACTAGTGCAAAGATATTTGCAGCACATCTGCCTGCATTGCACACTCAAACTCATTGTTACTAAGCCATTATACTAGCAAACACTGAGGAATCTTAGTGGCATCCTAAAAGTGGCTGTTGGACTTCTGTATTGTCCCACTAGTGCAAAGATATTTGCAGCACGTCTGCCTGCATTGCACACTCAAACTCATTGTTATTAAGCCATTATACTAGCAAACACTGAGGAAACTTAGTGGCATCCAAAACGTGGCTGTTGGACTTCTGTATTGTCCCACTAGTGCAAAGATATTTGCAGCATGTCTGCCTGCATTGCACACTCAAACTCATTGTTACTAAGCCATTATACTAGCAAACACTGAGGAAACTTAGTGGCATCCTAAAAGTGGCTGTTGGACTTCTGTATTGTCCCACTAGTGCAAAGATATTTGCAGCACGTCTGCCTGCATTGCACACTCAAACTCATTGTTATTAAGCCATTATACTAGCAAACACTGAGGAAACTTAGTGGCATCCAAAACGTGGCTGTTGGACTTCTGTATTGTCCCACTAGTGCAAAGATATGTGCAGCACGTCTGCCTGCATTTCACACTCAAACTCATTGTTACTAAGCCATTATACTAGCAAACACTGAGGAAACTTAGTGGCATCCTACACGTGGCTGTTGGACTTCTGTATTGTCACACTAGTGCAATGATATTTTCAGCACGTCTGCCTGCATTGCACACTCAAACTCATTGTTACTAAGCCATTATACTAGCAAACACTGAGGAAACTTAGTGGCATCCTAAACGTGGCTGTTGGACTTCTGTATTGTCCCACTAGTGCAAAGATTTTTGCAGCACGTCTGCCTGCATTGCACACTCAAACTCATTGTTACTAAGCCATTATACTAGCAAACACTGAGGAAACTTAATGGCATCCTAAAAGTGGCTGTTGGACTTCTGTATTGTCCCACTAGTGCAAAGATATTTGCAGCACGTCTGCCTGCATTGCACACTCAAACTCATTGTTACTAAGCCATTATACTAGCAAACAGTGAGGAAACTTAGTGGCATCCCAAACGTGGCTGTTGGACTTCTGTATTGTCCCACTAGTGCTAAGATATTTGCAGAACGTCTGCCTGCATTGCACACTCAAACTCATTGTTGCTAAGCCATTATACTAGCAAACACTGAGGAAACTTAGTGGCATCCTAAAAGTGGCTGTTGGACTTCTGTATTGTCCCACTAGTGCAAAGATATTTGCAGCACATCTGCCTGCATTGCACACTCAAACTCATTGTTACTAAGCCATTATACTAGCAAACACTGAGGAAACTTAGTGGCATCCTAAAAGTGGCTGTTGGACGTCTGTATTGTCACACTAGTGCAAAAATATTTGCAGCACGTCTGCCTGCATTGCACACTCAAACTCATTGTTACTAAGCCATTAAACTAGCAAACACTGAGGAAACTTAGTGGCATCCTAAAAGTGGCTGTTGGACTTCTGTATTGTCCCACTAGTGCAAAGATATTTGCAGCACATCTGCCTGTATTGCACACTCAAACTCATTGTTACTAAGCCATTATACTAGCAAACACTGAGGAAACTTAGTGACATCCTAAAAGTGGCTGTTTGACTTCTGTATTGTCCCACTAGTGCAAAGATATTTGCAGCACGTCTGCCTGCATTGCACACTCAAACTCATTGTTACTAAGCCATTATACTAGCAAACACTGAGGAATTTTAGTGGCATCCAAAACGTGGCTGTTGGACTTCTGTATTGTCACACTAGTGCAAAGATATTTGCAGCACGTCTGCCTGCATTGCACACTCAAACTCATTGTTACTAAGCCATTATACTAGCAAACACTGAGGAAACTTAGTGGCATCCTAAACGTGGCTGTTGGACTTCTGTATTATCCCACTAGTGCAAAGATATTTGCAGCATGTCTGCCTGCATTGCACACTCAAACTCAGTGTTACTAAGCCCTTATACTAGCAAACACTGAGGAAACTTAGTGGCATCCTAAAAGTGGCTGTTGGACTTCTGTATTGTCCCACTAGTGCAAAGATATTTGCAGCACGTCTGCCTGCATTGCACAGTCAAACTCATTGTTACTAAGCCATTATACTAACAAACACTGAGGAAACTTAGTGGCGTCCTAAACGTGGCTGTTGGACTTCTGTATTGTCCCACTAGTGCAAAGATATTTGCAGCACGTCTGCCTGCATTGCACACTCAAACTCATTGTACTAAGCCATTATACTAGCAAACACTGAGGAATCTTAGTGGCATCCTTAACGTGGCTGTTGGACTTCTGTATTGTCCCACTAGTGCAAAGATTTTTGCAGCACGTCTGCCTGCATTGCACACTCAAACTCATTGTTACTAAGCCATTATACTAGCAAACACTGAGGAAACTTAGTGGCATCCTAAAAGTGGCTGTTGGACTTCTGTATTGTCACACTAGTGCAAAGATATTTGCAGCACGTCTGCCTGCATTGCACACTCAAACTCATTGTTACTAAGCCATTATACTAGCAATCACTGAGGAAACTTAGTGGCATTCCTAAACGTGGCTGTTGGACTTCTGTTTTGTCCCACTAGTGCATAGATATTTTCAGCACGTCTGCCTGCATTGCACACTCAAACTCATTGTTACTAAGCCATTATACTAGCAAACACTGAGGAAACTTAGTGGCATCCTAAAAGTGGCTGTTGGACTTCTGTATTGTCCCACTAGTGCAAAGATATTTGCAGCACGTCTGCCTGCATTGCACACTCAAATTCATTGTTACTAAGCCATTATACTAGCAAACACTGAGTAAACTTAATGGCATCCTAAAAGTGGCTGTTGGACTTCTTTATTGTCACACTAGTGCAAAGATATTTGCAGCACGTCTGTCTGCATTGCACACTCAAATTCATTTTGTACTAAGCCATTATACTAGCAAACACTGAGGAAACTTAGTGGCATCCTAAACGTGGCTGTTATACTTCTGTATTGTCCCACTAGTGCAAAGATATTTGCAGCACGTCTGCCTGCATTGCACACTCAAACTCATTGTTACAAAGCCATTATACTAGCAAACACTGAGGAAACTTAGTGGCATCCTAAAAGTGGCTGTTGGACTTCTGTATTGTTTAACTAGGGCAAAGATATTTGCAGCACGTCTGCCTGCATTGCACACTCAAATTCATTGTTACTAAGCCATTATACTAGCAAACACTGAGGAAACTTAGTGGCATCCTAAAAGTGGCTGTTGGACTTATGCATTGTCCCACTAGTGAAAAGATATTTGCAGCACGTCTGACTGCATTGCACACTCAAACTCTTTGTTACTAAGCCATTATACTAGCAAACACTGAGGAAACTTAGTGGCATGCTAAACCTGGCTGTTGGACTTCTGTATTGTCCCACTAGTGCAAAAATATTTGCAGCACGTATGCCTGCATTGCACACTCAAACTCATTGTTACAAAGCCATTATACTATCAAACACTGAGGAAACTTAGTGGCATCCTAAAAGTGGCTGTTGGACTTCTGTATTGTTTCACTAGGGCAAAGATATTTGCAGCACGTCTGCCTGCATTGCACACTCAAACTCATTGTTACTAAGCCATTATACTAGCAATCACTGAGGAAACTTAGTGGCATCCTAAACGTGGCTGTTGGACTTCTGTATTGTCCCACTAGTGCAAAGATATTTTCAGCACGTCTGCCTGCATTGCACACTCAAACTCATTGTTACTAAGCCATTATACTAGCAAACACTGAGGAAACTTAGTGGCATCCTAAAAGTGGCTGTTGGACTTCTGTATTGTCCCACTAGTGCAAAGATATTTGCAGCACGTCTGCCTGCATTGCACAGTCAAACTCATTGTTACTAAGCCATTATACTAACAAACACTGAGGAAACTTAGTGGCATCCTAAAAGTGGCTGTTGGACTTCTGTATTGTCCCACTAGTGCAAAGATATTTGCAGCACATCTGCCTGCATTGCACACTCAAACTCATTGTTATTAAGCCATTATACTAGCAAACACTGAGGAAATTTAGTGGCATCCAAAACGTGGCTGTTGGACTTCTGTATTGTCCCACTAGTGCAAAGATATTTGCAGCACGTCTGCCTGCATTGCACACTCAAACTCATTGTACTAAGCCATTATACTAGCAAACACTGAGGAAATTTAGTGGCATCCTAAACGTGGCTGTTGGACTTCTGTATTGTCCCACTAGTGGAAAGATATTTTCAGCATGTCTGCCTGCATTGCACACTCAAACTCAATGTTACTAAGCCATTATACTAGCAAACACTGAGGAAACTTAGTGGCATCCTTAACGTGGCTGTTGGACTTCTGTATTGTCCCACTAGTGCAAAGATTTTTGCAGCACGTCTGCCTGCATTGCACACTCAAACTCATTGTTACTAAGCCATTATACTAGCAAACACTGAGGAAACTTAGTGGCATCCTAAAAGTGGCTGTTGGACTTCTGTATTGTCACACTAGTGCGAAGATATTTGCAGCACGTCTGCCTGCATTGCACACTCAAACTCATTGTTACTAAGCCATTATACTAGCAATCACTGAGGAAACTTAGTGGCATTCCTAAACGTGGCTGTTGGACTTCTGTTTTGTCCCACTAGTGCATAGATATTTTCAGCACGTCTGCCTGCATTGCACACTCAAACTCATTGTTACTAAGCCATTATACTAGCAAACACTGAGGAAACTTAGTGGCATCCTAAAAGTGGCTGTTGGACGTCTGTATTGTCACACTAGTGCAAAGATATTTGCAGCACGTCTGCCTGCATTGCACACTCAAACTCATTGTTACTAAGCCTTTATACTAGCAAACACTGAGGAAACTTAGTGGCATCCTAAACGTGGCTGTTGGACTTCTGTATTATCCCACTAGTGCAAAGATATTTGCAGCATGTCTGCCTGCATTGCACACTCAAACTCAGTGTTACTAAGCCCTTATACTAGCAAACACTGAGGAAACTTAGTGGCATCCTAAAAGTGGCTGTTGGACTTCTGTATTGTCCCACTAGTGCAAAGATATTTGCAGCACGTCTGCCTGCATTGCACAGTCAAACTCATTGTTACTAAGCCATTATACTAACAAACACTGAGGAAACTTAGTGGCATCCTAAAAGTGGCTGTTGGACTTCTGTATTGTCCCACTAGTGCAAAGATATTTGCAGCACATCTGCCTGCATTGCACACTCAAACTCATTGTTATTAAGCCATTATACTAGCAAACACTGAGGAAATTTAGTGGCATCCAAAACGTGGCTGTTGGACTTCTGTATTGTCCCACTAGTGCAAAGATATTTGCAGCACGTCTGCCTGCATTGCACACTCAAACTCATTGTACTAAGCCATTATACTAGCAAACACTGAGGAAATTTAGTGGCATCCTAAACGTGGCTGTTGGACTTCTGTATTGTCCCACTAGTGGAAAGATATTTTCAGCATGTCTGCCTGCATTGCACACTCAAACTCAATGTTACTAAGCCATTATACTAGCAAACACTGAGGAAACTTAGTGGCATCCTTAACGTGGCTGTTGGACTTCTGTATTGTCCCACTAGTGCAAAGATTTTTGCAGCACGTCTGCCTGCATTGCACACTCAAACTCATTGTTACTAAGCCATTATACTAGCAAACACTGAGGAAACTTAGTGGCATCCTAAAAGTGGCTGTTGGACTTCTGTATTGTCACACTAGTGCGAAGATATTTGCAGCACGTCTGCCTGCATTGCACACTCAAACTCATTGTTACTAAGCCATTATACTAGCAATCACTGAGGAAACTTAGTGGCATTCCTAAACGTGGCTGTTGGACTTCTGTTTTGTCCCACTAGTGCATAGATATTTTCAGCACGTCTGCCTGCATTGCACACTCAAACTCATTGTTACTAAGCCATTATACTAGCAAACACTGAGGAAACTTAGTGGCATCCTAAAAGTGGCTGTTGGACTTCTGTATTGTCCCACTAGTGCAAAGATATTTGCAGCACGTCTGCCTGCATTGCACACTTAAATTCATTGTTACTAAGCCATTATACTAGCAAACACTGAGTAAACTTAATGGCATCCTAAAAGTGGCTGTTGGACTTCTGTATTGTCACACTAGTGCAAAGATATTTGGAGCACGTCTGCCTGCATTGCGCACTCAAATTCATTTTGTACTAAGCCATTATACTAGCAAACACTGAGGAAACTTAGTGGCATCCTAAACGTGGCTGTTATACTTCTGTATTGTCCCACTAGTGCAAAGATATTTGCAGCACGTCTGCCTGCATTGCACACTCAAACTCATTGTTACAAAGCCATTATACTAGCAAACAATGAGGAAACTTAGTGGCATCCTAAAAGTGGCTGTTGGACTTCTGTATTGTTTAACTAGGGCAAAGATATTTGCAGCACGTCTGCCTGCATTGCACACTCAAATTCATTGTTACTAAGCCATTATACTAGCAAACACTGAGGAAACTTAGTGGCATCCTAAAAGTGGCTGTTGGACTTATGCATTGTCCCACTAGTGAAAAGATATTTGCAGCACGTCTGCCTGCATTGCACACTCAAACTCATTGTTACTAAGCCATTATACTAGCAAACACTGAGGAAACTTAGTGGCATCCTAAACCTGGCTGTTGGACTTCTGTATTGTCCCACTAGTGCAAAAATATTTGCAGCACGTATGCCTGCATTGCACACTCAAACTCATTGTTACAAAGCCATTATACTATCAAACACTGAGGAAACTTAGTGGCATCCTAAAAGTGGCTGTTGGACTTCTGTATTGTTTCACTAGGGCAAAGATATTTGCAGCACGTCTGCCTGCATTGCACACTCAAACTCATTGTTACTAAGCCATTATACTAGCAATCACTGAGGAAACTTAGTGGCATCCTAAACGTGGCTGTTGGACTTCTGTATTGTCCCACTAGTGCAAAGATATTTTCAGCACGTCTGCCTGCATTGCACACTCAAACTCATTGTTACTAAGCCATTATACTAGCAAACACTGAGGAAACTTAGTGGCATCCTAAACGTGGCTGTTGGACTTCTGTATTGTCCCACTAGTGCAAAAATATTTGCAGCACGTATCCCTGCATTGCACACTCAAACTCATTGTTACTAAGCCATTATACTAGCAAACACTGAGGAAACTTAGTGGCATCCTAAAAGTGGCTGTTGGACTTCTGTATTGTCCCACTAGTGAAAAGATATTTGCAGCACGTCTGCCTGCATTGCACACTCAAACTCATTGTTACTACGCCATTATACTAGCAAACACTGAGGAAACTTAGTGACATCCTAAACGTGGCTGTTGGACTTCTGTATTGTTTCACTAGGGCAAAGATATTTGCAACACGTCTGCCTGCATTGCACACTCAAATTCATTGTTACTAAGCCATTATACTAGCAAACACTGAGGAAACTTAGTGGCATCCTATAACCGGCTGTTGGACTTCTTTATTGTCCCACTGGTGAAAAGATATTTGCAGCACGTCTGCCTGCATTGCACACTCAAACTCATTGTTACTAAGCCATTATACTAGCAAACACTGAGGAAACTTAGTGGCATTCTAAACGTGGCTGTTGGACTTCTGTATTGTTTCACTAGGGCAAAGATATTTGCAGCACGTCTGCCTGCATTGCACACTCAAATTCATTGTTACTAAGCCATTATACTAGCAAACACTGAGGAAACTTAGTAGCATCCTAAAAGTGGCTGTTGGACTTCTCTATTGTCCCACTAGTGAAAAGATATTTGCAGCACGTCTGCCTGCATTGCACACTCAAACTCATTGTTACTAAGCCATTATACTAGCAATCACTGAGGAAACTTAGTGGCATCCTAAACGTGGCTGTTGGACTTCTGTATTGTCCCACTAGTGCAAAGATATTTTCAGCACGTCTGCCTGCATTGCACACTCAAACTCATTGTTACTATGCCATTATACTAGCAAACACTGAGGAAACGTAGTGGCATCCTAAACGTGGCTGTTGGACTTCTGTATTGTCCCACTAGTGCAAAGATATTTGCAGCACGTCTGCCTGCATTGCAAACTCAAACTCATTGTTACTAAGCCATTATACTAGCAAACACTGAGGAAACTTAGTGGCGTCCTAAACGTGGCTGTTGGACTTCTGTATTGTCCCACTAGTGCAAAGATATTTGCAGCACGTCTGCCTGAATTGTACACTCAAATTCATTGTTACTAAGCCATTATACTAGCAAACACTGAGGAAACTTAGTGGCATCCTAAAAGTGGCTGTTTAATTCTGTATTGTCCCACTAGTGCAAAGATATTTGCAGCATCTCTGCCTGCATTGCACACTCAAACTCATTATTACTAAAACATTATACTAGCAAACACTGAGGAAACTTAGTGGCATCCTAAAAGTGGCTGTTGGACCTCTGTATTGTCCCACTAGTGCAAAGATATTTGCAGCACGTCTGCCTGCATTGCACACTCAAACTCATTGTTGCTAAGCCATTATACTAGCAAACACTGAGGAAACTTAGTGGCATCCTAAACGTGGCTGTTGGACTTCTGTATTGTCCCACTAGTGCAAAGATATTTGCAGCACGTCTGCCTGCATTGCACATTCAAACTCATTGTTACTAAGCCATTATACTAGCAAACACTGAGGAAACTTAGTGGCATCCTTAACGTGGCTGTTGGACTTCTGTATTGTCCCACTAGTGCAAAGATATTTCCAGCACGTCTGCCTGCATTGCACACTCAAACTCAATGTTACTAAGCCGTTATACTAGCAAACACTGAGGAAACATAGTGGCATCCTAAAACTGGCTGTTGGACTTCTGTATTGTCCCACTAGTGCAAAGATATTTGCAGCACATCTGCCTGCATTGCACACTCAAACTCATTGTTACTAAGCCATTATACTAGCAAACACTGAGGAATCTTAGTGGCATCCTAAAAGTGGCTGTTGGACTTCTGTATTGTCCCACTAGTGCAAAGATATTTGCAGCACGTCTGCCTGCATTGCACACTCAAACTCATTGTTATTAAGCCATTATACTAGCAAACACTGAGGAAACTTAGTGGCATCCAAAACGTGGCTGTTGGACTTCTGTATTGTCCCACTAGTGCAAAGATATTTGCAGCATGTCTGCCTGCATTGCACACTCAAACTCATTGTTACTAAGCCATTATACTAGCAAACACTGAGGAAACTTAGTGGCATCCTAAAAGTGGCTGTTGGACTTCTGTATTGTCCCACTAGTGCAAAGATATTTGCAGCACGTCTGCCTGCATTGCACACTCAAACTCATTGTTATTAAGCCATTATACTAGCAAACACTGAGGAAACTTAGTGGCATCCAAAACGTGGCTGTTGGACTTCTGTATTGTCCCACTAGTGCAAAGATATGTGCAGCACGTCTGCCTGCATTTCACACTCAAACTCATTGTTGCTAAGCCATTATACTAGCAAACACTGAGGAAACTTAGTGGCATCCTAAAAGTGGCTGTTGGACTTCTGTATTGTCCCACTAGTGCAAAGATATTTGCAGCACATCTGCCTGCATTGCACACTCAAACTCATTGTTACTAAGCCATTATACTAGCAAACACTGAGGAATCTTAGTGGCATCCTAAAAGTGGCTGTTGGACTTCTGTATTGTCCCACTAGTGCAAAGATATTTGCAGCACGTCTGCCTGCATTGCACACTCAAACTCATTGTTATTAAGCCATTATACTAGCAAACACTGAGGAAACTTAGTGGCATCCAAAACGTGGCTGTTGGACTTCTGTATTGTCCCACTAGTGCAAAGATTTTTGCAGCACGTCTGCCTGCATTGCACACTCAAACTCATTGTTACTAAGCCATTATACTAGCAAACACTGAGGAAACTTAATGGCATCCTAAAAGTGGCTGTTGGACTTCTGTATTGTCCCACTAGTGCAAAGATATTTGCAGCACGTCTGCCTGCATTGCACACTCAAACTCATTGTTACTAAGCCATTATACTAGCAAACAGTGAGGAAACTTAGTGGCATCCCAAACGTGGCTGTTGGACTTCTGTATTGTCCCACTAGTGCTAAGATATTTGCAGAACGTCTGCCTGCATTGCACACTCAAACTCATTGTTGCTAAGCCATTATACTAGCAAACACTGAGGAAACTTAGTGGCATCCTAAAAGTGGCTGTTGGACTTCTGTATTGTCCCACTAGTGCAAAGATATTTGCAGCACATCTGCCTGCATTGCACACTCAAACTCATTGTTACTAAGCCATTATACTAGCAAACACTGAGGAAACTTAGTGGCATCCTAAAAGTGGCTGTTGGACGTCTGTATTGTCACACTAGTGCAAAAATATTTGCAGCACGTCTGCCTGCATTGCACACTCAAACTCATTGTTACTAAGCCATTAAACTAGCAAACACTGAGAAAACTTAGTGGCATCCTAAAAGTGGCTGTTGGACTTCTGTATTGTCCCACTAGTGCAAAGATATTTGCAGCACATCTGCCTGCATTGCACACTCAAACTCATTGTTACTAAGCCATTATACTAGCAAACACTGAGGAATTTTAGTGGCATCCAAAACGTGGCTGTTGGACTTCTGTATTGTCACACTAGTGCAAAGATATTTGCAGCACGTCTGCCTGCATTGCACACTCAAACTCATTGTTACTAAGCCATTATACTAGCAAACACTGAGGAAACTTAGTGGCATCCTAAACGTGGCTGTTGGACTTCTGTATTATCCCACTAGTGCAAAGATATTTGCAGCATGTCTGCCTGCATTGCACACTCAAACTCAGTGTTACTAAGCCCTTATACTAGCAAACACTGAGGAAACTTAGTGGCATCCTAAAAGTGGCTGTTGGACTTCTGTATTGTCCCACTAGTGCAAAGATATTTGCAGCACGTCTGCCTGCATTGCACAGTCAAACTCATTGTTACTAAGCCATTATACTAACAAACACTGAGGAAACTTAGTGGCGTCCTAAACGTGGCTGTTGGACTTCTGTATTGTCCCACTAGTGCAAAGATATTTGCAGCACGTCTGCCTGCATTGCACACTCAAACTCATTGTACTAAGCCATTATACTAGCAAACACTGAGGAATCTTAGTGGCATCCTTAACGTGGCTGTTGGACTTCTGTATTGTCCCACTAGTGCAAAGATTTTTGCAGCACGTCTGCCTGCATTGCACACTCAAACTCATTGTTACTAAGCCATTATACTAGCAAACACTGAGGAAACTTAGTGGCATCCTAAAAGTGGCTGTTGGACTTCTGTATTTTCACACTAGTGCAAAGATATTTGCAGCACGTCTGCCTGCATTGCACACTCAAACTCATTGTTACTAAGCCATTATACTAGCAAACACTGAGTGAACTTAGTGGCATTCCTAAACGTGGCTGTTGGACTTCTGTTTTGTCCCACTAGTGCATAGATATTTTCAGCACGTCTGCCTGCATTGCACACTCAAACTCATTGTTACTAAGCCATTATACTAGCAAACACTGAGGAAACTTAGTGGCATCCTAAAAGTGGCTGTTGGACTTCTGTATTGTCCCACTAGTGCAAAGATATTTGCAGCACGTCTGCCTGCATTGCACACTCAAATTCATTGTTACTAAGCCATTATACTAGCAAACACTGAGTAAACTTAATGGCATCCTAAAAGTGGCTGTTGGACTTCTTTATTGTCACACTAGTGCAAAGATATTTGCAGCACGTCTGCCTGCATTGCACACTCAAATTCATTTTGTACTAAGCCATTATACTAGCAAACACTGAGGAAACTTAGTGGCATCCTAAACGTGGCTGTTATACTTCTGTATTGTCCCACTAGTGCAAAGATATTTGCAGCACGTCTGCCTGCATTGCACACTCAAACTCATTGTTACAAAGCCATTATACTAGCAAACACTGAGGAAACTTAGTGGCATCCTAAAAGTGGCTGTTGGACTTCTGTATTGTTTAACTAGGGCAAAGATATTTGCAGCACGTCTGCCTGCATTGCACACTCAAATTCATTGTTACTAAGCCATTATACTAGCAAACACTGAGGAAACTTAGTGGCATCCTAAAAGTGGCTGTTGGACTTATGCATTGTCCCACTAGTGAAAAGATATTTGCAGCACGTCTGACTGCATTGCACACTCAAACTCATTGTTACTAAGCCATTATACTAGCAAACACTGAGGAAACTTAGTGGCATGCTAAACCTGGCTGTTGGACTTCTGTATTGTCCCACTAGTGCAAAAATATTTGCAGCACGTATGCCTGCATTGCACACTCAAACTCATTGTTACAAAGCCATTATACTATCAAACACTGAGGAAACTTAGTGGCATCCTAAAAGTGGCTGTTGGACTTCTGTATTGTTTCACTAGGGCAAAGATATTTGCAGCACGTCTGCCTGCATTGCACACTCAAACTCATTGTTACTAAGCCATTATACTAGCAATCACTGAGGAAACTTAGTGGCATCCTAAACGTGGCTGTTGGACTTCTGTATTGTCCCACTAGTGCAAAGATATTTTCAGCACGTCTGCCTGCATTGCACACTCAAACTCATTGTTACTAAGCCATTATACTAGCAAACACTGAGGAAACTTAGTGGCATCCTAAAACTGGCTGTTGGACTTCATTATTGTCCCACTAGTGCAAAGATATTTGCAGCACGTCTGCCTGCATTGCACTCTCAAACTCATTGTTACTAAGCCATTATACTAGCAAACACTGAGGAAACTTAGTGGCATCCTAAAAGTGGCTGTTGAACTTCTGTATTGTCCCACTAGTGAAAAGATATTTGCAGCACGTCTGCCTGCATTGCACACTCAAACTCATTGTTACTACGCCATTATACTAGCAAACACTGAGGAAACTTAGTGACATCCTAAACGTGGCTGTTGGACTTCTGTATTGTTTCACTAGGGCAAAGATATTTGCAGCACGTCTGCCTGCATTGCACACTCAAATTCATTGTTACTAAGCCATTATACTAGCAAACACTGAGGAAACTTAGTGGCATCCTATAACCGGCTGTTGGACTTCTGTATTGTCCCACTGGTGAAAAGATATTTGCAGCACGTCTGCCTGCATTGCACACTCAAACTCATTGTTACTAAGCCATTATACTAGCAAAAACTGAGGAAACTTAGTGGCATTCTAAACGTGGCTGTTGGACTTCTGTATTGTTTCACTAGGGCAAAGATATTTGCAGCACGTCTGCCTGCATTGCACACTCAAATTCATTGTTACTAAGCCATTATACTAGCAAACACTGAGGAAACTTAGTAGCATCCTAAAAGTGGCTGTTGGACTTCTCTATTGTCCCACTAGTGAAAAGATATTTGCAGCACGTCTGCCTGCATTGCACACTCAAACTCATTGTTACTAAGCCATTATACTAGCAATCACTGAGGAAACTTAGTGGCATCCTAAACGTGGCTGTTGGACTTCTGTATTGTCCCACTAGTGCAAAGATATTTTCAGCACGTCTGCCTGCATTGCACACTCAAACTCATTGTTACTAAGCCATTATACTAGCAAACACTGAGGAAACTTAGTGGCATCCTAAACGTGGCTGTTGGACTTCTGTATTGTCCCACTAGTGCAAAGATATTTGCAGCACGTCTGCCTGCATTGCACACTCAAACTCATTGTTACTAAGCCATTATACTAGCAAACACTGAGGAAACTTAGTGGCGTCCTAAACGTGGCTGTTGGACTTCTGTATTGTCCCACTAGTGCAAAGATATTTGCAGCACGTCTGCCTGAATTGTACACTCAAATTCATTGTTACTAAGCCATTATACTAGCAAACACTGAGGAAACTTAGTGGCATCCTAAAAGTGGCTGTTTAATTCTGTATTGTCCCACTAGTGCAAAGATATTTGCAGCATCTCTGCCTGCATTGCACACTCAAACTCATTATTACTAAAACATTATACTAGCAAACACTGAGGAAACTTAGTGGCATCCTAAAAGTGGCTGTTGGACCTCTGTATTGTCCCACTAGTGCAAAGATATTCGCAGCACGTCTGCCTGCATTGCACACTCAAACTCATTGTTACTAAGCCATTATACTAGCAAACACTGAGGAAACTTAGTGGCATCTTAAACGTGGCTGTTGGACTTCTGCATTGTCCCACTAGTGCAAAGATATTTGCAGCACGTCTGCCTGCATTGCACACTCAAACTCATTGTTACTAAGCCATTATACTAGCAATCACTGAGGAAACTTAGTGGCATCCTAATTGTGGCTGTTGGACTTCTGTATTGTCCCACTAGTGCAAAGATATTTTCAGCACGTCTTCCTGCATTGCACACTCAAACTCATTGTTACTAAGCCATTATACTAGCAAACACTGAGAAAACTTAGTGGCATCCTAAATGTGGCTGTTGGACTTCTGTATTGTCCCACTAGTGCTAAGATATTTGCAGCACATCTGCCTGCATTGCACACTCAAACTCATTGTTACTAAGCCATTATACTAGCAAACACTGAGGAAACTTAGTGGCATCCTAAACGTGGCTGTTGGACTTCTGTATTGTCCCATTAGTGAAAAGATATTTGCAGCACGTCTGCCTGCATTGCACACTCAAACTCATTGTTACTAAGCCATTATACTAGCAAACACTGAGGAAACTTAGTGGCATCCAAAACGTGGCTGTTAGACTTCTGTATTGTCCCACTAGTGCAAAGATATTTGCAGCACGTCTGCCTGCATTACACACTCAAACTCATTGTTAAAAAGCCATTATACTTGCAAACACTGAGTAAACTTAGTGGCATCCTAAAAGTGGCTGATGGACTTCTGTATTGTCACACTAGTGCAAAGATATTTGCAGCACGTCTGCCTCCATTGCACACTCAAATTCATTGTTACTAAGCCATTATACTAGCAAACACTGAGGAAACTTAGTGGCATCCTAAACGAGGCTGTTGGACTTCTGTATTGTCCCACTAGTGCAAAGATATTTGCAGCACGTCTGCCTGCATTGCACACTCAAGCTCATTGTTACTAAGCCATTATACTAGCAAACATTGAGGAAACTTAGTGGCATCCTAAACGTGGCTGTTGGACTTCTGTATTGTCCCACTAGTGCAAAGATATTTGCAGCACGTCTGCCTGCATTGCACATTCAAACTCATTGTTACTAAGCCATTATACTAGCAAACACTGAGGAAACTTAGTGGCATCCTAAAAGTGGCTGTAGGACTTCTGTATTGTCCCACTAGTGCAAAGATATTTGCAGCACATCTGCCTGCATTGCACACTCAAACTCATTGTTACTAAGCCATTATACTAGCAAACACTGAGGAAACTTAGTGGCATCCAAAACGTGGCTGTTGGACTTCTGTATTGTCCCACTAGTGCAAAGATATTTGCAGCACGTCTGCCTGCATTGCACACTCAAACTCATTGTTACTAAGCCATTATACTAGCAAACACTGAGGAAACTTAGTGGCATCCTACACGTGGCTGTTGGACTTCTGTATTGTCCCACTAGTGCAAAGATTTTTGCAGCACGTCTGCCTGCATTGCACACTCAAACTCATTGTTACTAAGCCATTATACTAGCAAACAGTGAGGAAACTTAGTGGCATCCCAAACGTGGCTGTTGGACTTCTGTATTGTCCCACTAGTGCTAAGATATTTGCAGCACGTCTGCCTGCATTGCACACTCAAACTCATTGTTGCTAAGCCATTATACTAGCAAACACTGAGGAAACTTAGTGGCATCCTAAAAGTGGCTGTTGGACTTCTGTATTGTCCCACTAGTGCAAAGATATTTGCAGCACATCTGCCTGCATTGCACACTCAAACTCATTGTTACTAAGCCATTATACTAGCAAACACTGAGGAAACTTAGTGGCATCCTAAAAGTGGCTGTTGGACTTCTGTATTGTCCCACTAGTGCAAAGATATTTGCAGCACATCTGCCTGCATTGCAAACTCAAACTCATTGTTACTAAGCCATTATACTAGCAAACACTGAGGAAACTTAGTGGCATCCTAAAAGTGGCTGTTTGACTTCTGTATTGTCCCACTAGTGCAAAGATATTTGCAGCATGTCTGCCTGCATTGCACACTCAAACTCATTGTTACTAAGCCATTATACTAGCAAACACTGAGGAAACTTAGTGGCATCCAAAACGTGGCTGTTGGACTTCTGTATTGTCACACTAGTGCAAAGATATTTGCAGCACGTCTGCCTGCATTGCACACTCAAACTCATTGTTACTAAGCCATTATACTAGCAAACACTGAGGAAACTTAGTGGCATCCTAAACGTGGCTGTTGGACTTCTGTATTGTCCCACTAGTGCAAAGATATTTGCAGCATGTCTGCCTGCATTGCACACTCAAACTCATTGTTACTAAGCCATTATACTAGCAAACACTGAGGAAACTTAGTGGCATCCAAAACGTGGCTGTTGGACTTCTGTATTGTCACACTAGTGCAAAGATATTTGCAGCACGTCTGCCTGCATTGCACACTCAAACTCATTGTTACTAAGCCATTATACTAGCAAACACTGAGGAAACTTAGTGGCATCCTAAACGTGGCTGTTGGACTTCTGTATTGTCCCACTAGTGCAAAGATATTTGCAGCACGTCTGCCTGCATTGCACATTCAAACTCATTGTTACTAAGCCATTATACTAGCAAACACTGAGGAAACTTAGTGGCATCCTTAACGTGGCTGTTGGACTTCTGTATTGTCCCACTAGTGCAAAGATATTTCCAGCACGTCTGCCTGCATTGCACACTCAAACTCAATGTTACTAAGCCGTTATACTAGCAAACACTGAGGAAACTTAGTGGCATCCTAAAAGTGGCTGTTGGACTTCTGTATTGTCCCACTAGTGCAAAGATATTTGCAGCACATCTGCCTGCATTGCACACTCAAACTCATTGTTACTAAGCCATTATACTAGCAAACACTAAAGGAATCTTAGTGGCATCCTAAAAGTGGCTGTTGGACTTCTGTATTGTCCCACTAGTGCAAAGATATTTGCAGCACGTCTGCCTGCATTGCACACTCAAACTCATTGTTATTAAGCCATTATACTAGCAAACACTGAGGAAACTTAGTGGCATCCAAAACGTGGCTGTTGGACTTCTGTATTGTCCCACTAGTGCAAAGATATTTGCAGCATGTCTGCCTGCATTGCAAACTCAAACTCATTGTTACTAAGCCATTATACTAGCAAACACTGAGGAAACTTAGTGGCATCCAAAAAGTGGCTGTTGGACTTCTGTATTGTCCCACTAGTGCAAAGATATTTGCAGCACGTCTGCCTGCATTGCACACTCAAACTCATTGTTATTAAGCCATTATACTAGCAAACACTGAGGAAACTTAGTGGCATCCAAAACGTGGCTGTTGGACTTCTGTATTGTCCCACTAGTGCAAAGATATTTGCAGCACGTCTGCCTGCATTTCACACTCAAACTCATTGTTACTAAGCCATTATACTAGCAAACACTGAGGAAACTTAGTGGCATCCTACACGTGGCTGTTGGACTTCTGTATTGTCACACTAGTGCAAAGATATTTTCAGCACGTCTGCCTGCATTGCACACTCAAACTCATTGTTACTAAGCCATTATACTAGCAAACACTGAGGAAACTTAGTGGCATCCTAAACGTGGCTGTTGGGCTTCTGTATTGTCCCACTAGTGCAAAGATTTTTGCAGCACGTCTGCCTGCATTGCACACTCAAACTCATTGTTACTAAGCCATTATACTAGCAAACACTGAGGAAACTTAATGGCATTCTAAAAGTGGCTGTTGGACTTCTGTATTGTCCCACTAGTGCAAAGATATTTGCAGCACGTCTGCCTGCATTGCACACTCAAACTCATTGTTACTAAGCCATTATACTAGCAAACAGTGAGGAAACTTAGTGGCATCCCAAACGTGGCTGTTGGACTTCTGTATTGTCCCACTAGTGCTAAGATATTTGCAGAACGTCTGCCTGCATTGCACACTCAAATTCATTGTTACTAAGCCATTATACTAGCAAACACTGAGGAAACTTAGTGGCATCCTAAAAGTGGCTGTTGGACTTCTGTATTGTCCCACTAGTGCAAAGATATTTGCAGCACATCTGCCTGCATTGCACACTCAAACTCATTGTTACTAAGCCATTATTCTAGCAAACACTGAGGAAACTTAGTGGCATCCTAAAAGTGGCTGTTTGACTTCTGTATTGTCCCACTAGTGCAAAGATATTTGCAGCACGTCTGCCTGCATTGCACACTCAAACTCATTGTTACTAAGCCATTATACTAGCAAACACTGAGGAAACTTAGTGGCATCCAAAACGTGGCTGTTGGACTTCTGCATTGTCACACTAGTGCAAAGATATTTGCAGCACGTCTGCCTGCATTGCACACTCAAACTCATTGTTACTAAGCCATTATACTAGCAAACACTGAGGAAACTTAGTGGCATCCTAAACGTGGCTGTTGGACTTCTGTATTATCCCACTAGTGCAAAGATATTTGCAGCACGTCTGCCTGCATTGCACACTCAAACTCAGTGTTACTAAGCCCTTATACTAGCAAACACTGAGGAAACTTAGTGGCATCCTAAAAGTGGCTGTTGGACTTCTGTATTGTCCCACTAGTGCAAAGATATTTGCAGCACATCTGCCTGCATTGCACAGTCAAACTCATTGTTACTAAGCCATTATACTAACAAACACTGAGGAAAATTAGTGGCATCCTAAAAGTGGCTGTTGGACTTCTGTATTGTCCCACTAGTGCAAAGATATTTGCAGCACATCTGCCTGCATTGCACACTCAAACTCATTGTTATTAAGCCATTATACTAGCAAACACTGAGGAAATTTAGTGGCATCCAAAACGTGGCTGTTGGACTTCTGTATTGTCCCACTAGTGCAAAGATATTTGCAGCACGTCTGCCTGCATTGCACACTCAAACTCATTGTACTAAGCCATTATACTAGCAATCACTGAGGAAACTTAGTGGCATCCTAAACGTGGCTGTTGGACTTCTGTATTGTCCCACTAGTGCAAAGATATCTTCAGCACGTCTGCCTGCATTGCACACTCAAACTCAATGTTACTAAGCCATTATACTAGCAAACACTGAGGAAACTTAGTGGCATCCTTAACGTGGCTGTTGGACTTCTGTATTGTCCCACTAGTGCAAAGATTTTTGCAGCACGTCTGCCTGCATTGCCCACTCAAACTCATTGTTACTAAGCCATTATACTAGCAAACACTGAGGAAACTTAGTGGCATCCTAAAAGTGGCTGTTGGACTTCTGTATTGTAACACTAGTGCAAAGATATTTGCAGCACGTCTGCCTGCATTGCACACTCAAACTGACTGTTACTAAGCCATTATACTAGCAATCACTGAGGAAACTTAGTGGCATTCCTAAACGTGGCTGTTGGACTTCTGTTTTTTCCCACTAGTGCATAGATATTTTCAGCACGTCTGCCTGCATTGCACACTCAAACTCATTGTTACTAAGCCATTATACTAGCAAACACTGAGGAAACTTAGTGGCGTCCTAAACGTGGCTGTTGGACTTCTGTATTGTCCCACTAGTGCAAAGATATTTGCAGCACGTCTGCCTGAATTGTACACTCAAATTCATTGTTACTAAGCCATTATACTAGCAAACACTGAGGAAACTTAGTGGCATCCTAAAAGTGGCTGTTTAATTCTGTATTGTCCCACTAGTGCAAAGATATTTCCAGCACGTCTGCCTGCATTGCATACTCAAACTCATTGTTATTATGCCATTATACTAGCAAACTCTGAGGAAACTTAGTGGCATCCTAAAAGTGGCTGTTGAACTTCTGTATTGTCCCACTAGTGCAAAGATATTTGCAGCACATCTGCCTGCATTGCACACTCAAACTCATTGTTACTAAGCCATTATACTAGCAAACACTGAGGAAACTTAGTGGCATCCTAAACGTGGCTGTTGGACTTCTGTATTGTCCCACTAGTGCAAAGATATTTGCAGCATCTCTGCCTGCATTGCACACTCAAACTCATTATTACTAAAACATTATACTAGCAAACACTGAGGAAACTTAGTGGCATCCTAAAAGTGGCTGTTGGACCTCTGTATTGTCCCACTAGTGCAAAGATATTTGCAGCACGTCTGCCTGCATTGCACACTCAAACTCATTGTTACTAAGCCATTATACTAGCAAACACTGTGGAAACTTAGTGGCATCCTAAACGTGGCTGTTGGACTTCTGCATTGTCCCACTAGTGCAAAGATATTTGCAGCACGTCTGCCTGCATTGCACACTCAAACTCATTGTTACTAAGCCATTATACTAGCAATCACTGAGGAAACTTAGTGGCATCCTAATTGTGGCTGTTGGACTTCTGTATTGTCCCACTAGTGCAAAGATATTTTCAGCACGTCTTCCTGCATTGCACACTCAAACTCATTGTTACTAAGCCATTATACTAGCAAACACTGAGGAAACTTAGTGGCATCCTATAACCGGCTGTTGGACTTCTGTATTGTCCCACTGGTGAAAAGATATTTGCAGCACGTCTGCCTGCATTGCACACTCAAACTCATTGTTACTAAGCCATTATACTAGCAAACACTGAGGAAACTTAGTGGCATTCTAAACGTGGCTGTTGGACTTCTGTATTGTTTCACTAGGGCAAAGATATTTGCAGCACGTCTGCCTGCATTGCACACTCAAATTCATTGTTACTAAGCCATTATACTAGCAAACACTGAGGAAACTTAGTAGCATCCTAAAAGTGGCTGTTGGACTTCTGTATTGTCCCACTAGTGAAAAGATATTTGCAGCACGTCTGCCTGCATTGCACACTCAAACTCATTGTTACTAAGCCATTATACTAGCAATCACTGAGGAAACTTAGTGGCATCCTAAACGTGGCTGTTGGACTTCTGTATTGTCCCACTAGTGCAAAGATATTTTCAGCACGTCTGCCTGCATTGCACACTCAAACTCATTGTTACTAAGCCATTATACTAGCAAACACTGAGGAAACTTAGTGGCATCCTAAATGTGGCTGTTGGACTTCTGTATTGTCCCACTAGTGCAAAGATATTTGCAGCACGTCTGCCTGCATTGCACACTCAAACTCATTGTTACTAAGCCATTATACTAGCAAACACTGAGGAAACTTAGTGGCGTCCTAAACGAGGCTGTTGGACTTCTGTATTGTCCCACTAGTGCAAAGATATTTGCAGCACGTCTGCCTGAATTGTACACTCAAATTCATTGTTACTAAGCCATTATACTAGCAAACACTGAGGAAACTTAGTGGCATCCTAAAAGTGGCTGTTTAATTCTGTATTGTCCCACTAGTGCAAAGATATTTCCAGCACGTCTGCCTGCATTGCATACTCAAACTCATTGTTATTATGCCATTATACTAGCAAACTCTGAGGAAACTTAGTGGCATCC
The DNA here is from genome assembly GCF_048569485.1 of Anomaloglossus baeobatrachus. Taxonomy (NCBI): domain Eukaryota; kingdom Metazoa; phylum Chordata; class Amphibia; order Anura; family Aromobatidae; genus Anomaloglossus; species Anomaloglossus baeobatrachus. Next base: position 581,902,101 of record NC_134354.1, on the reverse strand, counting down.
TAAACGTGGCTGTTGGACTTCTGTATTGTCCCACTAGTGCAAAAATATTTGCAGCACGTATCCCTGCATTGCACACTCAAACTCATTGTTACTAAGCCATTATACTAGCAAACACTGAGGAAACTTAGTGGCATCCTAAAAGTGGCTGTTGGACTTCTGTATTGTTTCACTAGGGCAAAGATATTTGCAGCACGTCTGCCTGCATTGCACACTCAAATTCATTGTTACTAAGCCATTATACTAGCAAACACTGAGGAAACTTAGTGGCATCCTATAACCGGCTGTTGGACTTCTGTATTGTCCCACTGGTGAAAAGATATTTGCAGCACGTCTGCCTGCATTGCACACTCAAACTCATTGTTACTAAGCCATTATACTAGCAAACACTGAGGAAACTTAGTGGCATTCTAAACGTGGCTGTTGGACTTCTGTATTGTTTCACTAGGGCAAAGATATTTGCAGCACGTCTGCCTGCATTGCACACTCAAATTCATTGTTACTAAGCCATTATACTAGCAAACACTGACGAAACTTAGTAGCATCCTAAAAGTGGCTGTTGGACTTCTGTATTGTCCCACTAGTGAAAAGATATTTGCAGCACGTCTGCCTGCATTGCACACTCAAACTCATTGTTACTAAGCCATTATACTAGCAATCACTGAGGAAACTTAGTGGCATCCTAAACGTGGCTGTTGGACTTCTGTATTGTCCCACTAGTGCAAAGATATTTTCAGCACGTCTGCCTGCATTGCACACTCAAACTCATTGTTACTAAGCCATTATACTAGCAAACACTGAGGAAACTTAGTGGCATCCTAAACGTGGCTGTTGGACTTCTGTATTGTCCCACTAGTGCAAAGATATTTGCAGCACGTCTGCCTGCATTGCACACTCAAACTCATTGTTACTAAGCCATTATACTAGCAAACACTGAGGAAACTTAGTGGCGTCCTAAACGTGGCTGTTGGACTTCTGTATTGTCCCACTAGTGCAAAGATATTTGCAGCACGTCTGCCTGAATTGTACACTCAAATTCATTGTTACTAAGCCATTATACTAGCAAACACTGAGGAAACTTAGTGGCATCCTAAAAGTGGCTGTTTAATTCTGTATTGTCCCACTAGTGCAAAGATATTTCCAGCACGTCTGCCTGCATTGCATACTCAAACTCATTGTTATTATGCCATTATACTAGCAAACTCTGAGGAAACTTAGTGGCATCCTAAAAGTGGCTGTTGAACTTCTGTATTGTCCCACTAGTGCAAAGATATTTGCAGCACATCTGCCTGCATTGCACACTCAAACTCATTGTTACTAAGCCATTATACTAGCAAACACTGAGGAAACTTAGTGGCATCCTAAACGTGGCTGTTGGACTTCTGTATTGTCCCACTAGTGCAAAGATATTTGCAGCATCTCTGCCTGCATTGCACACTCAAACTCATTATTACTAAAACATTATACTAGCAAACACTGAGGAAACTTAGTGGCATCCTAAAAGTGGCTGTTGGACCTCTGTATTGTCCCACTAGTGCAAAGATATTTGCAGCACGTCTGCCTGCATTGCACACTCAAACTCATTGTTACTAAGCCATTATACTAGCAAACACTGAGGAAACTTAGTGGCATCCTAAACGTGGCTGTTGGACTTCTGCATTGTCCCACTAGTGCAAAGATATTTGCAGCACGTCTGCCTGCATTGCACACTCAAACTCATTGTTACTAAGCCATTATACTAGCAATCACTGAGGAAACTTAGTGGCATCCTAATTGTGGCTGTTGGACTTCTGTATTGTCCCACTAGTGCAAAGATATTTTCAGCACGTCTTCCTGCATTGCACACTCAAACTCATTGTTACTAAGCCATTATACTAGCAAACACTGAGGAAACTTAGTGGCATCCTAAAAGTGGCTGTTGGACTTCTGTATTGTCCCACTAGTGCTAAGATATTTGCAGCACGTCTGCCTGCATTGCACACTCAAACTCATTGTTACTAAGCCATTATATAGCAAACACTGAGGAAACTTAGTGGCATCCTAAACGTGGCTGTTGGACTTCTGTATTGTCTTACTAGTGCAAAGATATTTGCAGCACGTCTGCCTGCATTGCACACTCAAACTCATTACTACGAAGACATTATACTAGAAAACACTGAGGAAACTTAGTGGCATCATAAAAGTGGCTGTTGGACTTCTGTATTGTCCCACTAGTGCAAAGATATTTGCAGCACGTCTGCCTGCATTGCACACTCAAACTCATTGTTACAAAGCCATTATACTAGCAAACACTGAGGAAACTTAGTGGCATCCTAAACGTGGCTGTTGGACTTCTGTATTGTCCCACTAGGGCAAAGATATTTGCAGCACGTCTGCCTGCATTGCACACTCAAATTCATTGTTACTAAGCAATTATACTAGCAAACACTGAGGAAACTTAGTGGCATCCTAAACGTGGCTGTTTGACTTCTGTATTGTCCCACTAGTGCAAAGATATTTGCAGCACGTCTGCCTGCATTGCACACTCAAACTCATTGTTACTAAGCCATTATACTAGCAAATACTGACGAAACTTACTGGCATCCTAAATGTGGCTGTTGGACTTCTGTATTGTCACACTAGTGCAAAGATATTTGCAGCACGTCTGCCTGCATTGCACACTCAAACTCATTGTTACTAAGCCATTATACTAGCAATCACTGAGGAAACTTAGTGGCATCCTAAACGTGGCTGTTGGACTTCTGTATTGTCCCACTAGTGCAAAGATATTTGCAGCACGTCTGCCTGCATTGCACACTCAAACTCATTGTTACTAAGCCATTATACTAGCAAACACTGAAGAAACTTAGTGGCATCCTAAATGTGGCTGTTGGACTTCTGTATTGTCCCACTAGTGCAAAGATATTTGCAGCACGCCTTCCTGCATTGCACACTCAAACTCATTGTTACAAAGCCATTATACTAGCAAACACTGAGGAAACTTAGTGGCATCCTAAACGTGGCTGTTGGACTTCTGTATTGTCCCACTAGTGCAAAGATATTTGCAGCACGTCTGCCTGCATTGCACACTCAAACTCATTGTTACGAAGACATTATACTAGAAAACACTGAGGAAACTTAGTGGCATCCTAAAAGTGGCTGTTGGACTTCTGTATTGTCCCACTAGTGCAAAGATATTTGCAGCATGTCTGCCTGCATTGCACACTCAAACTCATTGTTACTGAGCCATTATACTAGCAAACACTGAGGAAACTTAGGGGCATCCTAAAAGTGGCTGTTGGACTTCTGTATTGTCTCACTAGTGCAAAGATATTTGCAGCACGTCTGCCTGCATTGCACACTCAAACTCATTGTTACTAAGCCATTATACTAGCAAACACTGAGGAAACTTAGTGGCATCCTAAACGTGGCTGTTGGACTTCTGTATTGTCCCACTAGTGCAAAGATGTTTGCAGCACGTCTGCCTGCATTGCACACTCAAACTCATTGTTACTAAGCCATTATACTAGCAATCACTGAGGAAACTTAGTGGCATCCTAAACGTGGCTGTTGGACTTCTGTATTGTCCCACTAGTGCAAAGATATTTTCAGCACGTCTGCCTGCATTGCACACTCAAACTCATTGTTACTAAGCCATTATACTAGCAAACACTGATGAAACTTAGTGGCATCCTGAAAGTGGCTGTTGGACTTCTGTATTGTCCCACTAGTGCAAAGATATTTGCAGCACGTCTGCCTGCATTGCACACTCAAACTCATTGTTACTAAGCCATTATATTAGCAAACACTGAGGAAACTTAGTGGAATCCTAATTGTGGCTGTTGGACTTCTGTATTGTCCCACTAGTGCAAAGATATTTGCAGCATGTCTGCCTGCATTGCACACTCAAACTCATTGTTACTAAGCCTTTATACTAGCAAACACTGAGGAAACTTAGTGGCATCATAAAAGTGGCTGTTGGACTTCTGTATTGTCCCACTAGTGCAAAGTTATTTGCAGCACGTCTGCCTGCATTGCACACTCAAACTCATTGTTACGAAGACATTATACTAGAAAACACTGAGGAAACTTAGTGGCATCCTAAAAGTGGCTGTTGGACTTCTGTATTGTCCCACTAGTGCAAAGATATTTGCAGCATGTCTGCCTGCATTGCACACTCAAACTCATTATAACGAAGCCATTATACTAGCAAACACTGAGGAAACTTAGTGGCATCATAAAAGTGGCTGTTGGACTTCTGTATTGTCGCACTAGTGCAAAGATATTTGCAGCACGTCTGCCTGCATTGCACACTCAAACTCATTGTTACTAAGCCATTATATTAGCAAACACTGAGGAAACTTAGTGGAATCCTAAACGTGGCTGTTGGACTTCTGTATTGTCCCACTAGTGCAAAGATATTTGCAGCACGTCTGCCTGCATTGCACACTCAAACTCATTGTTACTAAGCCATTGTACTAGCAAACACTGAGGAAACTTAGCGGCATCCTAAAAGTGGCTGTTGGACTTCTCTATTGTCCCACTAGTGCAAAGATATTTGCAGCACGTCTGCCTGCATTGCACACTCAAACTCATTGTTACTAAGCCATTATACTAGCAATCACTGAGGAAACTTAGTGGCATCCTAAACGTGGCTGTTGGACTTCTGTATTGTCCCACTAGTGCAAAGATATTTGCAGCACGTCTGCCTGCATTGCACACTCAAACTCATTGTTACTAAGCCATTATACTAGCAAACACTGAAGAAACTTAGTGGCATCCTAAATGTGGCTGTTGGACTTCTGTATTGTCCCACTAGTGCAAATATATTTGCAGCACGTCTTCCTGCATTGCACACTCAAACTCATTGTTACAAAGCCATTATACTAGCAAACACTGAGGAAACTTAGTGGCATCCTAAACGTGGCTGTTGGACTTCTGGATTGTCCCACTAGTGCAAAGATATTTGCAGCACGTCTGCCTGCATTGCACACTCAAACTCATTGTTACTAAGCCATTATACTAGCAATCACTGAGGAAACTTAGTGGCATCCTAAACGTGGCTGTTGGACTTCTGTATTGTCCCACTAGTGCAAAGATATTTTCAGCACGTCTGCCTGCATTGCACACTCAAACTCATTGTTACTAAGCCATTATACTAGCAAACACTGATGAAACTTAGTGGCATCCTGAAAGTGGCTGTTGGACTTCTGTATTGTCTCACTAGTGCAAAGATATTTGCAGCACGTCTGCCTGCATTGCACACTCAAACTCATTGTTACTAAGACTTTATACTAGCAAACACTGAGGAAACTTAGTGGCATCCTAAACGTGGCTGTTGGACTTTTGTATTGCCCAAATAGTGCAAAGATATTTGCAGCACGTCTGCCTGCATTGCACACTCAAACTCATTGTTACTAAGCCATTATACTAGCAAACACAGGAAACTTAGTGGCATCCTAAAAGTGGCTGTTGGACTTCTGTATTGTCCCACTAGTGCAAAGATATTTGAAGCACATCTGCCTGCATTGCACACTCAAACTCATTGTTACTAAGCCATTATACTAGCAATCACTGAGGAAACTTAGTGGCATCCTAAACGTGGCTGTTGGACTTCTGTATTGTCCCACTAGTGCAAAGATATTTGCAGCACGTCTGCCTGCATTGCACACTCAAACTCATTGTTACTAAGCCATTATACTAGCAAACACTGAAGAAACTTAGTGGCATCCTAAATGTGGCTGTTGGACTTCTGTATTGTCCCACTAGTGCAAAGATATTTGCAGCACGTCTTCCTGCATTGCACACTGAAACTCATTGTTACTAAGCCATTATACTTGCAAACACTGAGGAAACTTAGTGTCATCCTAAAAGTGGCTGTTGGACATCTGTATTGTCCCACTAGTGCAAAGATATTTGCAGCACGTCTGCCTGCATTGCACACGCAAACTCATTGTTACTAAGCCATTATACTAGCAAACACAGAGGAAACTTAGTGGCATCCTAAACGTGGCTGTTCGACTTCTGTATTGTCCCACTAGTGCAAAGATATTTGCAGCACGTCTGTCTGCATTGCACACTCAAACTCATTGTTACTAAGCCATTATACAAGCAATCACTGAGGAAACTTAGTGGCATCCTAAACGTGGCTGTTGGACTTCTGTATTGTCCCACTAGTGCAAAGATATTTTCAGCACGTCTGCCTGCATTGCACACTCAAACTCATTGTTACTAAGCCATTATACTAGCAAACACTGAGGAAACTTAGTGGCATCCTAAAAGTGGCTGTTGGACTTCTGTATTGTCCCACTAGTGCTAAGATATTTGCAGCACGTGTGCCTGCATTGCACACTCAAACTCATTGTTACTAAGCCATTATTCAAGCAAACACTGAGGAAACTTAGTGGCATCCTAAACGTGGCTATTGGACTTCTGTATTGTCCCACTAGTGCAAAGATATTTGCAGCACGTCTGCCTGCATTGCAAACTCAAACTCATTGTTACTAAGCCATTATACTAGCAAACACTGAGGAAACTTAGTGGCATCCTAAACGTGGCTGTTGGACTTCTCTATTGTCCCACTAGTGCAAAGATATTTGCAGCACGTCTGCCTGCATTGCACACTCAAACTCATTGTTACTAAGCCATTATACTAACAATCACTGAGGAAACTTAGTGGCGTCCCAAACGTGGCTGTTGGAATTCTGTATTGTCCCACTAGTGCAAAGATATTTTCAGCACGTCTGCCTGCATTGCACACTCAAACTCATTGTTACTAAGCCATTATACTAGCAAACACTGAGGAAACTTAGTGGCATCCTAAAAGTGGCTGTTGGACTTCTGTATTGTCCCACTAGTGCAAAGATATTTGCAGCACGTCTGCCTGCATTGCACACTGAAACTCATTGTTACTAAACCATTATACTCGTAAACACTGAGGAAACTTTGTGGCATCCTAAACGTGGCTGTTGGACTTCTGTATTGTCCCACTAGTGCAAAGATATTTGCAGCACGTCTGCCTTCATTGCACACTCAAACTCATCGTTACTAAGCCATTATACTAGCAAACACTGAGGAAACTTAGTGGCATCCTAAAAGTGGCTGTTGGACTTCTGTATTGTCCCACTAGTGCATAGATATTTGCAGCACGTCTGTCTGCATTGCAGACTCAAACTCATTGTTACTAAGCCATTATACTAGCAAACACTGAGGAAACTTAGTGAAATCTTAAACATGGCTGTTGGACTTCTGTATTGTCCCACTAGTGCAAAGATATTTGCAGCACGTCTGCCTGCATTGCACACTCAAACTCATCGTTACTAAGCCATTACTAGCAAACACTGAGGAAACTTAGTGGCATCCTAAACGTGGCTGTTGGACTTCTGTATTGTCCCACTAGTGCAAAGATATTTGCAGCATGTCTGCCTGCATTGCACACTCAAACTCATTGTTACTAAGCCATTATACTAGCAAACACTGAAGAAACTTAGTGGCATCCTAAATGTGGCTGTTGGACTTCTGTATTGTCCCACTAGTGCAAATATATTTGCAGCACGTCTTCCTGCATTGCACACTCAAACTCATTGTTACAAAGCCATTATACTAGCAAACACTGAGGAAACTTAGTGGCATCCTAAACGTGGCTGTTGGACTTCTGGATTGTCCCACTAGTGCAAAGATATTTGCAGCACGTCTGCCTGCATTGCACACTCAAACTCATTGTTACTAAGCCATTATACTAGCAATCACTGAGGAAACTTAGTGGCATCCTAAACGTGGCTGTTGGACTTCTGTATTGTCCCACTAGTGCAAAGATATTTTCAGCACGTCTGCCTGCATTGCACACTCAAACTCATTGTTACTAAGCCATTATACTAGCAAACACTGATGAAACTTAGTGGCATCCTGAAAGTGGCTGTTGGACTTCTGTATTGTCTCACTAGTGCAAAGATATTTGCAGCACGTCTGCCTGCATTGCACACTCAAACTCATTGTTACTAAGACTTTATACTAGCAAACACTGAGGAAACTTAGTGGCATCCTAAACGTGGCTGTTGGACTTTTGTATTGCCCAAATAGTGCAAAGATATTTGCAGCACGTCTGCCTGCATTGCACACTCAAACTCATTGTTACTAAGCCATTATACTAGCAAACACAGGAAACTTAGTGGCATCCTAAAAGTGGCTGTTGGACTTCTGTATTGTCCCACTAGTGCAAAGATATTTGAAGCACATCTGCCTGCATTGCACACTCAAACTCATTGTTACTAAGCCATTATACTAGCAATCACTGAGGAAACTTAGTGGCATCCTAAACGTGGCTGTTGGACTTCTGTATTGTCCCACTAGTGCAAAGATATTTGCAGCACGTCTGCCTGCATTGCACACTCAAACTCATTGTTACTAAGCCATTATACTAGCAAACACTGAAGAAACTTAGTGGCATCCTAAATGTGGCTGTTGGACTTCTGTATTGTCCCACTAGTGCAAAGATATTTGCAGCACGTCTTCCTGCATTGCACACTGAAACTCATTGTTACTAAGCCATTATACTTGCAAACACTGAGGAAACTTAGTGTCATCCTAAAAGTGGCTGTTGGACATCTGTATTGTCCCACTAGTGCAAAGATATTTGCAGCACGTCTGCCTGCATTGCACACGCAAACTCATTGTTACTAAGCCATTATACTAGCAAACACAGAGGAAACTTAGTGGCATCCTAAACGTGGCTGTTCGACTTCTGTATTGTCCCACTAGTGCAAAGATATTTGCAGCACGTCTGTCTGCATTGCACACTCAAACTCATTGTTACTAAGCCATTATACAAGCAATCACTGAGGAAACTTAGTGGCATCCTAAACGTGGCTGTTGGACTTCTGTATTGTCCCACTAGTGCAAAGATATTTTCAGCACGTCTGCCTGCATTGCACACTCAAACTCATTGTTACTAAGCCATTATACTAGCAAACACTGAGGAAACTTAGTGGCATCCTAAAAGTGGCTGTTGGACTTCTGTATTGTCCCACTAGTGCTAAGATATTTGCAGCACGTGTGCCTGCATTGCACACTCAAACTCATTGTTACTAAGCCATTATTCAAGCAAACACTGAGGAAACTTAGTGGCATCCTAAACGTGGCTATTGGACTTCTGTATTGTCCCACTAGTGCAAAGATATTTGCAGCACGTCTGCCTTCATTGCACACTCAAACTCATCGTTACTAAGCCATTATACTAGCAAACACTGAGGAAACTTAGTGGCATCCTAAACGTGGCTGTTGGACTTCTGTATTGTCCCACTAGTGCATAGATATTTGCAGCACGTCTGTCTGCATTGCAGACTCAAACTCATTGTTACTAAGCCATTATACTAGCAAACACTGAGGAAACTTAGTGAAATCTTAAACATGGCTGTTGGACTTCTGTATTGTCCCACTAGTGCAAAGATATTTGCAGCACGTCTGCCTGCATTGCACACTCAAACTCATCGTTACTAAGCCATTACTAGCAAACACTGAGGAAACTTAGTGGCATCCTAAACGTGGCTGTTGGACTTCTGTATTGTCCCACTAGTGCAAAGATATTTGCAGCATGTCTGCCTGCATTGCACACTCAAACTCATTGTTACTAAGCCATTATACTAGCAAACACTGAGGAAACTTAGTGGCATCCTAAACGTGGCTGTTGGACTTCTGTATTTTCCCACTAGTGCAAAGATATTTGCAGCACGTCTGCCTGCATTGCACACTCAAACTCATTGTTACTAAGCCATTATACTAGCAATCACTGAGGAATCTTAGTGGTATCCTAAACGTGGCTGTTGGACTTCTGTATTGTCCCACTAGTGCAAAGATATTTTCAGCACGTCTGCCTGCATTGCACACTCAAACTCATTGTTACTAAGCCACTATACTAGCAAACACTGAGGAAACTTAGTGGCATCCTAAAAGTGGCTGTTGGACTTCTGTATTGTCCCACTAGTGCAAAGATATTTGCAGCACGTCTGCCTGCATTGCACACTGAAACTCATTGTTACTAAACCATTTAACTAGTAAACACTGAGGAAACTTAGTGGCATCCTAAACGTGGCTGTTGGACTTCTGTATTGTCCCACTAGTGCAAAGATATTTGCAGCACGTCTGCCTGCATTGCACACTCAAACTCATTGTTACTAAGCCATTATACTAGCAAACACTGAGGAAACTTAGTGGCATCCTAAAAGTGGCTGTTGGACTTCTGTATTGTCCCACTAGTGCTAAGATATTTGCAGCACGTGTGCCTGCATTGCACACTCAAACTCATTGTTACTAAGCCATTATTCAAGCAAACACTGAGGAAACTTAGTGGCATCCTAAACGTGGCTATTGGACTTCTGTATTGTCCCACTAGTGCAAAGATATTTGCAGCACGTCTGCCTGCATTGCACACTCAAACTCATTGTTACTAAGCCATTATACTAGCAAACACTGAGGAAACTTAGTGGCATCCTAAACGTGGCTGTTGGACTTCTCTATTGTCCCACTAGTGCAAAGATATTTGCAGCACGTCTGCCTGCATTGCACACTCAAACTCATTGTTACTAAGCCATTATACTAGCAAACACTGAGTAAACTTAGTGGCATCCTAAAAGTGGCTGTTGGACTTCTGTATTGTCCCGCTAGTGCAAAGATATTTGCAGCATGTCTGCCTGCATTGCACACTCAAGCTCATTGTTACTAAGCCATTATACTAGCAAACACTGAGTAAACTTAGTGGCATCCTAAACGTGGCTGTTGGACTTCTGTATTGTCCCACTAGTGCAAAGATATTTGCAGCATGTCTGCCTGCATTGCACACTCAAACTCATTGTTACAAAGCCATTATACTAGAAAACACTGAGGAAACTTAGTGGCATCCTAAAAGTGGCTGTTGGACTTCTGTATTGTCCCACTAGGGCAAAGATATTTGCAGCACGTCTGCCTGCATTGCACAGTCAAATTCATTGTTACTAAGCCATTATACTAGCAAACAGTGAGGAAAATTAGTGGCATCCTAAAAGTGGTTGTTGGACTTCTGTATTTTTCCACTAGTGCAAAGATATTTGCAGCACGTCTGCCTGCATTGCACACTCAAACTCATTGTTACTAAGCCATTATACTAGAAAACACTGAGGAAACTTAGTGGCATCCTAAACGTGGCTGTTGGACTTCTGTATTGTCCCACTAGTGCAAAGATATTTGCAGCACGTCTGCCTGCATTGCACACTCAAACTCATTGTTACTAAGCCATTATACTAACAATCACTGAGGAAACTTAGTGGCGTCCCAAACGTGGCTGTTGGAATTCTGTATTGTCCCACTAGTGCAAAGATATTTTCAGCACGTCTGCCTGCATTGCACACTCAAACTCATTGTTACTAAGCCATTATACTAGCAAACACTGAGGAAACTTAGTGGCATCCTAAAAGTGGCTGTTGGACTTCTGTATTGTCCCACTAGTGCAAAGATATTTGCAGCACGTCTGCCTGCATTGCACACTGAAACTCATTGTTACTAAACCATTATACTAGTAAACACTGAGGAAACTTAGTGGCATCCTAAACGTGGCTGTTGGACTTCTGTATTGTCCCACTAGTGCAAAGATATTTGCAGCACGTCTGCCTGCATTGCACACTCAAACTCATCGTTACTAAGCCATTATACTAGCAAACACTGAGGAAACTTAGTGGCATCCTAAAAGTGGCTGTTGGACTTCTGTATTGTCCCACTAGTGCAAAGATATTTGCAGCACGTCTGTCTGCATTGCAGACTCAAACTCATTGTTACTAAGCCATTATACTAGCAAACACTGAGGAAACTTAGTGACATCTTAAACATGGCTGTTGGACTTCTGTATTGTCCCACTAGTGCAAAGATATTTGCAGCACGTCTGCCTGCATTGCACACTCAAACTCATCGTTACTAAGCCATTACTAGCAAACACTGAGGAAACTTAGTGGCATCCTAAACGTGGCTGTTGGACTTCTGTATTGTCCCACTAGTGCAAAGATATTTGCAGCATGTCTGCCTGCATTGCACACTCAAACTCATTGTTACTAAGCCATTATACTAGCAAACACTGAGGAAACTTAGTGGCATCCTAAACGTGGCTGTTGGACTTCTGTATTTTCCCACTAGTGCAAAGATATTTGCAGCACGTCTGCCTGCATTGCACACTCAAACTCATTGTTACTAAGCCATTATACTAGCAATCACTGAGGAATCTTAGTGGTATCCTAAACGTGGCTGTTGGACTTCTGTATTGTCCCACTAGTGCAAAGATATTTTCAGCACGTCTGCCTGCATTGCACACTCAAACTCATTGTTACTAAGCCACTATACTAGCAAACACTGAGGAAACTTAGTGGCATCCTAAAAGTGGCTGTTGGACTTCTGTATTGTCCCACTAGTGCAAAGATATTTGCAGCACGTCTGCCTGCATTGCACACTGAAACTCATTGTTACTAAACCATTTAACTAGTAAACACTGAGGAAACTTAGTGGCATCCTAAACGTGGCTGTTGGACTTCTGTATTGTCCCACTAGTGCAAAGATATTTGCAGCACGTCTGCCTGCATTGCACACTCAATCTCATCGTTACTAAGCCATTATACTAGCAAACACTGAGGAAACTTAGTGGCATCCTAAAAGTGGCTGTTGGACTTCTGTATTGTCCCACTTGTGCAAAGATATTTGCAGCACGTCTGCCTGCATTGCACACTCAAACTCATTGTTACTAAGCCATTATACTAGCAATCACTGAGGAAACTTAGTGGCATCCTAAACGTGGCTGTTGGACTTCTGTATTGTTCCACTAGTGCAAAGATATTTTAAGCACGTCTGCCTGCATTGCAGACTCAAACTCATTGTTACTAAGCCATTATACTAGCAAACACTGAGGAAACTTAGTGACATCTTAAACATGGCTGTTGGACTTCTGTATTGTCCCACTAGTGCAAAGATATTTGCAGCACGTCTGCCTGCATTGCACACTCAAACTCATCGTTACTAAGCCATTACTAGCAAACACTGAGGAAACTTAGTGGCATCCTAAACGTGGCTGTTGGACTTCTGTATTGTCCCACTAGTGCAAAGATATTTGCAGCATGTCTGCCTGCATTGCACACTCAAACTCATTGTTACTAAGCCATTATACTAGCAAACACTGAGGAAACTTAGTGGCATCCTAAACGTGGCTGTTGGACTTCTGTATTTTCCCACTAGTGCAAAGATATTTGCAGCACGTCTGCCTGCATTGCACACTCAAACTCATTGTTACTAAGCCATTATACTAGCAATCACTGAGGAATCTTAGTGGTATCCTAAACGTGGCTGTTGGACTTCTGTATTGTCCCACTAGTGCAAAGATATTTTCAGCACGTCTGCCTGCATTGCACACTCAAACTCATTGTTACTAAGCCACTATACTAGCAAACACTGAGGAAACTTAGTGGCATCCTAAAAGTGGCTGTTGGACTTCTGTATTGTCCCACTAGTGCAAAGATATTTGCAGCACGTCTGCCTGCATTGCACACTGAAACTCATTGTTACTAAACCATTTAACTAGTAAACACTGAGGAAACTTAGTGGCATCCTAAACGTGGCTGTTGGACTTCTGTATTGTCCCACTAGTGCAAAGATATTTGCAGCACGTCTGCCTGCATTGCACACTCAATCTCATCGTTACTAAGCCATTATACTAGCAAACACTGAGGAAACTTAGTGGCATCCTAAAAGTGGCTGTTGGACTTCTGTATTGTCCCACTTGTGCAAAGATATTTGCAGCACGTCTGCCTGCATTGCACACTCAAACTCATTGTTACTAAGCCATTATACTAGCAATCACTGAGGAAACTTAGTGGCATCCTAAACGTGGCTGTTGGACTTCTGTATTGTCCCACTAGTGCAAAGATATTTGCAGCACGTCTGCCTGCATTGCACACTCAAACTCATCGTTACTAAGCCATTATACTAGCAAACACTGAGGAAACTTAGTGGCATCCTAAAAGTGGCTGTTGGACTTCTGTATTGTCCCACTAGTGCAAAGATATTTGCAGCACGTCTGTCTGCATTGCAGACTCAAACTCATTGTTACTAAGCCATTATACTAGCAAACACTGAGGAAACTTAGTGACATCTTAAACATGGCTGTTGGACTTCTGTATTGTCCCACTAGTGCAAAGATATTTGCAGCACGTCTGCCTGCATTGCACACTCAAACTCATCGTTACTAAGCCATTACTAGCAAACACTGAGGAAACTTAGTGGCATCCTAAACGTGGCTGTTGGACTTCTGTATTGTCCCACTAGTGCAAAGATATTTGCAGCATGTCTGCCTGCATTGCACACTCAAACTCATTGTTACTAAGCCATTATACTAGCAAACACTGAGGAAACTTAGTGGCATCCTAAACGTGGCTGTTGGACTTCTGTATTTTCCCACTAGTGCAAAGATATTTGCAGCACGTCTGCCTGCATTGCACACTCAAACTCATTGTTACTAAGCCATTATACTAGCAATCACTGAGGAATCTTAGTGGTATCCTAAACGTGGCTGTTGGACTTCTGTATTGTCCCACTAGTGCAAAGATATTTTCAGCACGTCTGCCTGCATTGCACACTCAAACTCATTGTTACTAAGCCACTATACTAGCAAACACTGAGGAAACTTAGTGGCATCCTAAAAGTGGCTGTTGGACTTCTGTATTGTCCCACTAGTGCAAAGATATTTGCAGCACGTCTGCCTGCATTGCACACTGAAACTCATTGTTACTAAACCATTTAACTAGTAAACACTGAGGAAACTTAGTGGCATCCTAAACGTGGCTGTTGGACTTCTGTATTGTCCCACTAGTGCAAAGATATTTGCAGCACGTCTGCCTGCATTGCACACTCAATCTCATCGTTACTAAGCCATTATACTAGCAAACACTGAGGAAACTTAGTGGCATCCTAAAAGTGGCTGTTGGACTTCTGTATTGTCCCACTTGTGCAAAGATATTTGCAGCACGTCTGCCTGCATTGCACACTCAAACTCATTGTTACTAAGCCATTATACTAGCAATCACTGAGGAAACTTAGTGGCATCCTAAACGTGGCTGTTGGACTTCTGTATTGTTCCACTAGTGCAAAGATATTTTAAGCACGTCTGCCTGCATTGCAGACTCAAACTCATTGTTACTAAGCCATTATACTAGCAAACACTGAGGAAACTTAGTGACATCTTAAACATGGCTGTTGGACTTCTGTATTGTCCCACTAGTGCAAAGATATTTGCAGCACGTCTGCCTGCATTGCACACTCAAACTCATCGTTACTAAGCCATTACTAGCAAACACTGAGGAAACTTAGTGGCATCCTAAACGTGGCTGTTGGACTTCTGTATTGTCCCACTAGTGCAAAGATATTTGCAGCATGTCTGTCTGCATTGCACACTCAAACTCATTGTTACTAAGCCATTATACTAGCAAACACTGAGGAAACTTAGTGGCATCCTAAACGTGGCTGTTGGACTTCTGTATTTTCCCACTAGTGCAAAGATATTTGCAGCACGTCTGCCTGCATTGCACACTCAAACTCATTGTTACTAAGCCATTATACTAGCAATCACTGAGGAATCTTAGTGGTATCCTAAACGTGGCTGTTGGACTTCTGTATTGTCCCACTAGTGCAAAGATATTTTCAGCACGTCTGCCTGCATTGCACACTCAAACTCATTGTTACTAAGCCACTATACTAGCAAACACTGAGGAAACTTAGTGGCATCCTAAAAGTGGCTGTTGGACTTCTGTATTGTCCCACTAGTGCAAAGATATTTGCAGCACGTCTGCCTGCATTGCACACTGAAACTCATTGTTACTAAACCATTTAACTAGTAAACACTGAGGAAACTTAGTGGCATCCTAAACGTGGCTGTTGGACTTCTGTATTGTCCCACTAGTGCAAAGATATTTGCAGCACGTCTGCCTGCATTGCACACTCAATCTCATCGTTACTAAGCCATTATACTAGCAAACACTGAGGAAACTTAGTGGCATCCTAAAAGTGGCTGTTGGACTTCTGTATTGTCCCACTTGTGCAAAGATATTTGCAGCACGTCTGCCTGCATTGCACACTCAAACTCATTGTTACTAAGCCATTATACTAGCAATCACTGAGGAAACTTAGTGGCATCCTAAACGTGGCTGTTGGACTTCTGTATTGTCCCACTAGTGCAAAGATATTTGCAGCACGTCTGCCTGCATTGCACACTCAAACTCATCGTTACTAAGCCATTATACTAGCAAACACTGAGGAAACTTAGTGGCATCCTAAAAGTGGCTGTTGGACTTCTGTATTGTCCCACTAGTGCAAAGATATTTGCAGCACGTCTGTCTGCATTGCAGACTCAAACTCATTGTTACTAAGCCATTATACTAGCAAACACTGAGGAAACTTAGTGACATCTTAAACATGGCTGTTGGACTTCTGTATTGTCCCACTAGTGCAAAGATATTTGCAGCACGTCTGCCTGCATTGCACACTCAAACTCATCGTTACTAAGCCATTACTAGCAAACACTGAGGAAACTTAGTGGCATCCTAAACGTGGCTGTTGGACTTCTGTATTGTCCCACTAGTGCAAAGATATTTGCAGCATGTCTGCCTGCATTGCACACTCAAACTCATTGTTACTAAGCCATTATACTAGCAAACACTGAGGAAACTTAGTGGCATCCTAAACGTGGCTGTTGGACTTCTGTATTTTCCCACTAGTGCAAAGATATTTGCAGCACGTCTGTCTGCATTGCACACTCAAACTCATTGTTACTAAGCCATTATACTAGCAATCACTGAGGAATCTTAGTGGTATCCTAAACGTGGCTGTTGGACTTCTGTATTGTCCCACTAGTGCAAAGATATTTTCAGCACGTCTGCCTGCATTGCACACTCAAACTCATTGTTACTAAGCCACTATACTAGCAAACACTGAGGAAACTTAGTGGCATCCTAAAAGTGTCTGTTGGACTTCTGTATTGTCCCACTAGTGCAAAGATATTTGCAGCACGTCTGCCTGCATTGCACACTGAAACTCATTGTTACTTAACCATTTAACTCGTAAACACTGAGGAAACTTAGTGGCATCCTAAACGTGGCTGTTGGACTTCTGTATTGTCCCACTAGTGCAAAGATATTTGCAGCACGTCTGCCTGCATTGCACACTCAATCTCATCGTTACTAAGCCATTATACTAGCAAACACTGAGGAAACTTAGTGGCATCCTAAAAGTGGCTGTTGGACTTCTGTATTGTCCCACTTGTGCAAAGATATTTGCAGCACGTCTGCCTGCATTGCACACTCAAACTCATTGTTACTAAGCCATTATACTAGCAATCACTGAGGAAACTTAGTGGCATCCTAAACGTGGCTGTTGGACTTCTGTATTGTTCCACTAGTGCAAAGATATTTTAAGCACGTCTGCCTGCATTGCACACTCAAACTCATTGTTACTAAGCCATTATACTAGCAAACACTGAGGAAACTTAGTGGCATCCTAAAAGTGGCTGTTGGACTTCTGTATTGTCCCACTAGTGCAAAGATATTTGCAGCACGTCTGCCTTCATTGCACACTCAAACTCATTGTTACTAGGACATTATACTAGTAAAGAATGAGGAAACTTAGGGGCATCCTAAAAGTGGCTGTTGGACTTCTGTATTGTCCCACTAGTGCAAAGATATTTGCAGCACGTCTGCCTGCGATGCACACTCAAATTCATTGTTACTAAGCCATTATACTAGCAAACACTGAAGAAACTTAGTGGCATCCTAAACGTGGCTGTTGGACTTCTGTGTTGTCCCACTAGTGCAAAGATATTTGCAGCATGTCTGCCTGCATTGCACACTCAAACTCATTGTTACTAAGCCATCCTAAACGTGGCTGTTGGACTTCTGTATTGCAAACACTGAGGAAACTTATTAAAGAAAAGGGGGAGGGCACCACCTACCGGGAATATTTTTACCCTATAACAGTCAATGGGTTCACCTCAGCACACTCATATGCATTTATAACAAGAAGGGAAGGAAGTGTGCATATAAGAGGGACACACCATGTTATATGAAAAAGGTACTTTATTACAAAAATAGAACACAGGATTACACACTTTTAAAAACATTTAAAAAGCATAAAGCCATATATCAAAAGATGTCACGACCTTTGTTAAGGTTGGACTATCCTCTGCCACCCAGAGGGAAGCTATGCGGTAAGATTTATACAGATAGGGGAATATATAGGGAATTACCAATAATCCAAGATTGTATAGTATATAGGGTTATATCCAAGTACATGAAAATACAACACCACAATATGCAGTTACAATAGATTGTATCACTTCAGTTTTCAGGAGAAATTATCCACCAATGGAGGTAAAGTTCCCCA
Source organism: Anomaloglossus baeobatrachus (assembly GCF_048569485.1). Taxonomy (NCBI): domain Eukaryota; kingdom Metazoa; phylum Chordata; class Amphibia; order Anura; family Aromobatidae; genus Anomaloglossus; species Anomaloglossus baeobatrachus. The sequence continues at coordinate 581,883,696 of NC_134354.1, read as the reverse complement.
AGATGTAAACCTGCAGGTATAGTATAAGCCCAAATTGCTCAGGGCTTATGTAAGGGATTATCAATAATCCAAAATGGTACCATATACAGGGTTATATCCAAGTACATACAAATACAACACCATAGTATGCAGTTACAATAGATTGTATCACTTCAATTTTCAGGAGAGATTATCCCCCAAAGAAGATAAGTTCCCCAAGATGTAAACCTGCAGATATAATATGGGCCCTAATTGCTGGTCAAAGTGAGGAAATTCGTGTAGGGAATAAATAGTGGAGATACCATATCATGAAGTACATATATATATATATATAGTCATGAAGTACATATAAATAGAGCCCAAGATTTAGGCATACAATAGACTATGCCACTAAAATGCCTCAGGGGGAAGATGGTCCCCAGCAAAAATAGAATTCCCCAAGAAAAAGGACCATCTATAGGTATATTAGGAGCCCCAATTACCAGCCATAGCAAACCCAAACTCGGGTGATAGAGGGTACAGGTCCCCACGCGTATCGTCACCAACTAGGGTGACTTCATCAGGGGTGGGTTTCCCTGTGCCCTAAACAGCAGGTTTAAATACCTGAAGGTCCTAGACGTCAGCCATAATGGCGTTTCAAGCAGCGCGCTCCAGAGATACCCGGCGTCCCGGAAGTACCTACTGCGCCTGCGCTGAATCATTTGATGAGGAAGTAGATAGTAACGGAGTACCGCGCATGCGCGGGACTCCGAAAACATGGCGGCCGCCATAAGGAGAGACAAGTTTTCTTTTACGATCCGTAATTTTAGGAGTGTTCGGTATATAGGCTGGTATAGTGAAGAACCTTATAATGGAGGGGAGACAAGGGTCAATAATAGGGTGGACATGTTATTCATTATATATAGAACCCTATAAGTTCCATATAGGGACATATAGACATGAAAACCCTATCAAATATGCATATAATTGGTATTGACAAATAAGAGACCATACCCATATTTTGAAAAGGCCCCCCATGAACTAGAGCACATAAATCATTAAATGTCCCCATAAAGGGCCATATAGGAACCTTTCGCAGATAGAGATTTTTAATAGATATACATTTACAGGCATAAGGTGCATGGACTAATATAAGAGCCCTATAATGAAGAGAGGATAGAATCCATAATAGGAAAAATAAATTCTCTATTATATAGAAGGCCATGCATCTTAAAGACATATACAGAATATGTGCACGCAATCCCCTGAAAAGGGACACGCCACACACTATACATAAAATCCTGCACAAATCAAGGAACTCCAAATAAAGGACTAGGCCATATGAACCTATATGAATACAAAAAATGCTCTATTAGCTGACCATTAGAGCTGATATATAGTTCTTCCCTACGTATATCACAAAGTGAAAAAAACTATATGGTATTGAGGAGGGCCCAAGTATATTTGGCCAGGCAAAGGCCTAACCGTATATACACCAACCCTACCTCTGTTTATAGAAACCTGTGAACAACAATTCCTCGTTCAACCCCCCTGGTGCCAAACTATTCAAGTTGTAAATCCAAGTAGATTCTCGTCTAAGTAGATCCAATGTAGGGTTCCCCCCTCTAATATTAGTTTTAATGCTCTCCAGTCCAAGGATCCTTATGCCAGATGTTCTTCCATTATGCTGCTGTAAGAAATGAGCTGCCACTGAGGAGAGGGTCCTGCCTTTTTCAAGATCCGTTTTGGCCGTATTGATGGTAGAGATATGCTGTTGGGTTCGTCTTCTCAATTCCTGCCCCGTCTGTCCTACATATATCTTCGGACAACTGCAAATAAGGCCATATATTAAATTCCTTCTCCGGCAATTGAAATATCCTTTGGGTTTCTGTTGAGAAGAAAACATGTTGTCAAAAATAGGGTCTCTTGCCAACATCAGAGGGCAAACATTGCAGTTACCGCAAGGAAAGGATCCCTCCAGAGAGGAGCCCCCCCAACTTTCTAGATGGTCTACAAAAATGTCTAGAGGAAAGTACATCTCTAAGATTTCTGGCCCGTCTAGCAATTATCCGTGGGGTTTCTGCAATGTGTGTCAAAAGAGCCACTTCACTTCGCAGGATTCCCCAGTTTCTCTTCAAGATCCCTCGTGGGTCAGACCACTGGTTATTGAAGATGGTAACAACCCCAATATCGCCATATGGGGTTCTCTCATCTCTTTTTTTGGCCAGGATCTCTCTTCTCCCCTTCGTCATTGAGGATTGGAAGGCCCGTGAAATTACCTTCTTAGGGTATCCTCTTGCTTGAAAACGTCTCGTCAATTCTCTTGATTGTGTCCGAAAGTCCACATCACAACTACAATTCCTGCGAAGGCGCAGGAATTGACCTTTCGGGATCCCATTTCGAAGGTGCTCCGGGTGGAAACTGCTGTAGTGCAGGAAACTGTTTGTTGAGGTTGGTTTTCTGAATAGATCCATGACGATCCTCGATTTCTCCAGGGAAAGTTTTAGGTCCAGGAAGTCTACCGTAGTAAGAGACATGTGTGACGTTAAATAGATGTTGAACATATTATTATTTAATTCGAAGATAAACTCCTCACACTCATCCCACGGCCCGGTCCATAACATTAGGACATTGTCCAGATAACGAAACCAACGAAAAACATATTTCTCATAGATAGCCATATTCCTCACTACAGTCTCCTCCCACCATCCTAGATATATGTTGGCATACGATGGGGCACAGCGTGCCCCCATCGCAGTTCCTGAAACCTGTTTGTAAAAAACTCTATCAAATATGAAATAGTTCAGGTTGAGGATAAGTGACAGCATATTCAAAAGGAATTCATCGTGTTCCCTGGTACCCGTACTCCGACCGGACAAATAGTAAGAGACCGCCCCCATACCCAGACATCTGACGTCTAGGACCTTCAGGTATTTAAACCTGCTGTTTATGGCACAGGGAAACCCACCCCTGATGAAGTCACCCTAGTTGGTGACGATACGCGTGCGGACCTGTACCCTCTATCACCCGAGTTTGGGTTTGCTATGGCTGGTAATTGGGGCTCCTAATATACCTATGGATGGTCCATCTTCTTGGGGAATTCTATTTTTGCTGGGGACCATCTTCCCCCTGAGGCATTTTAGTGGCATAGTCTATTGTATGCATAAATCTTGGGCTCTATTTATATGTACTTCATGACTATATATATATATATGTACTTCATGATATGGTATCTCCACTATTTATTCCCTATACGAATTTCCTCACTTTGACCAGCAATTAGGGCCCATATTATATCTGCAGGTTTACATCTTGGGGAACTTATCTTCTTTGGGGGATAATCTCTCCTGAAAATTGTAGTGATACAATCTATTGTAACTGCATACTATGGTGTTGTATTTGTATGTACTTGGATATAACCCTGTATATGGTACCATTTTGGATTATTGATAATCCCTTACATAAGCCCTGAGCAATTTGGGCTTATACTATACCTGCAGGTTTACATCTTGGGGAACTTTACCTCCATTGGGGGATAATTACTCCTGAAAACTGTAGTGATACAATCTATTGTAACTGCATATTGTGGTGTTGTATTTTCATGTACTTGGATATAACCCTATATACTATACAATCTTGGATTATTGGTAATTCCCTATATATTCCCCTATCTGTAAAAATCTTACCGCATAGCTTCCCTCTGGGTGGCAGAGGATAGTCCAACCTTAACAAAGGTCGTGACATCTTTTGATATATGGCTTTATGCTTTTTAAATATTTTTAAAAGTGTGTGATCCTGTGTTCTATTTTTGTAATAAAGTACCTTTTTCATATAACTTGGTGTGTCCCTCTTATATGCACACTTCCTTCACTGAGGAAACTTAGTGGCATCCTAAAAGTGGCTGTTGGACTTCTGTATTGTCCCACTAGGGCAAAGATATTTGCAGCACGTCTGCCTGCATTGCACACTCAAACTCATTGTTACTAAGCCATTATACTAGCAAACACTGAGGAAACTTGGTGGCATCCTAAACGTGGCTGTTGGACTTCTGTATTGTCCCACTAGTGCAAAGATATTTGCAGCACGTCTGCCTGCATTACACACTTAAACTCATTGTTACTAAGCCATTATACTAGCAAACACTGATGCAACTTAGTGGCATCCTAAAAGTGGCTGTTGGACTTCTGTATTGTCCCACTAGTGCAAAGATATTTGCAGCACGTCTGCCTGCATTGCACACTCAAACTCATTGTTACTAAGCCATTATACTAGCAAACACTGCTGCCAGTTTAAGGGCCGTAGTTGCATTGTCAGGGATAATTATTGTTGTTTATTCTGCTGTTAATAAAGCTAGACCACCGCTGAAATCTACACCACCTCTCAATTTTTACTATCACATTTTAAGTGCACAGTCTTGTCGCAATCAAAATGAGTGGCAAAATGACAGATGCTGGTGGAAAGGGGAAGAGGCGTGTTGGAAAAGTAAAAAAAGGGTTTGTCCGTGGGGAAGGTGGCAAAGCTCCATTAACATCTGCTGAAGATAGACCATCTTCCAGCAAAAGTAAGATGTCTACTACTTACCGTGGACAATCCGATGTGCTCCCTTTTTTACGGACATGAACAACTGGAACAAAGGTAGATGATGGCCAAAAAAGGAAAATGCTTGAATGGATCTCAAGTGGTCCAACAAGTGCCCTCTCCGCCACCTCAACTACCGCATCCAAAAAACACCAGTCCTCTAAATTGTCAGCCCAATCACACTTGCATTCTAAGCTCTGAAGTCTCCATCCGCCCTGCACAGTATGGTGGAACTGAGATGGCTGAGTCTGCAGAGCTGTTCAGTCACACTATAGCCTGGGAATCAGAGGTCTGCTCCCAAGCTACAGTGAGTACAGACCAGGAAATTGTCTGCAGTGATGCCCAGAACCTTTGTGACTCAGATTCAGGCCGTGATGACTAAGTTTCTGAGCATAATGTTGACCCTTATTCACAAACTGAAACACCTGTGGTAATAGACAATGAGGAACATACTAATGAAGATGAGACGCAGATACCAGATTGGGATGACAACTTAAATATTCGGTCAGGGTAAGAAGAGGCTCGGTCTGAGGGTGAGGGGAGTGCAAACACAACAATTGATGAGGAAGTTCTAGATCCCACCTACTATCAAGCCACAGTCAGGCCCTCGAGGAGGTCAACAGAGACGGTGGAGGAGGATGCAACTGACGACGAAGTTACCTTACGCCTTCCTGGACAGAGTCGAAGTACTGGTAGCACGTCTACAACTGCATCCTCAGCCACCACTGTGCCTCTGAGCACTAGTCGGGGTGGATCAGCAGGTCGCATGCCCTCTAAGCCTTGCCTAGCCTGGTCCTTTTTTGACATAGCAAAAGATCGCCCAAATTATGTAATCTGTAAAATTTGTCATGATTCTGTTAGTAGAGGGCAAAACCACAGCAGTTTGACAACTTCTTCCATGAATCGTCACATGAATAAATATCATATGTCCCAGTGGGAAGCTCACCGTGCTGCAATGCGGCCTAGCGGAGCGAACCATCCACCGCCTGCCCCTTCCAGTGCATCCGCGCGCTCTTCATCTTCTAGGACTGTAGGGACAGCTGTCACACCTGGTTTTCCATGCACAACTTCAACCACTGTAACCGCAACAGGCAGTTTGCTTGGTAGGTCGTCAGTTGGTTTGGAAGGGGAAACAAGTACGTGTGTACAGCTCTCTCAGACATCGATAGCACCAATGTTGGATGAAGGCAACATCATGTCTACGCCTGCACTTTCCTCACAAACCTGCATTTTTCTAGGGACACCCTACTCAACACCGTCTACACACAGATGTGGACACCGTCCCTGAGATGTGGACAAATAAAAGGCCATTTCCTGCGACCCATGACAAAGCTAAGAGGTTGACTTTATCCCTCTGTAAGCTCTTGGCTACGGAAATGCCGCCTTTCCGCCTGGTGGACACACAGGATTTTAGAGACCTTATGTCTGTCGCTGCGCCCCAGTACCAGATGCCCAGTCGCCACTACTTCTCTAAGAAAGGTGTGCCCGCGCTACACCAGCATGTCGCACACAACATCACCGCTTCCTTGAGAAACTCTGTGTGTCAACGGGTGCATTTCACCACCAATACTTGGACCAGTAAGCATGGACAGGGACGTTATGTGTCGCTGACTGGGCACTGGGTAACTATGGTGATAGATGGTGAAGGGTCTGCTGCACAAGTCTTGCCATCCCCACGACTTGTGTGTCAATCCTCTGTCTGTCCAAGTTCCGCCACTGCTTCTGCCTCCTCCACCTCATCTGGGTCCTCCCCCTCCGCCCCAAGCCTGCCTGGTCAGGCCACCAGCGTTCGCACTGCGCAGAAGGAATCACGCACCCCTCATTACTATGCTGGCAGCAGAGCGCAACGGCATCAGGCGGTCTTTAGCTTGACATGTCTTGGAAATAGGAGTCACACAGCGGCTGAGTTGTGGGCAGCTCTGGAGACTGAGTTTAATAAATGGTTGTCTCCACTCAACCTGCAGCCTGGTAAGGCCGTGTGCGACAATGCTGCAAACCTGGGTGCGGCTCTTCGCCTGGGCAAGGTGACACACGTGCCTTGTATGGCTCACATGTTGAACTTTGTTGTCCAGCAATTTTTAACACACTATCCCGGCCTAGATGGCCTTCTGACCAGGGCACGAAAACTGTCTGTTCACTTCCGCCGTTCAACCACCGCAGCTGAGCGACTTGCATCGCTCCAGAAGTCTTTCGGCCTGCCGGTTCATCGCCTGAAATGCGATGTGCCGACACGCTGGAATTCGACTCTCCACATGTTACAGTGACTGTGGCAGCACCGCCGAGCCCTGGTGCAATACGTCATGACGTATAGCCTGGGCCAACGAGATGCAGAGGTGGGGCAGATCTCCCTGATGGAGTGGTCTCAGATCAAGGACCTATGCACCCTTCTGCACAGTTTCTACATGGCGACGAATATGTTTAGCGCTGACCATGCCATTATCAGCATGACAATTCCAGTCATTTACATGCTGGAGCACACGCTAAACACTATTCGGAGTAAGGGGGTGAGACAACAGGAAGGGGAGGAAATACAGGAGGATTCATATGCGCAAAACACAACAACATCACCAAGGTCCAGACGTTCATCATCACCAACGTGGCAGGCATGGGACCATGGGGGACAGGGATCAACAAGGGCGCATGGTAGCAGGCGAAATGTCGAGGAAGGTGCAGGAGAACATGAAGAAATGGAGGACGAACTGTCCATGTACATGGAAGGCTCAGCGGATGAGGGAGACATTGGTCAAATTTCAGTTGAAAGAGGTTGGGGGGAGATGTCAGAGAAAGAAAGAACGGTTAGCACCTCTATGCCACAAACACAGCGTGGACTTGGTCCGCATGGCTACACAAGACACATGAGCGCCTTCTTGCTGCACTACCTCCAACATGACCCTCGTATTGTCAAAATTAGAAGTGATGATGACTACTGGCTTGCCCCACTATTAGATCCCCGGTACAAGTCCAAATTTTGTGACATAATTCCAGCCATAGAAAGAGACGCACGTATGCAGGAGTATCAGCAGAAGCTGTTACTCGATCTTAACTCGGCTTTTCCACCAAACAACCGTGCAGGTGCCGGGAGTGAATCTCCCAGTTGTAACTTGACAAACATGGGATGGTCTCGTCATCTTCAACAGTCTACCCGTACCAGTAGCACCGTATCTGGTGCTGGTAACAGCAATTTTATTGAATCTTTTCATAATTTTTTTAGACCGTCCTTTGCAAGGCCACCAGAGACAACAAGTCTGATACAGGAGTATCTAACAATGAACATTGATGCCATGACTTTGCAAATGGAGCCTTGCTCATTTTGGGCTTCAAATCTTGAAAAATGGCCAGAGCTCTCAACTTACGCCATGGAGATTTTGTCGTGTCCAGCTGCCAGCGTTGCCTCTGAACGTGTCTTCAGTGCTGCTGGGTGTGTGCTGACAGATAAGCGCACGAGTCTGTCCAGTGACAATGTGGACAGACTAACGTTCATCAAAATGAACAAGTCATGGATCCACAAAGAATTTATTACCCCTGTGCCATCCTGGGGAGAGTAAATGCTTGTGGATTTGGAATGTGCTTGATGCAAATCAAAACATCCTGTTTGCAACTGGGGCACAAGTGCTGCCACTGATGAGGTGTCTGTGTGGCCCAATTTTTGGAAAAAAGGGAGACTCCGCTTGGAGTAACCCTTGCTTGCTGTGTTTTTTAAAAGGAGCCAAGATGAACAAGTCATGGTTCAGCAAAGACTTTGCTACTTACCCCGAGGTCATCCTGGGAACGGTTAAGTATGGCGTATTTTTGAATGTGCTTGATGCTAATCTAGCTGTGAAGTGCACAACTGGGGCATAACTGCTGCCACTGATGGGGTGTCTGTGTGACCCAATTTTTGGAAAAAAGGGAGACTCCGCTTGGAGTAACCCTTGCTTACATTGTTTTTAAAAATGTTCCAAGATGCACAGCGCTGGGATCAGGAAAGACTTTGCTACCTACCCTGGTGTCATGCTAGGGACGGTTAATTATGGCGTATTTTTGAATCTGCTTGATGCAAATCTACCTGTGAAATGTACAACTGAGGCATAAGTGCTGCCACTGAAGGGGTGAGTGTCTGTGTGGCCCAATTTTTGGAAAAAAGGGAGACTCCGCTTGGAGTAACCCTTGCTTACATGGTTTTTAAAAATGATCCAAGATGAACAAGTCATGGTTCAGCAAAGACTTTGCTACCTACCCCGGTGTCATCCTTGGGACGGTTAAGAATTGCGTATTTTTGAATGTGCTTGATGCAAATCTACCTGTGAAGTGTACAACTCGGGCACAACTGCTGCCACTGAAGGGGTGGGTGTGTGTGGGGCCCAATTTTTGGAAAAAAAGGGAGACTCCACTTGGAGTAACCCTTGCTTACATTGTTTTTACATTTGATCCAAGATGAACAGAGCTGGGATCAGGAAAGACTTTGCTACCTACCCCGGTGTCATCCTGGGGACGGTTAAGAATGGCGTATTTTTGAATGTGCTTGATGCAAATCTACCTGTGAAGTGTACAACTGAGGCACAAGTGCTGCCACTGAAGGGGTGTGTGTGTGGCCCAATTTTTGGAAAAAAGGGAGACTCCGCTTGGAGTAACCCTTGCTTGCCGTGTTTTTAAAAAGGAGCCAAGATGAACAAGTCAGGGTTCAGCAAAGACTTTGCTACCTACCCCGGTGTCATCCTGGGGACGGTTAAGAATGGCGTATTTTTGAATGTGCTTGATGCAAATCTACCTGTGAAGTGTACAACTGGGTCACAACTTCTGCCACTAAAGGGGTGGGTGTGTGTGGGGCCCAATTTTTGGAAAAAAAGGGAGACTCCACTTGGAGTAACTCTTGCTTACATTGTTTTTAAAAATGATCCAAGATGAACAGAGCTGGGATCAGCAAAGACTTTGCTACCTACCCCGGAGTCATCCTGGGGACGGTTAAGTATGGCATATTTTTGAATGTGCTTGATGCAAATCTAGCTGTGAAGTGTACAACTGGGGCACAAGTGCTGCCACTGATGGGGTGTCTGCGTGGCCCAATTTTTGGAAAAAAGGGAGACTCCGCTTGGAGTCACCTTGCGGTGTTTTACATGATTTTAGAAGGGCGTGCCATACCTATATCTGTGTCTCCTCCTCTTTTTCCTTGTCCAGCTCTTTTGTTTTCGCATGAGTATATGTCCTTGTCACTTTCCCATGTGTTTGTCTTGTGTTGTGAGTTTTATGTCACCTTTTGGACACCTTTGAGGGTGTTTTCTAGGTGTTTTTATGTGTTTGTGATTGCCTGCCATTGTTTCCTATGCGGTTCGAGTTCGGTTCGTCAAACGTTCGCCGAACTGAACTCGAACGAGACCTCCGTTCGATGAACCAAACTCGAGCTGAACCACGACCGGTTCGCTCATCTCTAGTTAAGATTGTAAACCAGCAGAAAAGCCACATATTACGGGTTCCCCTTTGGAATTAACCCTGTGTAGATCCAGTCATATTTAAGGGAGGGGGGTGGTATTATTGGCCCAAGGGAAGACATCTCTTTTTTAGGGACCAAGAGTATGTGACTGTTCTCCTGGTAGTAAAATTTGAAACATAATCCTCTTGTACAATTTGTTTGATTTGCACTGTTTATTTTCCTAGTTTGTATTTTTCCTTCCCCATAGAAAACAGGGGCACGTTTTGAGATAATAAATCTTGTTATTGTTTACCATCGTTTTCGGAAAAACTCATCTGTCCTGTCAGTGGCATCACTGTATCATAGCGACACCTCTTACATTTTAGGTAACACCAAACATTGGACCTCTAACTTTGTTACCCACTTTCTTATGAGCACGGTGATACCCAACATGTGGCGAGAAACCTCTGTACGGGCAAATGGCAGAGCTTAGAACAAAAGGAGCAATATTTGAATTTTGGAAAGCAAATTTTACTGAATTTGGAATATAGTCTCATATTTGCAGAGCTTTTGGGTTTCAAGAACAACAGAAAAACCCCATATATGTCTTTGTAAGTTATACCCTGTAATGTATTTGTTTACGGAGGTAGGGAATAATTTGACACCATTTTTTATGCAGTTGATGCAACACACACGTGCCTATTATAGATGGTGCACTATTTGGTCTTCAGGGTAAAACTGACGGAATCCCAGAACCTATTCAAAGCTTCCAGAGACATTGTGCTAACAAACAAGAAAATCCTTTATTACTCACAAAGGCGGCATGCCCCTAAAAACATATTTACTGATTATTAAAACTTGTTCTTGCTATCAAAACAGCTGTAGCAGGAAGAATAAACCTAACTGGACGGAAGGGCAAAATGTTCAAATGTGGAGCAGTAAGCAGCCACTATGTGGCAAACCTGAGTGTGTGCCAAAGATTAAAGAACACCAGCAGGGCTAGAATGACAGGTTTATCTTCCAAATAACTGATCGCACAATGTCTTCTTAGCTCCATCAATCCCTATATGAGGGACAAATGTGCCAAGCGACATGGTACACCATAACAGGCTCCTGCCCGCCAAGGTAGGAACCACTATGTGCACAAAACGACCAATCCATTAAAGAATTCTGAAAGTATTGTTCGATGCAGGTGGTTTGGCAAGAACGCTGCGATAAACCCCATAGTGTATGAATATGGAACAGCCTCATTGTTAGGAGATCCTCCAATAAAATGATCATGCCCATAATACTAAGATAAATGCAAAGAAAAGTTTTGTGTAGTACGACCTAGTGGTAATATGAGTCAAACTAAAATAATTGGTAAAAAAAAAATGTTTGAGTATTGAAGTCCTGGAAAGTTGTCAAAGGATCAGACTTTTCAAGAACATTAGTGGGGTCCACACTCTGGAGTCTAAAGACGTGGGCATGTGGACTGGGATTTGTCTGAATAATTGTTTAGTATGTGATGATAAAGTCCTGGAATTAATTGTGAAATGGGGTAAAATGTGTTTTACTGCTGAAAAATTTCTCTTTATTACTAGTCCAAGAAAAATAATTACTGGGGCCCAATAAACAGAAATATAAAAGTAAAGTATTTGCAAAATTAAAAAAAAATCTGCTACCACACAGTTTGGTGTAAGTTATTTATACCAATTAATAATTGTGGAATGTGTGGTAGGTCTCAAAACAGGGAGAGATACAAAGGCCTGGTTGGGAGGGGCACATGAGGCAATAATACCGGGAATCGCTCCTTGTGCCGTGCTTTCTACAAACACAGCATCTTTTTTGGGGATACCTTTGGGTGGGAGTGGAAGGGATGGGGAGAATAAAATGACGCTTGGACAATCTCCGGATATCCTCTGACTCGAAGGCTGCCTCCTGTGCCTCCGAGTCAAAGAGGAGACTCGAAATAATTTTCTCCTGGTATTGGAGGAAAGAGAGTGGTCCTTGAGACTTTTTCTAAAGGATGAAGCTATTATAGGTAGCAACCTGTAGGAGATAGATTTCTACCTTTTTGTACCAGGTCCTGGTTTCCACTTCACTAGATAAGGCTGAAGCACCTGGTCATACAGATCTACACCTCCCAAGAACTTATTGTAGTCTGCGACAGTCTTCTGTTTGTCCCTGCTTGCACCCCTGTCTCTGACCGTCATAGTGGTGTCTACATGCAATGTGGTGAGCATGAATACGGCCTTGCGGTCTTTCCATTTTATAGCAAGAAGATGGTCACTTGCCAGTGAGCGGGACGCACCCTTCTCCAGACGTCTGGACACTAACTGTGATGGTAGACCAACTCTGTTTTTTCTGATTGTTCCACAGGCCCCTGTGTTTGCAGCGTGGAGGGATTTAAAAAGGGGGACACTGGTGTAATAATTATCTGTATACACGTCATAGCCTTTCTCAAGGAAGGGGGTCATGTTCCCAGACAATTTTTCCTGGGATTCCAATTGTCTGCGGGCAGTTTGGGAGGTTGATTTGGCGGTCCCTCCCCTCATAAATGAGAAAGGTACACGTGTACCCGGTTGTGCTTTCACACATTTTATATAGTTTTATACCATATTTGGCATGCTTGGTGGGGATAAATTGGCGGAAAGACAGACGGCCCTTGTAGCTCATTAGGGTCTATGGAAACATTTTTGTCAGGGGTATACGAATTTAGGAAGGAAGTTTTTAAAAGGGATATCAGGGGTCTTAATTTATAAAGTCAGTAATTTCTTTGGGGGGGCTTGGGAATTATCGTTACAATGGAGGAATCTTAAAAGGGTTTCATATTGGGATTGGATCATGATGGCTGCAACCCAGGGGTGCTGTAGACTGTTTTTGTTACCCAGTAGGAGCGGAGAGTAGGTTTTTTTCACTAACCCCATGTTAAAGGTAATGTTCACATTTTTTTTAGTTCAGGGACATTTGTGGGGATCCAGGAGCGGGAATGGATGGAGGTAGGATTTTGGGATATATGTTGATGGGCATATACTTTTTTTGGTGGGCAAATAATTAGAGGACTTCTGGGGTAACAAAAATTTGGAGAAAATCTAATGGGGTAAAATTTGTGACATTTACATTTATACCAGGGGTTGCTAAAAATGGAGGAATTTGAGGGGAAAAAAATGGGTCAGGATGCCATAGTGGGCGGGGAAGGGCACTACTTGGGCCTGCCTCTGACCTTTCAGCAGTGACGACTGACTCCGCTACCATCAGGCTGTGGGATCCCGAGGAGGAAGCCGAATCGTCACTCTCTGAAAATCACTTGATTTCAGAGGCAGACTCTGTATCTGAGCCTGAACTGCCGGAGGCAAGAAGCATGTATGCCTGCTCGGCGGTGAATGTTCTCTGCACCATTATTTTTCACTGCCTAACAAAAAAAATACTACTATTTTTCTTTTTCATTTTTTTAGATTTTTTTCTTTAGAGTTTTTTTTTATTTTAGATTTTATTTTTAACCCTAACCTTGATCCTAACCCTGATCTAACCCTGATCTGAGACAAAAAAATTCTAAAATAAAAATTCTAACTAAGGGAGGATGCTGATGGAGGTGATGAGAATATTTTGGGTGGGGATATTTTGGGTGAGGATATTGGGGGTGAGGATGAGTGATTTATAATAAAAATTGTTGTTTTTTTTTGTTTTGTTTTTTTACAAGAAGCAGCAGCAAATGTAGTTTTTCTCTCTTCTCTTCCAGATCAACTACATGGGAGAGAAGAGAGAAGCATACCCAAATGCTGCCATTTTTCTAAATATTTTGGGTATTTGATCACTGTGATAAGATCTACCACAGTGATCAAATGTCAGGAACCAATGAAATTGGTTCCTGACGTTGCTAGGTGCAAAGAGGCAGACTTTGCCAGTCGAGTTGCGCATGCACCCGCCATTTTACAAGGAGATGAGAAGGAGGGGGGGCAGGGGAATGTCGGGGGAACTTGTAATGAGACCTAGGTACCGAGGGGGGACCGTCAGGGACCGGACAAGGACAGTTCTCTCACATTTGACTGTTCAATCAGGTCAAATGTGAGAGAAACCATTAAGAACCGGCATTTCATTTTGACGGTATATGATAACCGTTATTCGGTTAATAACAGTGATTGCCATACCTGTAAATGAAAAAAACGGCCCAAACCATGATCTCCAGGGTCTCAGCTACCCCCGGTAGCTGAGAACCCGGAAATTTTCTGACTCTAGGGGGCGCTATACCCTTTTTTCCGTCCGCCATTAAAAAGCGTTAAAATTACCACCGTTAAAAGGCGCATCGGCGGTCATCAAGGGGTTAAGTTTTATTTTTTTCCTGTCAGTCTATTTGTGTGGAATAAATCCACTCCTGTCCTGGCCCTTCCCAGGGGTGGGGAGATGGGGTAAAGACCAGAGCTAATCAAGAGCTGGCGTTAGGAAGGTAGCTCATACAACATCTCATTTATATGTATCTTTGAGAAAAAGGACAGATAAGTCCTTGCCCTAGGGCCAGTGTAGGTGCCTCTGTTCCAAGTTAGCTTGTTCCACCCCATGACATTTGGCCCATGTTATGAATGTGTAACTTTTGGTGCAGCTCATGGTTGCTATGTTCAAGCTGGGAGGGTCCAAATGGTCATGGGCCTTCTTCCCCTGATAATACAAGCCCACAGCTGTCTTCTGGTCATAAAAAATAGGGTGGAGCCCACACAATTTTGTAAAATTTTTAAAATAATTTTAAAAAATTTTGTGGGATCCCCTGACAGCTGAGAGTTGCGGCCTGTAGCTGTTGCTTTACCCCTTCTGGTTATGAAAAATAGGCGAGACTGCATATTTTTTCTTTTATTTATTCCTTTTCTGCATTTGTTTGCTGGGCACTTTTGCTTTTTTTTTTTTACAGCTCCCTAGCCCATATTATGACAATTTTACAGCCATTTTACAGCACACAATTTCACTTCTTCAATGACTTATATGGCTTTTGCATCTGGGTACAAGTCCGGGTTTTTAACCAAACTATTTTTTCAAGTCTAGCCGAACTCAGTGGATACAAAATTTCATAGATGCACAATAAAATGTACTAAACTGAATTTAAAATATTAGTAAACAAAATTGGTACATTGTTAAAACATTCTGACTCCCAAACTGGGAAAGCTTATGCTCTCAGTGGAAGGCCTAGCTAAAATGACAAGGAGGCATTGCAATATAGCTAGCATGAGACGTAGAGGAGAAATTCTGATTTAACCCATATATAATATTTAAACATTCTGACTCTCAAACTGGGAAAGCCTATGGACTCAGTGCAAGACATAACTAAAACTACAAGGGGGCATTGCAATACAGCCAGCAACAGACATAGAGGAGAGACTCTGATTTAATTCTCTTAACATACTAAAAAAAACATTCTGACTCTCAAATTGGGAAAGCATAGAGGGGGGGGGTTATGATTAGAGATGAGCGAACCGGTCCCGGTTCGGCTCGAGGTCGGTTCGCCGAACGGAGGTCCCGTTCGAGTTCGGCTCGTCGAACGTTCGACGAACCGAACTCGAACTGCATAGGAAACAATGGCAGGCATTCAAAAACACATAAAAACACCTAGAAAACACCCTCAAAGGGGTCCAAAAGGTGACAAACAAATCAAACACATGGGAAAGTGACAAGGACATATACTCATGCGAAAACCAAAGAGCTGGACAAGGAAAAAGAGGAGGACACACAGATATATGAGTATATGCAAGGAAACATCGATTCCATTATTGTGCAACTTGAGCCCTGCTCATTTTAGGCTTCCAATCTGGATAAATTGCCTGAGCTCGCCACGTACGCCTTGGGGATCTTGTCGTGTCCTGCAGCCAGCGTTCTCTCGGAACCTGTCTTCAGTGCTGCTGGGGGTCTGCTGGCAGATAAGCACACGTGTCTGTCCACTGACAATGTGGACATGGCTCTCAGAGGACTTTTCTTCCCCTGGGTCAGCCAGGGGACGGGAAAGGCACGCGTATTTTTGAGAGTGCTTCATGCAAAGCATCTTTTTCATTTTCAAAAGGGGCATCAACTGATGTCAGTCAAGTGGGGTGTGTGTGGCCCAATTAGTGGCAACGAGGGAGACTGTGGTTGGAGTCCCCTCGCTGTGTTTCTAAAAGAACCAAGATGAACAAGTCATGGCTCTCAGAGGACTTTTCTTCCCCTGGGTCAGCCAGGGGACGGGAAAGGCATGCGTATTTTTGAGAGTGCTTCATGCAAAGCATCTTTTTCATTTTCAAAAGGGGCATCAACTGATGTCAGTCAAGTGGGGTGTGTGTGGCCCAATTAGTGGCAACGAGGGAGACTGTGGTTGGAGTCCCCTCGCTGTGTTTCTAAAAGAACCAAGATGAACATGTCATGGCTCTCAGAGGACTTTTCTTCCCCTGGGTCAGCCAGGGGACGGGAAAGGCACGCGTATTTTTGAGAGTGCTTCATGCAAAGCATCTTTTTCATTTTCAAAAGGGGCATCAACTGATGTCAGTCAAGTGGGGTGTGTGTGGCCCAATTAGTGGCAACGAGGGAGACTGTGGTTGGAGTCCCCTCGCTGTGTTTCTAAAACAACCAAGATGAACAAGTCATGGCTCTCAGAGGACTTTTCTTCCCCTGGGTCAGCCAGAAGACGGGAAAGGCACGCGTATTTTTGAGAGTGCTTCATGCAAAGCATCTTTTTCTTTTTCAAAAGGGGGCTCAACCGATGCCAGTCAAGTGGGGTGTGTGTGGCCCAGTTAGTGGAAACGAGGGAGACTGTGGTTGGAGTCCCCTCGCTGTGTTTCTAAAAGAACCAAGATGAACAAGTCATGGCTCTCAGAGGACTTTTCTTCCCCTGGGTCAGCCAGGGGACGGGAAAGGCACGCGTATTTTTGAGAGTGCTTCATGCAAAGCATCTTTTTCATTTTCAAAAGGGGCATCAACTGATGTCAGTCAAGTGGGGTGTGTGTGGCCCAATTAGTGGCAACGAGGGAGACTGTGGTTGGAGTCCCCTCACTGTGTTTCTAAAAGAACCAAGATGAACAAGTCATGGCTCTCAGAGGACTTTTCTTCCCCTGGGTCAGCCAGGGGACGGGAAAGGCACGCGTATTTTTGAGAGTGCTTCATGCAAAGCATCTTTTTCATTTTCAAAAGGGGCATCAACTGATGTCAGTCAAGTGGGGTGTGTGTGGCCCAATTAGTGGCAACGAGGGAGACTGTGGTTGGAGTCCCCTCGCTGTGTTTCTAAAAGAACCAAGATGAACAAGTCATGGCTCTCAGAGGACTTTTCTTACCCTGGGTCAGCCAGGGGACGGGAAAGGCACGCGTATTTTTGAGAGTGCTTCATGCAAAGCATCTTTTTCTTTTTCAAAAGGGGGCTCAACCGATGCCAGTCAAGTGGGGTGTGTGTGGCCCAGTTAGTGCCAACGAGGGAGACTGTGGTTGGAGTCCCCTCGCTGTGTTTCTAAAAGAACCAAGATGAACAAGTCATGGCTCTCAGAGGACTTTTCTTCCCCTGGGTCAGCCAGGGGACGGGAAAGGCACGCGTATTTTTGAGAGTGCTTCATGCAAAGCATCTTTTTCATTTTCAAAAGGGGCATCAACTGATGTCAGTCAAGTGGGGTGTGTGTGGCCCAATTAGTGGCAACGAGGGAGACTGTGGTTGGAGTCCCCTCGCTGTGTTTCTAAAAGAACCAAGATGAACAAGTCATGGCTCTCAGAGGACTTTTCTTCCCCTGGGTCAGCCAGGGGACGGGAAAGGCACGCGTATTTTTGAGAGTGCTTCATGCAAAGCATCTTTTTCTTTTTCAAAAGGGAGCTCAACCGATGCCAGTCAAGTGGTGTGTGTGTGGCCCAGTTAGTGCCAACGAGGGAGACTGTGGTTGGAGTCCTCTCGCTGTGTTTAACATGCTTTTAGAAGGGCATGACATGGCTTGGAGGTTGACTTTCAGCATCTGCAAACTGTTGGCTACCAAAATTCTGCCTTTCCAACACCTGTGGTTATAGACAATGAGGAACATACTGATGAAGATGAGACGCAGATACCCGATTGGGATGACAACTTAAATATTCGGTCAGGGCAAGAAGAGGCTCGGTCTGAGGGGGAGGGGAGTGCAAACACAACAATTGATGATGAAGTTCTAGATCCCACCTACTGTCAACCCACAGTCAGACACTCGAGGAGGTCAACAGAGGCGGTGGAGGAGGATGCAACCGACGACGAAGTTACCTTGCGCCTTCCTGGACACAGTCGGAGCACTGGTAGCACGTCTACAACTGCATCCTCAGCCACCACTCTGCCTCTGAGCATTATTCGGGGTGGATTAACAGGTCGCATGGCCTCTAAGCCTTGCCTAGCCTGGTCCTTTTTTGACATAGAAAAAGATCGCCCAAATTATGTGATCTGTAAAATTTGTCATGGTTCTCTTAGTAGAGGTCAAAACCTCAGCAGTATGACAACTTCTTCCATGAATCGTCACATGAATAAATATCATATGGCCTGGTGGGAAGCTCACCGTGCTGCAAAGCGGCCTAGCGGAGCGAACCATCCACCGCCTGCCCCTTCCAGTGCATCCGCACGCTCGTCATCTTCTAGGACTGTGGGGACAGCTGTCACACCTGTTTTTCCACCCACAACTTCCACCACTGTAACCGCAACAGGCAGTTTGCTTGGTAGGTCGGCAGTTGGTTTGGAAGGGGAAACAAGTGAGTGTGTACAGCTCTCTCAAACACCGATAGCACCAACGTTGGATGAAGGCAACATCATGTCTCCGCCTGCACTTTCCTCACAAACCTGCATTTTTCCAGGGACACACTACTCAACACCGTCTACACACAGCAGCCAGATCTCTGTCCCTCAGATGTGGTCAAATAAAAGGCCACTTCCTGCGACCCATGACAAAGCTAAGAGGTTGACTCTATCCCTCTGTAAGCTGTTGGCTACCGAAATGCTGCCTTTCCGCCTAGTGGGACACACAGGATTTTAGAGACCTTATGTCTGTCGCTGTGCCCCAGTACCAGATGCCCAATCACCACTGCTTCTCCAAGAAAAGCATACCCGCGCTACACCAGCATGTCGCACACAACATCACCACTTCCTTGAGAAACTCTGTGTGCGACAGGGTGCATTTCAACACAGATACTTGGACCAGTAAGCATAGACAGGGTCATTACATGTCACTGACTGGGCACTGGCAAACTATGGTGAGAGATGGAGAAGGGTCTGCTGTACAAGTCTTGCCGTCCCCACGAGTTGTTTCAATCCTTCTTCTGTATGTAGAAGTTAATACACTGCTTCTGCCTCTTCAACCTCGTGTGGGTCCTCCACCTTGGCGCAAACCCTGTGTGGTCAGGCCACCCTTCCTTGTAACTGCGCACAAGGACTACCACACACCTCCTTACTATGCTGGCAGCAGAGCTCAATGCCATCAGGCGGTCAAAGTTTTACTTTGAAATGTATGGGAAATGTGAGTCACACCGCTGAGAAGTTGTGGACGGTTAGCTCTGGATACCGAGTTTCATCAATGGTTGTCTCCACTCAACCAGCAGCCAGGGAAGGCCGGGTGCGACAATGATGCAAACATGGGTGCGGCCCTTCGCTGTGACAATGTGACACACATGCCTTGTGTGGTTCACGTGTTGAACCTGGTTGTCCAGCAATTTTTAAAGCACTATCCTGGCCCACATGGCCTTCTGCAGAGAGCACGGTGTAATGCCTTCCTTGATCCACACACTCAGATGGGCTGTTAATGATAGGCTAGAGGGAAGCCACTCAACAAGCAGGACCCCTAGAACCCTGAAACCCTTTAACCCCTATACAGGGATTAGGAATTGCACAGGGCCCAAGGTGATTAATACCTGTGGAAGGCTGCAGTTCCAGAGAATAGTAGTCAGGCAGGGTCAAAACATTAATTGAGGAACAGGAACAGAATGGGACGGCCAGGACTTAATCAGAAAACAAGCAGAGGTGAAATGCGGATCGGCCAACAAGGTACATAAACAGCAAGCAGGAAAAGTAGTCAGGTAACAAGCACACAAAATCATAAAACTGAACTGGGGGTAAAAGTAACCAGAGGTCATAGCTATGTCTGGCAGTGGTCTGCAGACAGGATGGGCATAAAAAAGGGTGTGGTGTCTTCCCATTGGTTGTAGCTGAATGATGGTATTTCATCTGTGAGATACCCACCAGCTACATTCAGCCAGAGATTCTGCATCTGTCAAGGTAATGCAGCCCAGTGGGTGAGCATAACCTGCGTCCACCTGCGCCGCTGGCATCGACTCCTCTCCCATCATCAGCACTATTCATGAAAGGAACACGTTGTCACCTGGCGACCGGAGTACAAATTGACGGAGCGGACTCCGTTGGTGACTTAATAGCCGTGTGCGGCAATGATGCAAACCTGGCTGCGGGCCATCGTCAGGGCAATGTGACACACGTGCCTTGTATGGCTCACGTGTTGAACCTAATTCTCCAGCAATTTTTAAACATCATCATGGCCTACATGGCCTTGTGCAGCGTGTACGCTCGCTATGTGCTCACTTCCATCGTGCGCACACAGCAGCTCAACAACTTTCGTAGCTACAGAAGTCTTTAGGTCTGGTGGTTAAACGCCTGAAATGCGATGTGCCCACACGCAGGAATTTGAATCTGCACATGTTGCAGTGTTTGTGGCAGCACCGCCGAACCCTGCTGCAATACGTTATGACATATAGCCTGGGATAACTTGATCCAGAGGTGGTGCAGAACACGCTGCTGGAGTGGTGTCAGATCAAGGACCTATGCACCCTGCTACACAGTTTAGAAATGTCGACGAAGATGTTTAGCACTGGCAATGTCATTCTCAGCGTGACAATTCTGGTCATCTACATGATGGAGCACACTGTAATTATTATTCGGAGTCAGGTGTTGGGACAAGAGGAAGGGGAGGAAGTACAGGAGGAGTCATATGCGGAAGGGATAACAAGATCTACGAGGTCCAGATGGTCAGCGGCACCTATGCGGCAGTCATGGTGAGGAAGAGGGATTAACAAGGGCGCATAGTATCAGCAAAAAGTGTTGGGGAAGGTGCAGGAGCCCATGAAGAAATGGAGGACGAACTGGCGATGGGCATGGAAGACTCAGCAGATGAGTGAGAGCTTGCTCACATTTCGGTTGTGCGAGGTTGTGGGGAGAGGGCAGAGGAAGGAGGCACGATTCTCACCTCTCTGCCACCAACACACCAAGGACTTGGTCCTCCTGGATGCACAAGACACATGAGCGGCTTCTTGCTGCACTACCTACAACATGACCCTCGGATTGTACGAATTCAAAGTAATCCAGAATACTGGGTTGCCACACTGTTACATCCCCGGTACAAGACAAAATTTGGCAAAATAATTCCTGCCATAGAAATGGACGCACGTATACAGGAGTATCTGCAGAATGTGGTACGCAATCTTAGATCTACTTTTCCACTAAACACCAGTGCTGCACAGAGTGAATCTCAACGCTTTGTCATGGTTAGGAGGAAATGGTCTTTTACTTGTCCACATCTGAGGGACCGAGGGCTGGCTGCTGTGCTGAGATGGCGTTGAGTACGGTGTCCCTGCACAGTTGCACTTTTGGTCATATACCAAAATGAGTTGAAAAAGGACAGATGCTGGTGGAAAGGGGAACAGGTGTGTTGGAAAGGGGAAAAAAGTTTTGGTCCGTGGATTTGGTGGTTAAGCAACAGTAACATTTGCTGAAGAAACACCATCTGTTACAGTGGCACTGGCAGATTTGGATAAAGTGGTATATACTATGTTACCGCTATATAACGAAAATTAATAAGAAAAGAAAGAGAAAGGTATATATCCCCATCAGCAGTCAGTGTCCACCGTGCTCACAGTTGGAAAAGGAGAGGTTGGCAACTGGAAGGTTTGGTGGAGGATACAGAGCTGTGTGGCTATGAAACTAATAGTAGCCTGAACCGAGTTAGATGCCATTCGGATCTGGAGACTGTGAGCCCTGTTAGCGTCACAGGGTCCACATGCCCACCCAGCCCAGGAACTCCCTGTTAACAACACAGGGGCCATTGAGTACGTTGACCGTGTGCGTAGGGGCACACCTGTGGACAGCAGGCGCATCAGCAGCAGCAGGCCTGTTAATGCCACTGGGCTGCACAAGCAGGACTGGTAGGACAGGAGCTGGTCTTAACCGTTCTGCGTTACCAACTGTGGTGGTGGCCTGCATCGACACCCTATCCTTGCCTACCTCTGGCCTAAAGCCGCAATGGGTTCAACACATGGAGGTGTGGTCTTTCGGAGCATAATAGAAGACTGCGCACCTCCTTGTTGGCTCCAGCCCCTTTTATAACCTGGGTCCGCCCCAAACCAGGGTGAACCACAATGCACCTCCTGGAGACAAAAGTAGAGTGACACGTCATGAGTGGCATAACTAGCGTCCTATTTGGAACCGCAATTTCAATGATGACCTCATGGCTGCCATGACCCAAACACCTCACCAGTCATCGTCTGACCATCAATAATGCGGTGACAAGTCATAGGGGTGGCCCTCTGCAAGCCATTTGGGAGGACACCTGATGCCCTGTGGTCTATATGTGCCCCCCCACATCAGGGGCAGGGCCAAAGAGTTCATTACCGGACCTAGTCTCTGATGCAGTAAGTGCCTGAGCATGCTCAGTAGCATGAAATACAGTCTCTGAAAAAAGACTATCAGCTTTAGCATGGTGTCTAGGCACAAAACAGGACTTAGACCCGGCACGTAATGCAAGCACCTGTGCAAAGAGGCTTTTCACACTTAGTGTGGGAGCATGCGCTGTATCCCGAAATGAAGACTTAGCGTCAGGAATAGCACAGTCAGGCTGAGCATACTCACTAGGCGAAACACTGTAATTAGGCTGCAGCTGGGGTAAATCGGCACACGCTTGCGCACTAGCTGCCTCTCCACACTTAGACGTGGAGGGGAAATTGCTCTTGGAGATGCTGTCTATGAACAGAAGAAAAAGCTAAAGGAAGCCTGACTTTCTATCCCTCCGAATTATCAAATGCAGCAATGAATTCCATGAGTTTGCTATAACATTAGCGTAGCAAAATGTGCATGAGGGTGTCATGTAAAGGTGCTATAAATAGCTTGGCACCAGTGGGGCACTAATGGAATACAACAGCCAGTTCTATGATGCCACTAAAAGGCAGTATTTTTTGCTATCATTATAGCTTATTAAAAACAGAGCAGGAGGGTGTCATGCAGAGGTGCTGCACATAGATTTGCACTAGTGTGACTAGACAAAAGTCCAATAGCCATGTTTAGGATGCCACTAGGTACACTGACTGTTTGCTAGTGTAATGGCTTAGTTAAAAAGAGTTGGAGTGTGCAATGCAGGCAGACGTGCTGCAAATATCTTTGCACTACTGTGACTACACAAAAGTCCAATAGCCACGTTTAGGATGCCACTAGGTACACTGACTGTTTGCTAGCATAATGGCTTAGTTAAAAAGAGTTGGAGTGTGCAATGCAGGCAGACGTGATGCAAATATCTTTGCAATAGTGTGACTAGACAAAAGTACAATAGCCACGTTTAGGATGCCACTAGGTACACTGACTGTTTGCTAGTATAATGGCTTAGTTAAAAAGAGTTGGAGTGTGCAATGCAGGCAGACATGCTGCAAATATCTTTACAATAGTGTGAATAGACAAAAGTACAATAGGCACGTTTAGGATGCCACTAGGTACACTGACTGTTTGCTAGTATAATGGCTTAGTTAAAAAGAGTTGGAGTGTGCAATGCAGGCAGACGTGCTGCAAATATCTTTGCACTACTGTGACTACACAAAAGTCCAATAGCCACGTTTAGGATGCCACTAGGTACACTGACTGTTTGCTAGCATAATGGCTTAGTTAAAAAGAGTTGGAGTGTGCAATGCAGGCAGACGTGATGCAAATATCTTTGCAATAGTGTGACTAGACAAAAGTACAATAGGCACGTTTAGGATGCCACTAGGTACACTGACTGTTTGCTAGTATAATGGCTTAGTTAAAAAGAGTTGGAGTGTGCAATGCAGGCAGACGTGCTGCAAATATCTTTACAATAGTGTGAATAGACAAAAGTACAATAGCCACGTTTAGGATGCCACTAGGTACACTGACTGTTGCTAGTATAATGGCTTAGTTAAAAAGAGTTGGAGTGTGCAATGCAGGCAGACGTGCTGCAAATATCTTTACAATAGTGTGAATAGACAAAAGTACAATAGGCACGTTTAGGATGCCACTAGGTACACTGACTGTTTGCTAGTATAATGGCTTAGTTAAAAAGAGTTGGAGTGTGCAATGCAGGCAGACGTGCTGCAAATATCTTTACAATAGTGTGAATAGACAAAAGTACAATAGGCACGTTTAGGATGCCACTAGGTACACTGACTGTTTGCTAGTATAATGGCTTAGTTAAAAAGAGTTGGAGTGTGCAATGCAGGCAGACGTGATGCAAATATCTTTGCAATAGTGTGACTAGACAAAAGTGCAATAGGCACGTTTAGGATGCCACTAGGTACACTGACTGTTTGCTAGTATAATGGCTTAGTTAAAAAGAGTTGGAGTGTGCAATGCAGGCAGACGTGCTGCAAATATCTTTGCACTACTGTGACTACACAAAAGTCCAATAGCCACGTTTAGGATGCCACTAGGTACACTGACTGTTTGCTAGCATAATGGCTTAGTTAAAAAGAGTTGGAGTGTGCAATGCAGGCAGACGTGATGCAAATATCTTTGCAATAGTGTGACTAGACAAAAGTACAATAGCCACGTTTAGGATGCCACTAGGTACACTGACTGTTTGCTAGTATAATGGCTTAGTTAAAAAGAGTTGGAGTGTGCAATGCAGGCAGACGTGCTGCAAATATCTTTACAATAGTGTGAATAGACAAAAGTACATTAGCCACGTTTAGGATGCCACTAGGTACACTGACTGTTTGCTAGTATAATGGCTTAGTTAAAAAGAGTTGGAGTGTGCAATGCAGGCAGACGTGCTGCAAATATCTTTACAATAGTGTGAATAGACAAAAGTACAATAGGCACGTTTAGGATGCCACTAGGTACACTGACTGTTTGCTAGTATAATTGCTTAGTTAAAAAGAGTTGGAGTGTGCAATGCAGGCAGACGTGATGCAAATATCTTTGCAATAGTGTGACTAGACAAAAGTACAATAGCCACGTTTAGGATGCCACTAGGTACACTGACTGTTTGCTAGTATAATGGCTTAGTTAAAAAGAGTTGGAGTGTGCAATGCAGGCAGACGTGCTGCAAATATCTTTACAATAGTGTGAATAGACAAAAGTACAATAGGCACGTTTAGTATGCCACTAGGTACACTGACTGTTTGCTAGTATAATGGCTTAGTTAAAAAGAGTTGGAGTGTGCAATGCAGGCAGACGTGATGCAAATATCTTTGCAATAGTGTGACTAGACAAAAGTACAATAGGCACGTTTAGGATGCCACTAGGTACACTGACTGTTTGCTAGTATAATGGCTTAGTTAAAAAGAATTGGAGTGTGCAATGCAGGCAGACGTGCTGCAAATATCTTTGCACTACTGTGACTACACAAAAGTCCAATAGCCACGTTTAGGATGCCACTAGGTACACTGACTGTTTGCTAGTATAATGGCTTAGTTAAAAAGAGTTGGAGTGTGCAATGCAGGCAGACGTGATGCAAATATCTTTGCAATAGTGTGACTAGACAAAAGTACAATAGCCACGTTTAGGATGCCACTAGGTACACTGACTGTTTGCTAGTATAATGGCTTAGTTAAAAAGAGTTGGAGTGTGCAATGCAGGCAGACGTGCTGCAAATATCTTTACAATAGTGTGAATAGACAAAAGTACAATAGGCACGTTTAGGATGCCACTAGGTACACTGACTGTTTGCTAGTATAATGGCTTAGTTAAAAAGAGTTGGAGTGTGCAATGCAGGCAGACGTGCTGCAAATATCTTTGCACTACTGTGACTACACAAAAGTCCAATAGCCACGTTTAGGATGCCACTAGGTACACTGACTGTTTCTAGCATAATGGCTTAGTTAAAAAGAGTTGGAGTGTGCAATGCAGGCAGACGTGATGCAAATATCTTTGCAATAGTGTGACTAGACAAAAGTACTATAGCCACGTTTAGGATGCCACTAGGTACACTGACTGTTTGCTAGTATAATGGCTTAGTTAAAAAGAGTTGGAGTGTGCAATGCAGGCAGACGTGCTGCAAATATCTTTGCACTACTGTGACTACACAAAAGTCCAATAGCCACGTTTAGGATGCCACTAGGTACACTGACTGTTTGCTAGTATAATGGCTTAGTTAAAAAGAGTTGGAGTGTACAATGCAGGCAGACGTGCTGAAAATATCTTTGCACTACTGTGACTACACAAAAGTCCAATAGCCACGTTTAGGATGCCACTAGGTAGACTGACTGTTTGCTAGTATAATGGCTTAGTTAAAAAGAGTTGGAGTGTGCAATGCAGGCAGACGTGCTGCAAATATCTTTGCACTACTGTGACTACACAAAAGTCCAATAGCCACGTTTACGATGCCACTAGGTACACTGACTGTTTGCTAGCATAATGGCTTAGTTAAAAAGAGTTGGAGTGTGCAATGCAGGCAGACGTGATGCAAATATCTTTGCAATAGTGTGACTAGACAAAAGTACTATAGCCACGTTTAGGATGCCACTAGGTACACTGACTGTTTGCTAGTATAATGGCTTAGTTAAAAAGAGTTGGAGTGTGCAATGCAGGCAGACGTGCTGCAAATATCTTTGCAATAGTGTGACTAGACAAAAGTACAATAGCCACGTTTAGGATGCCACTAGGTACACTGACTGTTTGCTAGTATAATGGCTTAGTTAAAAAGAGTTGGAGTGTGCAATGCAGGCAGATGTGCTGCAAATATCTTTACAATAGTGTGAATAGACAAAAGTACAATAGGCACGTTTAGGATGCCACTAGGTACACTGACTGTTTGCTAGTATAATGGCTTAGTTAAAAAGAGTTGGAGTGTGCAATGCAGGCAGACGTGATGCAAATATCTTTGCAATAGTGTGACTAGACAAAAGTACAATAGCCACATTTAGGATGCCACTAGGTACACTGACTGTTTGCTAGCATAATGGCTTAGTTAAAAAGAGTTGGAGTGTGCAATGCAGGCAGACGTGCTGCAAATATCTTTGCAATAGTGTGACTAGACAAAAGTACAATAGCCACGTTTAGGATGCCACTAGGTACACTGACTGTTTGCTAGTATAATGGCTTAGTTAAAAAGAGTTGGAGTGTGCAATGCAGGCAGACGTGCTGTAAATATCTTTACAATAGTGTGAATAGACAAAAGTACAATAGCCACGTTTAGGATGCCTCTAGGTACACTGACTGTTTGCTAGTATAATGGCTTAGTTAAAAAGAGTTGGAGTGTGCAATGCAGGCAGACGTGCTGCAAATATCTTTACAATAGTGTGAATAGACAAAAGTACAATAGGCACGTTTAGGATACCACTAGGTACACTGACTGTTTGCTAGTATAATGGCTTAGTTAAAAAGAGTTGGAGTGTGCAATGCAGGCAGACGTGATGCAAATATCTTTGCAATAGTGTGACTAGACAAAAGTACAATAGCCACGTTTAGGATGCCACTAGGTACACTGACTGTTTGCTAGTATAATGGCTTAGTTAAAAAGAGTTGGAGTGTGCAATGCAGGCAGACGTGCTGCAAATATCTTTACAATAGTGTGAATAGACAAAAGTACAATAGGCACGTTTAGGATGCCACTAGGTACACTGACTGTTTGCTAGTATAATGGCTTAGTTAAAAAGAGTTGGAGTGTGCAATGCAGGCAGACGTGATGCAAATATCTTTGCAATAGTGTGACTAGACAAAAGTACAATAGCCACGTTTAGGATGCCACTAGGTACACTGACTGTTTGCTAGTATAATGGCTTAGTTAAAAAGAGTTGGAGTGTGCAATGCAGGCAGACGTGCTGCAAATATCTTTGCACTACTGTGACTACACAAAAGTCCAATAGCCACGTTTAGGATGCCACTAGGTACACTGACTGTTTGCTAGCATAATGGCTTAGTTAAAAAAAGTTGGAGTGTGCAATGCAGGCAGACGTGATGCAAATATCTTTGTAATAGTGTGACTAGACAAAAGTACTATAGCCACGTTTAGGATGCCACTAGGTACACTGACTGTTTGCTAGTATAATGGCTTAGTTAAAAAGAGTTGGAGTGTGCAATGCAGGCAGATGTGCTGCAAATATCTTTGCACTACTGTGACTACACAAAAGTCCAATAGCCACGTTTAGGATGCCACTAGGTACACTGACTGTTTGCTAGCATAATGGCTTAGTTAAAAAGAGTTGGAGTGTGCAATGCAGGCAGACGTGATGCAAATATCTTTGCAATAGTGTGACTAGACAAAAGTACAATAGCCACGTTTAGGATGCCACTAGGTACACTGACTGTTTGCTAGCATAATGGCTTAGTTAAAAAGAGTTGGAGTGTGCAATGCAGGCAGACGTGATGCAAATATCTTTGCAATAGTGTGACTAGACAAAAGTACAATAGCCACGTTTAGGATGCCACTAGGTACACTGACTGTTTGCTAGTATAATGGCTTAGTTAAAAAGAGTTGGAGTGTGCAGAGGACAGGAGGGTACAGTGCCAGGATTGTGGGGCTCTGGGTAGAGGAATGGAAGCCTGCCTTTCTATTCCCTCCTAATGGGGAAATGCAGCGACGAAATCCCTGACCTTGGCTACACAGACGCTGTCTCTGTTTTCAGGACCTGTCACCTATGGCTCTGACCCTACCGGTTTCAGCCCTTAAAAGGACTGATAGAAAGTGCTATCCCTATGCTGTCTAACGCTGTGTATGGAGCGCATACAGCTGTATCGGCGATAGGACTCAGGAGGACGGAGCTGCGACAGTGTTGTCTGACACCAAAGACGCAGAAGAGATAATGGCGTCCTGGAGGAAAATGTCCGGTTTTATAATGCAGGGACATGTGACATGGACATCCTATCACACATGCCGTTGCTTCTCTGGCTAAAAGTCCACTTAGCTGTGTGTGTGTCTGGGATTGGCTGACATGCTGGCCCGCCCCACTACACGCGCGCGCTTAGGGAAGGAAGACAAGGAAAAAAAAAAAAAATGGCTATCGCCATTATAGAAACAGCAGTGATCTGAAGGCGCTGTTCACGCACACTATACACTGAAATGTCATATTAGTGTGATTCACAGAGTGACTTACACTATTACAGCGGAAACCAAGCTAGGAATTAGCTGTTTTTTTGCTGCTAGAACCGTTCTCGAACGTTTCTAGAACTATCGAGCTTTTGCAAAAAGCTCGAGTTCTAGTTCGATCTAGAACAGGCCCCAAAATCACTCGAGCCTAGAACTGGAGAACCTCGAACCACGAACCGCGCTCAACTCTAGTTATGATTCAATTATGGTACAAAATTAAACCCTTTATGCCAGGGCGACTTTAGGTTTTTCATTTTCGTTTTTTCTTCCCTTCTTCCAAGAGCAATTACTTTTTTTTTTGCCAGTCAATATAGCGATATAAAAGCTTGCTTTTTGAGTAAGGAGTTGTACTTTTGAAACAAATTATTAGGTTGAAGGAAAAATTAAAATTCTCTTTCTAGTCTGAGTCGAAAAGGGTGCACAATCATTAATCAATGATGGCCAAAATGTGCATAACATGATGGTAATGGGAAAGGCAGTGAGACATAAAATTTGCTATGTGTGCCAGACTTCCAACACAAAAGACCTCCCTGTCCCCACCAGAAGGGCAACTATCCATTTCCTCCCTCTCCTCTTCTTACTCTTCCTCTCTAGGCCATTCATGCTGAACAGATGTGAAGCTTGTCTTGGTAATACCCTCTCTACCGCAGGCAACCATCTTCTGTTCCTCCTGCTTCCTATTACCACCCAATCTGTGCTGAGAAGATGAAATGAGTCTGGGTTGGGTAGTATTACCCTTTGAACTTTCTTTCTCCATTTCTACCTTGTCTGCATGCAAAGCTTTCTCTTTAAGCTAGCATGAGTGACGTCACAAATCGACGCTTTTACCTAACGTGCAAATCAACTGGAGAAACTCACATAAATAACTTTTACAAGTATATTTCAAAATTGCAAAATAAGATATGAATAATGCACAACATTTTAATTATAATTTTTTGCAGAAAACACCAAAGACCTTTTTTTTCCAAATTTCAAACAAAGATATGAAAAATACACAAAGGTATATAAATCTAGAATAAACTAGCTGCAGCTACATTTCTTTTCTAACTTTTTCTTTTCAATTTTATTGGTCTTCCAAACGATTTTCACATGTTATCTTTACTGGAGAATGTTCTTTACAGACATTTTCCCCACAAGTAGTACAATATCACTCAGTTTTCCTCTCTAAGTTTCCTGGACAAATGAAACAAACGCTTTTTTTTTCTTGCTCCTGGCCCTGGAATATCCTTAAACTGTACGCCACACCATTTCATTGCTTCTTTAGTTCGCTTTGGCAAGCATTTCATGTTGCTTCGCGCCATCATGTGAGGCATTACAAGCTCCTTCAAGAATTGGCATCTCTTGTCCTTCTTTGCATGGAATTCTGGATGAGTTTCTGTAAAAATAATGAATAAATTCCGGGCTGCTATATCAAGCATTTTTGAAAAACAGGCCAACACCTTGCTTACCTCTTGCATGAATATTCTCCCACCATTTTATCCACTTTGTCTACACCTCCTTTAGTTTTAATGTAATACAGGATGATTTCTGGTTTGAATTTCCTGTCATTGCTGTCAATACTGCAATCATGATGCATTCTACTGAGTAATATAATGGATTTCTCCTTCTTTGCTTTGTAAGATACCAGTGTCGCTTTGTTGTTGAAACCAAAGACACTCTCATAAAGTACTCACTGTGGATTGTGTTTCATTGCTTGGAGAATTTCTCATCGGTTTGGCTTCATAGTCCCAACAAGTGTAACAGCTTTTTCAAGCAGAAAATTGCCCAGTCCACCATTGGTAAAATAATTGTCATGGTAATGTTTCTACCTGAATTTTATATTGGTACAGCAAGTGCTTTCACAATTTTAGACCCTAGATCTTTCTGTACTGGTGCATCAACTTCTTTGCCACAGTAGATAAGCCCATTTATGCCATAATAATTTGCAGAATCACATATCCAGAATATTTTTATTCCATATTTGGCTGGTTTACTGGGCATGTATTGTATGAACTTGCAACGTCCTCTGAAGGGTACAAGTTGCTCATCTACTGTAACATTGGTACTAGAATTGTAAAGTTTGGTGCAATTTTTGATAAACATGTTCCAGATATAAATGATAGGGGCTAATTTGTCTGTTTGGAACCTCGCTGCACAAGTTCACTTATCATCAAATCAAATGTTTCTTCTAATTTCCTCATATCTGTCAACTGCCATTGTCGCTTTATAGTGTGGATCAAAAAGTGGGTCCAGAAATAATTCTCTGATTGGAACATCATCCAATTTTTGCCTCCCTGCCAGCAGTAAAAGATCAATATATGCATAAAGTTCCTCTTTTGATATATTTTTCCAGGACTTTTTTTTCGCAGAAGCGGTACATCTTCCTTTTAGGTTTGAACATAAGATGACCTCTTCTGCAATGTTGTCAGAAAAAAAGGAAAGAATACGTCTTTAGGGGGAAAGGTATCTGGGACTTTCCACAGCTCCTTGAGCATGTCTCACAATATTAT
Organism: Anomaloglossus baeobatrachus; assembly: GCF_048569485.1. Classification (NCBI taxonomy): domain Eukaryota; kingdom Metazoa; phylum Chordata; class Amphibia; order Anura; family Aromobatidae; genus Anomaloglossus; species Anomaloglossus baeobatrachus. The sequence continues at coordinate 581,852,059 of NC_134354.1, read as the reverse complement.
GTATTAGAGTATGTCTGTCTAATGAAGGATTACTGTCCCAAAAAACATTCATTTTGGATGTTCTACTTATCACTCCTTCAGGACCCACTGGATCCACTTCTTCATCATCAAAAGAATTACTGGATGAGGATGTTTGATTAGCTGGTGGCAGGTACTCTTCATCGGACAAAGATAGTTCATTTTCATCATCACTTTGAAACATAATTGCTTCAATATCTTGGTCAGTCAGACGCTTGGAGGAAGACTCTGTCATTGCTGACTAGATGTTAGCAAACTAAAAGAAAAAACAATGAACACAATCAGGGTTGTCCACTATTTGCTTGTATGTGAAACACTGTAAGGGTAAAGTGGGCTTTTCCTCCCTCACCCTTGCAGCTCTTACCTTTTATACTTTCTTTTAAGTGGTGTACAATTCTCTGGATTTTTGTGGCTCTCAAGCTCTACCCTTTGCAAGCTTCTTATAGAAACAAAGAGACTGAAAATGAGTCAGACTTCCTCCCAACATCATATCATCATAGGTCCTTCAGCAATTAGCTCACAGTGTATACTGTCCTCAGTACTCTCTACACAGCTCATTACTATGCTCAAAAGAACTTGAGTTAATGTCATGGACTTATTACTCCCTCCCAAAATCATAGGACATCTTCACATGGCCTGATCCATCCCCGGCCCCTTCACCAACAACCCTGACTACAAATAAAATAACTTGAGACAGAATAACTGCTGAGTAAATGATAAAAATAGCAGGCGTCTAAAAGGCCATCGTTCCGTGCAAATGTGGTTTTCTCCAAAAAAGCATTGTTACACCAAAATGCATATCAAAAAAATTATATGAACTCTATATTACCAACAACGACTTACTTGAGGAATACCTACAGTTTCAAAATTCTAACTAAAGTAATTTTGCAGGTAATAGCAAAAAAGTAAGCACCAGGGTTTAAAAGGCCTCCAATATGCATTGTAGGGTTAATTGTTTGCAGCAAGCATTTGAATAGACACAATATTGGGATGGTTATGCTGATTATGGCGTCATCACCACTCACCAACTTGGTTGAGTCCACAAAGTTTTTGAGAACTTCACTGATATCAGACATTGATGGCCACTCATCGGTTCATATGTGCTGAGAATAGTCAGAATACCAATGGGCATGTTGGAGCTGAAATTCAATTATTGCTTATGGCCTTGTCCTGCTCACAGAGCCTTGTCAACATATGTAATAATGAGTTCCATTGCATGGCCAAGTCTCAAAACAGTTGGTGAGCTAGCCCTTCCAAGCACTAAAGAAGCACTGACAGACCTGCAACAGCTGTAAGTGACTTGTGGAAATGGGCGCACATGTGGCATACCTTGACATGCAGCTCAGACAAATTTGGTTATCTCCTCAAAAAGTGCTAAACCAGTAGCAAGGCTTTGTACCTGTGCAGCTTACCTAGCTTTAGATAAGTTACCAGGTTACAACTATTATCACACATGACCACGCCTAGTTGGAGATTCAGCAGTGAGAGCCACAAATTGATCTAGTCTGTTAGACCTTTCAACAACTCTGAGATGGTGTGCTGTTTTTTACCTAAAAATATCAGTTTCAGCAAAGGTTTATACTGCTTCAAGTTTATGCTGTAGTGCTTCAAGCTTGCAAATGATATTGATGACAATTTGGAGATGGAGAATGAGGAGCAGGGGGTGAGGAACTAGTGTAAGATGTGGGAGAAACCCTGATAAAACTAAGGCCCGAAATTTTAGGTGTCGGTTGCATGTGTGTCATCCTGAGGTCTGACTTGTTTCTGATCTCCACAAGGTTCATTCAGTGTGCCATCAGGGAAATGTAGCATCCCTGGCCACATGCACTTGTTCACATGCTGTTGGTTAAGTGGACCTTCACAGTAACTTTATTGGTCAGCACACAGGTAATGTTACTGGACATGTGCTTGTGTAAGGTGGGGACAGTGCATCTGGAAAAATAACAGTGTCTGGGATGTTCTTTTCCATCAAGTTGTGGAAAGTTTTAGTGTCCACAAGCCTAAATGGCAACATTTTCAAGGCAGGCTATCTGGAATTTGGCCATTTATTGTTTGGGCCTAGGGCTGGGTATTTACGATTGTTTTCCAAGTAGAGACAGCTGCATGCTGCACTGGGACAAGGAAGTGGACATGGTTGAGAATATGCAATGAAAAGTGCAGGTTGGGAGGCATCCATCCGTCTGTGTCCTGAATAAGAGATTTCCCAGCATGTAGCACAGTGCAAGAGCCAATGGTGTCACCCACAGACACGGATTGTGGACCCAGGTGTTCGACCCACCTAGTGAGGTGCTTGCATGACATGTGCTTGAGCATGCTCATGGTGTTCAGGTTATTAGAGGTCTTGACCCTGGTGAACTTGATATGTCACTGGTTGAAAATCTCTGGTTTCTTGTCTTCTGCACTCTCCATTCAAAAAGTCAGACTGGGGAACACCTTATCCTTGGCTGATTATCTTGCCACATGTGGGTGCTCTGGGGAAGAGTTGCTTGCCTTCTCCCTCTGGGCACTCCACTGCCTCTTCCTGCCTTTTGCAATCATCCAGACCACCTTCCTTTGCACTACTGTGCTTGCTATGCATACCACTTTCCCATGTTGGGTCAACTACTTCTTCATCCACCACCTCGTCTTCCACTTCCACATGCTAGTTCTCCTCCTGACTTCTTCACTTAATATGTCTCATCATCATTCAACTCTTGAGACAATGTGCAAAACAGGGTAATATTGTGGTACCGTGTTAGCCAGAAAAATCAATTGAAATACTATGTCCCAAGAATGACAAAAGTATTTTAGGAGTGATACCTTTATAGGCTAACCAGAAAATTAGCTTGCTAATATGATTTTTCTGGAGCTTGCTAATATGATTTTTCTGGTTAGCCTATAAAGGTATCACTCCTAAAATACTTTTGTCATTCTTGGGACATAGTATTTCAATTAACTCTTGAGACAGTAATTTCAGTTCCCCACCGTCACCTTCTCCTGACCCTGGCTGCTCAAATGTTTGGGCATCACTGCACATAATCTTCTCATGTCCCTCTTGAAACATGCACATTGAGATGTCAGATGAAGCTGTAAATAGAAAGATAAAGAAGTCCTGAAAGTGGGGAATCACTTTAGTCATGGGACTCACCATGTTGGGAAGAAGGAAGAACAGGGTGACAATTATGTGGTTCAGATACTTGGCTAGTGAGACTGGACTGTCTCGAATAAATAAGGAATAACGTTTGTTACTCCATTCTATGTCTGAACTGGGTGCAAAAACCTAAAAAAATCACTATATGGAGATAAGGTATGCACACCAGTGACTATGCAAGGGGAATACATGTAATAGCAGATACTGCTGTGTGAATACTGACATGAAAAATTCAATAGCTATATGTAAGAATGAAATGGGAAAAATGGAACCTGCATTACTGCCATGAATATATGAATAAAGAGAAATTTAGCTACTGAATTGATCAATGCAATAGAGCCCCAACACTACGCCAAAGTATTTCTCTACGTTGGGGTCCCTAGCTTGTGCGTGTCCTCTCATGCAGTTAAAAAACTTACCGTGTATGGGAAGCTGAGACCCAGGCTATATATACGATGTGGATTGGCAATAGGTGTGAATGGGGTGGGTTCACAAACGAAAAACTACTAACAAATAAGGAATAACGTTTGGAACTCCATTCTATGTCTGAACTGGGTGCAAAAACCTAAAAAAACATCACTATATGGAGATAAGGTATGCACACCAGTGACTATGCAAGGGGAATACATGTAATAGCAGAAACTGCTGTGTGAATACTGACATGAAAAATTCAATAGCTATATTCCTTATTTGTTAGTAGTTTTTCGTTTGTGAACCCACCCCATTCACACCTATTGCCAATCCACATGATACGTATATATAGCCTGGGTCTCAGCTTCCCATACACGGTAAGTTTTTTAACTGCATGAGAGGACACACACAAGCTAGGGACCCCAACGTAGAGAAATACTTTGGCGTAGTGTTGGGGCTCTATTGCATTGATCAATTCAGTAGCTAAATTTCTCTTTATTCATATATTCAAGGCAGTAATGCAGGTTCCATTTTTCCCATTTCATTCTTACATATAGCTATTGAATTTTTCATGTCAGTATTCACACAGCAGTTTCTGCTATTACATGTATTCCCCTTGCATAGTCACTGGTGTGCATACCTTATCTCCATATTGGACTGTCTCGAAGACAGGGTGGTGATGGGAACCAGACTAGAAGCATAATCTTCCATCCAACCCACAACCTATTTGCACTGTTCTGGCTTCAAAAAGTATGTCCTGCAATAATGCATACGTTTGGTGTTCTCTCGTAGCAGGCCCAGTTTGCCCTAACCCATGGCCACCACCTCTGTGTGCACCGCCATCAGTGGGAAGTCTGCTTCCCCGTACCTTACCACATGCCTTGTGCATTTGAAATTTTGTATATAGGTAAGAGCAGTACAATATGTATAAAGGAGAATACTAGGACCATTAAAGTTACCATATTGTAAGGAGCATGACTAAAAATAGTTTGGAAAAAGAGTCCCATGCTGTAAAATTGAATCAGGGAGAACATGTTGTCCTAAATCTTAATATGGTTTTAGATCAACTGTGCTACATAAGATAAGCTCAAAATGAGCTGGTATATGAGCAACAGTAAATTGCAAACATAATGGGAGTGTCCCAAAACACAAAGCCACTTAATAATGATACATGTTGTGCAGAAATAAATATTCAGAAGGCGATATTAATGGGTGGAACAAGATTACCTGTCAGATGTGCTGTAGAGAGTAATGTTAGATGTGAGTGGTGGTAGTGAGACTGCTCTTGTTAGTGAGTAGAAATGGCTGAAAGATAAATTAATAACTGTGTAATTTGGTATAATACGTAAACAGCAGTAAAGTGACAAAACAGATGTTGGCTTACCAGAGAGCGTAGAATCTCCGCAGTATGATCAGATAGTACAGATGCTTTGGAAATACGACATGTGTCACAGTGGTAGGTTGCATTGGTGAGTGAGGCCGACAGGAAGATTTGAAGTCCGGCACCTTGTGAGTCACTTTGCGATTGCAAAGGTGACATGGTTGACTAGGTCTATGCCGAGGAGGGCAAGCCACATAGTACGCTGATGTCACTTCCTGTGAGGATCAGGAAGTCAGGTCGTTTAATGGCAGTAGATGGCGGATCAAGCAGCAGTGTGAAGGTGTCACTGAGCATTTATGCAAGGGAAACGGGACAAAATATAGATAAAGAGACAAGAGAAATAAAGCACTGAGGATGGGGAGTACAGGCCATAAAAAAGAGGGTATGTGATGGGAAAAGGATTGAGGAAAAAAAGGGAAAAAAGACAAAAAAATAAAAATGAAAATAGAAGCAAATATAAAAAAATATAAAAAATAAAAATTAAAAATAAAAACGTGAAGAGATAATTGAAAATGTATGTAAAACTAAAATTGACAATACAAAAATGTACAAAAGTAAAGAAAGATAAATTAAATAAAAGTACAAGGAAAAATAAAATATATATAAAACTGAAGCTAGATGTGAGGGCTGGAGGAAAGGTGCTACCAGTCGTAGGAGGCGTGAATTGATGAATTAAGTGCCTTGCTGTAAAAAATACGAAAAGAAAATGGATACAAATGTATTAAATAGTGGGAAATAATGGAACAACATCAACACTAAAGTGAAACGAATGATATCAAAATCCATATTTAGTCCTTTAAGTTCAAAGGTTTGCAAAGTAAAGCTCCAAAAATACTTATTTATTAACAATTTTGTATAATATAACTATCTAGTTTAAGGGAATAAAAGTTGAAAGTTTGATCAATTCAAAATATGTATTTTTTTGTCCAATTTTATATTTTTCCTAAATAAAAGCAAATCATATAAAAATTTGGCAGTAAACTGAAGTACATGTCATGTAAAACAGTGTTGAGGCATTACAGGGTTATTACCACATAAAAAGACACTGGTCAAAATTGTAAAATGTGGCGTGATCGGGAAGGTGAAAACAGGCTCTGGTGCGAAAGGTTTAAAATGGTATGAACCTGCTTATAACCATTTGAGCTACAGAGAAATACTGTTGTGTTTTTATTTTATGTTCTTTTTTAAATACTTTTTTTGTATTTTGCAGTTTTATGATTTAATATTCAGTATTTTGCTTGATAAAAAAAACTATTTGTTTTAAGGCTTAAGATCAATTTGAATTTTAGAAAGAGTATTGTATGTGCGGTAATGCTGAGCAAGTCTTGGTAAGAGTAATTCAGGAGTTATCACCAAGCACTACCACGCTATTTACTTAACCTATGGAGAGAAGAATTCTTTTTTACGATGATAATAATAGCTTTCTATAAAGCTTCAGGTCAGAATTCAATAGTAAAATAGGTCAAAAGTTTCTAACTGATTTTGGTCTTTTCTCTCTTTATTTTTGACTTAGAAGATGTCCATTAAAGTTTGAAATATAACTAATATAGGGTGTAATTAAGGGTTTTATTGTATTTCTTAGTTAAAGTAGGCGGATGACTGAATTTCAATATACTAACATGGTAGTAGGATTATTTTTAGGGGTATCACTAAGGGCTTGACGTATTACTTGGTCTTTGTACAGTTAAATCAGAGAATCAACTTGTTTCTCACAAATGGATGGGAAGTTTGAAGATGCCTAAAAGCAACTTGTTATTTTTTTTTAACATTCATTTTTTTTCCTGAGTCAGTTGAATTTAGGTTATATAAATCAAAGTAATATTTCTTAAATTCCTTCTCAATAGAGTTTCTGTCAAAATATTCGTGACCCTTCTCTGAATGTATAAAATGAATAAAAGCTTATGCTTTCCACAGTTTTACTGGTGCAATCAAGAATTTAGTAGACTTGTCTCAATGAGTGTACTATTTAAACTGAGAAGGGAGGTATTTTTTTAACAAAGTTTAACTTTAATATATTTTAACCTCTGATCTGAGGTGTAAGAGCTACTGAGCATATAAATCAGCTAGAGAATCTTATCTTAGGCCCTTGAATTTTCTTCTTTTTATTGAAAAGCTCTTTAGTATTATCTCTTTTCTTTTTATGATGAGCTGCCAATGTATCACAATGCTCTTAAAAAGAACATCTTGTGTGCTTCCTATAGTGTTCCAGTAAAGACCAAGCCTACTTTGTTTATAATGAAGGTAAACCATCATATTGTACATGCAGACCAATCTACGTATAGTGATGTATAAAGAAGGAGAAGCTGAGCAGATTAATATATGGGTTTGCTGGAAAAGAATAAGTCTATCATATATCGAATTCCTTTATGTTGCATCCGTTTATGAGTGCAGTCAGGTCACTGGAGTTCACATTTTGAAGCTCCCTCACTGCCCTAAGTGAACTCAGTTGAACTCACTATTGGATTGCCGGACTGCTGTGCAGCGTTTTGCCTCAATTTGATAGTCTGTCAATCAGGCAGCGGGTTCAAAATAGTTCACTGAGAGCAGAGTGGGAGCTCCTGAGTGTGAGCTCAGGTGACTTGGCTGCTGGATTGCTGGACTGCTGAATGGCCGTGTTCCACAATCTGACAATCTGGTAATCTGGCCTGGGTTCAATTGAGTTCACTGAGATCAGCAGAGAAGCCCCTGAGTATGAATTCTAGTGACCTGACTGCCGGATTGTGGGACATGAAGGCACAGTAGTCCGACAGTCCGGTAGCTGTGAGGTCCTGAAACCTTAAGGGAGACTTTAAGTTTCCTGGAGTTCCCAGTTGTACATACACTCGGAAGCTGTGAAGTCTTTCTGGAGTAATATTACCTGTTGCCAAGTGTGTTCAGTATGTCAGAACATTATTCAGACAGTCATTAATAACCTCATTACTAAAGAGTCAAAGCGAATAAGTTTGCATATTTCTGCATGTGTCATTCATTCGTGCTGATGAATTAATCAAGATGTTTTGAAAATATTGTTTCTATGTTTTTACTTTGCATATTACCAACATTATTCAGCCATGATTTCCATAATGTCACAAATTTAGCTTTTTGGTGTTTCAATGTCAATGTGGAGGCATGTACATAAAAAAGCAAAGTTTGTTATAGTTGACAAATAACGTGAGTATTGATGAGCAAATATAATGGGCACTATTTGTTACACACATGAAAAGTACGGTATTCGAGGAATCTGTTGCTCGAGTATTTTGCTCCTTGCCTTGTGAGATTCGAGTCTCCTCACTACATGTTTGGTGCCTGATTTTCAGCCATTAGACATTCTGGGTTTGCATGCCATTCACAATAATGCTGTAACAATCTTTGTCACTGGTATTACTGTGATTGGCTGGCCAGATTGTGTGATCTGGTCTATATGAGACCCGCCAATGTCATATTAGGTGCATTTCATCCTGAAAGAGCATAGGGAGAGCTGCTGCTTCATAAGAGACAGCATTTATGCGTGGCATTTGCTTGACAATTCAACCAGCATCCCTTTCAGGGCTAATTTACAAGACCGCTGCAAACTGAGTGTAGTGCAGGGCCAGATTCCAGACCAGGGTACAGTTAGTGTAAAAAGGCATTTAGACATTGTTTTAAATTACCTACTGTGCCTTATGCACAATTATGGTTGAGGGCTGTACAATCAGTCTATGGATATGGTAGAAGAGGAGGGCTAAAATAATTATAACCACAGATGCCATCTTTTGTGCAGTGTTTCCAGAGACTGCAGTGCTAACCACTGAGCAACTGTGCTGACCTACCAAATGTATGTGAGAGAGCCCTCCAAAATGCGTAAGTGAGGACTGCCTAATGGCCCTCCAAAAATTATGGTCGAGGGCTGCACAATGAGTCTGTGGATATGGTAGAGGAGGAGGAGACCCCTCCCAAGAAAATAAAATCCACAAACAAACTGCAGCGCCTCTGAGACTGGTTGCTACAGGATATTATATTTTATGTATTTTATAATGTCCTTCCATCCTGGGCAGGGAGAGGTTAAGGTCTGGCAAGTTTCGTTTTTACATCACACAGGCTTGTAAACACAGACAGCAGGTGCCTCACACAGAGACAAGGGGGATTCCCAGTGACCATAACATCGGGCTTGAACATTCCTCAGGTGGGGGCATGAGCAGGAGTGAGTTACACGACAGATAGTTTAGTTTCACTTTACCTCAGAGCGGCTTCAGAGACGAGACAGAGTAGACACACAGTGAGCATCTGCCTTGGGGAGCTCCCTTAGGGAGGCAGAGCAGAAGAACAAGATCCAGACCGGTGTATACACCCTTACCCCACCTAGGACCGGGCTGGTGGATCGCTGAGGGCCCCTAAGCTGAGAGAGCGGATCCAGGTGGATACTGGATGCTGCCAGTTAGGAGGTTCCCGGTGCATAAGCCAGCAGAGACTTGCAATGGGAGATATGGCCAACCTGGAAGGAGTGGAGAGCCTGGGACCAGTAGTCATGAGGCATGGAAGAGAAGAGGGTTACCGAGGGGAGGATTTTGTTGTCCCCTGTAACCAGCACAGCTTCAGGTGGCAGAGTAGCGGGTCCCAAGCGCTCCGAGGAAAAGGAGGGGACCGCCACATGAGAGCACAAAAGGAGAAAGCCCACAGACTGCCCTACCAGACTGTGACCTCTGCCATGCCTTGGATCGACCGAAGCCCAGCACAGTAAGGACCAGCATCCTGGGTGCTACACAAATACCTGTGAGTAAAAGATCTGGAACCCGCAACCCAGTGACTCTGACTCTGTTTGTCATCGCCTTGCGCTCAGGCGATTCCCAGTCCCCTGTTTTCCCTCCCGGGGGCCACTGTGGGGAGCAATATCATCCCGGCTGCACCCCAACATCTTCCCCGCCAAGGTACCCTGCAGTGGCGGCCTTATCCCTGGCCGCATACCACAGGTGGGGTAGTTGACATAATCCGTTCCACTCCTGGAGGAGGAAAGGTCGGAGGAAGGTTCCGCAGCGAAGGAGGCCGGGACTCCAGTCACCATAGTAACCGGTCACATCCTCTCCAGGAACAGTCCTTGCTTGCCCTTTTACTGTGCACCATGGGGCCACGACCTCTGCAAACCACTGACCCGGCGACGCGTATACAAGGTACGGACCAAAGCGCTCCTATCTTGGGTCCTGTGACAAGGTACAGACTGAAGCTCCTATCTTGGGTCCCGTGGGGGTGTCACAATACAATCTTGTATGCAGTATGTCTAGAGTTAAGGCCCTGTTACACACAGAGATAAATCTTTGGCAGATCTGTGGTTGCAGTGAAATCATGGACATATTGTTCCATTTGTACACAGCCACAAACCTGGCACTGATTGTCCACAATTTCTCTACAACCACAGATGTGCCACAGATCTGCCACAGATCTGCCACAGATGTATCTCTGTGTGTGACAGGACCTTTAGTGTTGAGGCAGCTTGTGTTTTTGAAGGGAGAGATTTTTGGCCTGCATTTTTATATTTGCTGGTACAATAATCAACCAAACAGTCATAATTACAGTCCAGTCTAGCAAGGTTTAATACAGTTATTCATAAATTAAACAGTGGTTGTCTGAGCATGTCACACACACCACTTTTCCAGATTAATTAGTAATATGTTACTATTAGGCTATGTCTGCGCATACTGAGTATATGGTGAATACATTTTCTTCATCAAAATGGCACCTTCTTGCAGAAAAATGCACCAAAATGCATCCGTATTTGTGCAATTTTCATGTGGTTTCAATGATGAGGTCCATAGGTGGAAGGGCTGAATATGGCAGGCAAAAACACATCAAGACTTGACATGCTGCAGATTATTGTATGCATCAAATCTGCAAAGAAAAAATAAGTAACATGCACAAGGTTACTGCAGAATTCTCATTGACTTTGTTGGCATAAGGATAGACATGCAGATTTATGACAAATCTGTGCACACAGCCTTACATTTCCCAATGAACTTTTTGTTCAAAATTAAAAGCAATGAGAAAAACAAAAGCAAAAAACACGTTTGGACATAGGCTAAAGGGGAGGATTTTTTTTTTGTTTTCTCTTTTTTATTTTGGTTTATATACTAGTCATTATACAGGAAAGAGTGCTTCTGGACATTTTTTTTTCTTTTAAAACGCAATTAAGATTAGGTTTTTGAGCTTTTAGTGTCACTTCGTAAAAGTTGCATAATACTCTGACATTATTCCCAGAAACCAAGTATGAATCAGAAATGCATCCAGGCATCCTTATGCCGTTCACATTCAGATTTAAAAGTTTTCAATCCATTGCAGCATTTTTACAGCCCTTCCCAGACCTCCAAAAAAATATTCAAGTTCCCCATTGACTTGTATTTGGTTCGTTATTCGGTACAAATACATGAATATTAGAAATTCTTCATCTCAAATAATCCAAATCTGAATATTTCACTGTTCACCTAGCATTAAATGTGATTTAATTGACCTTTGTTCACTCTATAAGCCCTGAGGCATCATTACAGTAATTGTTAATTGCCTTGGGTTTAAAACTGTAATTGCAGCCCTTACTAAAGATGGATTATATACACTGCTCAAAAAAATATAGGGAACACTTAAACAACACAATGTAACACCAAGTCAATCACACTTCTGGGAAATCAACCTGGTCCAGTTATGAATCAACATTGGTTGTTAATCAATCTCTACTGCTGTTGTACATATGGACCAGTCAGGTAGAAATGATAGGCAATTAGCAAGACACCCCTTATAAGGCCTGCAACACACATCCGTGCCTCCGGTACGTTATTGGTACGTTTTTGCACGTACCGGAGACACGGAGATACGTTGATCAATGTTGCCTTATGGTAGATGGCACACACACGTAAAATCACACGGAACGTGTGTCCGTGTGGTTAGTACGTGTGTGCGTTTTCCATCACGGCCGACATATCCGTTTTTGGCGGCCAGCATACAGGCTCGGAACCGCTAAAGTCAATGGGTCCATGCCTGCACGGACGGCACATGTAGCATGTCCGTGTTCAGCACGTAGCGTCCGTGTTTTTTTTTTTTTGTTAAATGTCAGTCTACTTACCTTTTTTTCTGCTGTTCTCAGTCATCCTCCCTTTTGCGCTCAGTCTGTATCTTCCCCTGTAGCAAACTCACTGATCCCCAATCATCAACGCGGCGAAGAACAGCTGTTCCAAAGATATGCGGCTTCAATTAATTTGAAAAAGCCAGCCGCTCATTATTCAATCTCGTATTCCCTGCTTCCCCCGACCACAGGAACGTATGATTGGTTGCAGTTAGACATGCCCACACGCTGAGTAACAGCTGTCTCACTGCAACCAATCACAGCCGCCGGTGGGTCTATACTGTGCAGTAAAATAAATAATTAATTAATTTAAAAAAACCGACGTACAGTCCCCCCCAATTTTGATACCAGCCAGGGTAAAGCCATACTGCTGAAGACTGGTATTCTCAGGATGGGGATCTCCACGTTATATCAGCCAGCAGCCGCCCAGAATTGCCGCATCCATTAGATGTGATAGTTCTGGAACTCTACCGGCTCTTCCCGATTTGCCCTGGTGCATTGGCAATCGGGGTAATAAGTAGAGATGAGCGATGTTCGAGGTTTGCCAATTTCATGTTCGAGTGATTTTGGGGGGTACTTGAGATCGAACTCGACCTCGAGCTTTTTGCTAAAAGCTCGACAGTTTGAGTTACGTTCGAGAATGGCTCGATCACAAAAACCAGGGCTTTTTACAGCTACAGTGTGAAGGGAGCCATCGCTGGCAGCCTGTGTAAGCTGGTAACCAAGATAACTATCGGGTATCCAAGCAAAGCGCTTTTCTTGGTAACCCGATATTTACCCTGGTTACGGGAGCCGACACTTCCCCGCTGGGCTCCGCCCCCTCCTGCACGCGGCATGTACACACACACACTCACACTCACCTGTCCCCAGCCATGCAGTCCCTGGCACTGATGTCATTAGCGACACATGGCTCCGCTAGGCTCCACCCACTTCGCACTCTGCCACCCGCACACATGGCCCCGCTAGGCTCCACCCACTTCGCACTCTGCCGCCGCACACATTACCCCACTAGGCTCCACACACCTCGCACTCTGCACACATTACCCCGTTAGGTTCCACCCACCTCGCACTCTGCACACATTACTCCGCTAGGCTCCACCCACCTCGCACTCCGCAGACATGGCCCCCGCTCGGCTTACCTGCGGTGATGAAGTCCTGCCCTCCCGACCTCAGCGCTGTTACTGTCCTCCATGGCTGCTGCTTCACATTTCCTTTCTCTGCCCGAGACTGTGACTAGTGGTGATGTCACAGGCTCCCGTGATACTTGGCATTGAAGGCGGTGGTCATTGAAGTCAGTGACAGCTCTGCTATCAGCAGTGCAGGAGATCGTCACCGCAGGTAATGTACCTCGCTCCTGACAGCAGCACTCGTCATGCCGGGCAGTGACCTGGGTTGACCTACTGATGTTAGCTCAAGTCATTGCATTGCTCTCCCAGCCAATGGTGAACATTCTGTTCTTCATTGACTTGGACAGTGACTATGGTATGGATCATCATGGGAACCCCTTGGATTACAGCAGACCTGGATGTGTTTTTCTTTCTAATAAATTGGTGAAAAACGGAATGTGTTAGGGAGTGTTTTTTTCAAATAAAAATGTGTTTGTCGTCTATTTTTTTTTTTAATTACTGACTAGGTTGGTGATGTCGGGTATCTGATAGACGCCTGACCTCACAAACCCCAGGGCTTGATGCCAGGTGACATTACACATCTAGTATTAATCCCATATATTACCCCGTTTGCCACCGCACCAGGGCAACGAGATGAGCTGGGGCGAAGCACCAGGATTGGCGCATCTAATGGATGTGCCACTTCTGGGGGTTCGGCTGCGGCCTGCTAATTTTAGGCTGGGGAGAGTCCAATAACGATGGACCTCCCTAGTCTGAGAATATCAGACCCCAGCTGTGTTACCTTGGCTGGTGATCCAATTTTGGGGGGACACCACGTGTTTTTTTTTTAATTATTTATTTAATTTAAAATAACAGCTTGGGGTGCCCTCAGTTTTGGATTACCAGCCAAGGTGAAGCTGCCACCTGTGGTCTGCAGGCTGAAGCCGTCTGCTTTACCCTAGCTCGCTATCAAAAATAGGGGGAGCCCCACATCATTTTTTTTTAAAATGTATTTTTTTTTGGTAAATACAAGGCTAAGCACCCCTTAGGGCCACATGAAAGGCACCAAAGAGTGCAAAATTACAAAATGCAGGAGAGTAGGACATTATGTGTCTTTCTGCCATTATAATGACAGAAAAGACTGATATGAAGTGTACAAGCACAGGAAAATCACCAGAGTGCTCTACGCTGTGAAAAGCAGTAGAATATAGCATTGGATTGAACATGTGACCGCCTCATGTAGGTTGAAGCTATGGATCCTGGGTAAATTTATGTATTTACCCTCCTTCAGTTTTTTTGCAGTGCGCAAAAAAAACAGAATGCACATGGATGACAAACAGATGACATACGGACCATCTACGAAATGGAAACGGATGCCACACGGATGCACCCGTGAAAAAAACGGACCATTTTTTGCGGACCGCAAAAAAGGATTGGTCGTGTGAATGAAGCCTTATTTTGATCTGCCGTTTATAAACAGCAGGCAGAAATAAGTGAATAGCGCCCCCCAGCGTCAGAAAATCTCCGGGGTTTCAGGGGTAGCTGAAACCCTGGAGATCATGATTCAGGCCGGTTTTTCCAGTCCCCGCTCACGTGATCACAGGTATACACCATATACCGATGATCACGTTACAGTAAATGACAGCACTGGTAAAAAATTATTTATCTCCCATCTGGCATGAACAAACATGTCAGACGGGAGATAAATCTCCTCCCCGGTCCCCTCCGGTCCCCCGGTGTCGCCAAAGTGCCCCCCCCGACCCCCTCCAGGAAATCCAAGATGGCCACACGCACAGCAGCGCACCGGCCGCATTTACCCTACTCTCATTTCTGTCGCATGTGCCATGACACAAACGACAGAAAACTCCTCCCCAGGCCCTGCCAGGTCACCCCCTATAACCCCACTGGTGTTCCCAGTGTCCCATGGTACCTGTGCAGCGTTGATCCCCCGCGGCCCCTTCCTTTACAAAAGACGCTGCCGCATGCACAGAGCGGCTGTCAGCTCAGCTTCCTGTGTTCAGACACAGTGAGTAGTGGTAACCATGCATCTGTAAGCTACTGCAATGCCCTGCTCATTAGTTAAGGAACATAGTTGATCAGGAGAACTGTACTACATTTCCAAATGGAGGTATTTGATTTTATAGTTGCCCTGCTGAACGAGTACCAAACATGAGAGTCCGTTATGTGCCACAAGAAAACACGTCTAAAAAGGGAGCTTTGTAGTTTAATATTCATTCAGCTGGATCAATGGACTTAAAGGGGTATTCCATCTCTAAGATCCTATCCCCAATATATAGTAGGTGGAATAGCAATAATATCATCAAATACCAATATTTGGAAATGTAGAATAGTTCTCCTGATTAGGCATGCCCTTACCTCATGAGCAGGGCATTGCAGCTTTGGTAGCAACACTTACGACATGGACTCTGCTGCTGTGGACCCGGGGAGAGTGGGTGCAGATTCATTGCACCCACACTCCTCACATGGAGGGTCTGCACTCCTAGAAAATGGGGGATACGTTCCCTGAGCGTGTCCTCCCATATTCTAGACGGTGCAGAGTAATCGTGGGACCCCTTTATTTTTTTTCCTTACAATAAATTGGTGAAAGAGGGAATGTTTTGGGGAGTGTTTTTTCAAATACATTTTTTTTGTCTATTTGTTTTGTTAGTGCTGACAGTTTGTGATGTCGGGTATGTGATAGACGCCATGACATCATAAACTGCTGGGCTTGATGTCAGGTGACCTTACAGCTAGTATCAACCCCATTTATTACCCCGTTTGCCACTGCACCAGGGCATGGGATGAGCTGGGGTGAAGCGCCAGGATTGGCGCATTTAGTGGATGTGCCACTTCTGGGGCGCCAGCGGCCTGCTATTTTTAGGCTGTGAAGGCCCAATAACTATGGACCTTCCCACCCTGAGAATACCTGACCACAGCTGTTCGCTTTACCTTGGCTGGTGATCCAATTTGGGGGGGACCCTACTTTTTTTGTGTAATTATTAATATTTATAAAATAATTATAAAAAAAGAGCCTGGGGTGACCTCCACATTGGATCCCCAACCACGGTAAAGCTGCCAGCTGTGGTTTTCAGGCTTCAGCCGTCTGCTTTACCCTAGCTGGCTATCAAAAATGGGGAGACCCCACGTCATTTTTTTTTAACTATTTTTTTAAATAAAAAAATGAATGGGGTTCCCTGTATTTTGATTGCCAGCCAAGGTAACACCAGGCAGATGGGGGTGGCAACCCATAGCTGCCTGCTTTATCTGCGCTGAGAATCAAAAATACCGCGGAGCGCTACATTATTTCTTTTAATGATTTATTTTTACAGTACTGTAATGTCAGGCAATCAAAATACAGGGAAGCCCATTTTTTTTTTAGTTATATAAATAAATAATTAAAAAAAATATTAATGGGCTCCCGCTGCGTTTTTTGTATTGCTAGCTAAGGATTATCCAAGCAGCTACTGGCTGCTAACCCCCACTGCTTGGTGTTACCTTCACTGGTAATGGAAAATCCAGGGAAGCATTTTTTATTTTTTTTGCCAAAAAACTACAAAAAAAAAATGATGGTACAGCAGGCAGGTACGGCTGCCCCTAACTAAAAGCTGCCTATTTGTACCCGGCTGGGAACTAAAAATATAGGGAAGCCCTTTTTTTAATTATTTCATGAATTTCATGAAATGATTAAAAAAAAAAAAACACGTGGGCTTCGCCCCATTTTTGTGTCCAGTCGGGTACAACTAGGCAGCTTGGGATTGGAATCCTCAGCACAGGTTAGCCCGAGGTTTCTGGGCCCCTCTGCTGCGAATTGCAGTCTGCAGCCGCCCCAGAAAATGGTGCTCTCATAGAAGCGCCATCATCTGGCGCTGTATCCAACTCTTCCAGCTGCCCTGGTGATGGTGGCTTGCTGGGTAATAATGAGTGAACACTAGCTTTGTTTTACTAGCTAGTTTTAAGCCAGAGATTCTTAATGTCAGGCAAGTTTGACCCGGCCATTAAGAATCTCCAATAAAGGGTTAAAAAAAAGACACCACACAGAGAAAAAATACTTTAATAGAAATAAATACACAGACACACTTAGAGACTCCATGTTTATTACTCCCTCTTATCCCTCCACGATCCATGGTCTTCTGTCTTCTTTCTCCTTTAACACATGCAGCGCTGCTCCATCAGCAGCACTGCATGGGAGAAAGATGCTGTTCCCCGTGCAGGCTGAGTGATCAGTGCTGCTGGCTGTTAGCGGTAACGTCACCGCTCACAGACGGGTTGCCATAGCAACGGTGCTCCGATCACGTGATTCCCGGTGCCGCTGCGGCTGTTAGCGGTGATGTCACTGATATCAGGCGCGTTGCTATGGCAACGGTGATCTCTGTTATTTACCGGCTGTGTCAGCTGGTCAATAATGGAACGGGGAGACAGAACGGGGAGTCGACCATGTGCCAGAGCATGTCGCTGATACACGGAGATACACAAACCGTGTACCGGAGAGATGCAATGACAGGGCTTAGCATGACATCCAAGCCATGTGACCAGTCGGTAGCCAATGAGATAATAGACACATGACTGGTCACATGGTATTTTGACGTCACAATAGCTCCTTTCATCACTGCTGGTTACCAGGAGGACGCAGCGATTATCCGATGGAGCTGCGGGAGATAGAGTGCAGGACGGATCGCGGGGACAGGTAAGTGTTATGGCAATGGTTTTTAACTGTATGTGTACATTTCTAATGTGTTTTTATGTGTTTGTGATTGCCTCCCATTGTTTCCTATGGGGTTCGAGAGTTCGACGAACGGTTCGACGAACGGTTCGTCGAACGGTTCATCGAACGGGGCACCGTTTGGTGAACCGAACTCGAACTCTAGGGGGGTGGTTTATCTCTAGTAATAAGGAGTTAAGGGCAGCAACTAATAGCTGCCACTAAGTCCTAGATTAATAATTGCAGGCGTCTATGAGACACCCCCAATGATTAACCTGTAATTTAAAGTTAATAAACACACACAACGAAAAATCCTTTATTTGTAATAAAAAACAATAACAAATACCCTCGTTCACCAATTTATTAAGCCCCAAAAACCCATCCATGTCTGGTGTAATCCACGGAGGTCCCGCGTCACTTCCAGCTCTGCTACATGAAGGTGACAGGAGCTGCAGAAGAACACCGCCGCTTCTGACAGCTCCACGCAGCAACTGAGGTGAGCTGCGCGATCAGCTGTGCTGTCACTGAGCTTACTCGCGGCCACCGCTGGATCCTCCACCTGTGACAGCAAGTGGCCCGAGTGACAGCGATGAAGTCACAGGTGAGTTGTGGTTTTGGGTGGAGGATCCAGCTAGCCGCGGGTAACCTGAGTGACAGCAGCACTAATCGCGCTGCTCACTTCAGTCACTCAGGGGATTATCGGTCACCGGTAAGTCCTTAACGGGTGACCGCTAATCAGTATGCAATACCCAGAAAGAGCCGCGGTATGACAATGAAGTCGGGTGAAGTTCACCTGAGTTCATTGCCATCGCGCAACTCTGTCTGCTGTCAGCGGGTATGAATCAACGACATTGTGCATCACACATGGAACATTTCACACGGATATTACATGTACGCATGCACAGCCATTCCACACGCACACACGGCTAGCATACGCCATCACACGAATGTCATACGTACCGGAGAAACGCCCCTAAAAAACGGAACACGGACCCAAAAAATGAAACGTGTCACACATACGTTTTTTATGCGGAAGTGTGTTTTAGGCCTAAAGTAGTGGTTCTGCATGTGATGATCACAGACTATTTTACTGTTCTCATCCTTTTTGGTTGTTGTTTTGGTCACTTTTGCATTTTGTCATTGCTCTCACCCCTAGAGGTAGCATGAGGCGATGTCTACAACCCACAGAAGTTAGGTAGTGCAGCTCATCTAGGATGGAACAGCATAATTAGCTGAACCAAGATGGTTAGCTGTGTCCATGAGCACAGTGTCCAGAGGATAGAGGCGCTACCAGTAGACACACCAGTGCACCAGCAGATGTAGAAGAGGCCATAGAAGGGCAACAACTCAGCAGCAGGACCGGTACCGCCTCTTTTGTGCAAGGAGGAATGGGGAGAGCATTGCCAGAGCCCTGCAATATGACATCCAGCAGGCCACTAATATCAACCCAGGGCCCACTGCACCAACATGTTGTGTCACAACTGGTCTGAGGATCTAAACCAGGTATCGAATGGCAGTCAGGGTACCTCTGGCTAGCACATGGAGTGCTGTGCAGCCCTCCAAAGAAATGCCTCCCCATACCATTATTAACCCACTGCCAAACTGGTCATGCTGGAGAATGTTGCATGCAGCAGAACATTCTCCACGGCGACTCCAGGCTCTGTCACATCTGTCATGTGTTCAGTGTAAACTTGCTCTCATTCGTAAAGAGCACAGGGCGTCAATCTTGACTCTTCCAATTTTGTTATTCTCTTGCAAATGTGAATTGCCCTGCATAGTGTTGGGCTGAAAGCACCACCCCCACTTGTGGATGTTAGGCTGTTATACCACCCCCATAGAGTCTGTTTCTGACAGTTTGAGCAGACACATGGATATTAGGGAGAGATTAAACAAAAGGAGCGCATGTGAAGGGTCTGCGAGATAGCAGTGAGGACGGTGTTTAGAAACTGCTCACCTGATGTGGTTGTGCAGCCCTCGCACAACCACGGTGTAAGACAGGAGTACGGTATTAGCGCTCATCCAGAATGTTAGCCCACGGTGTCCATCTGGGGAGGTGAGTTCCTAGAAACCTGGTCATGTGACAAGTCACTGGGCGTTTGTTATGGTTGCTGTGGCTCTGGAGACTATGTCCAGATTTCTTGCTACTGCACATGTGCAAGCGCTGGAGACTAAGTCTTATCTTGGAGCCATTGCACATGTGCGGGTGACATCATCACTGACACGAGGTCACATGTCTCTGACACCTTCTAAGCTGATTGGCCACTGGTCATGTGCTTGTGACACGTGGTCACATGTCTCTGACACCTTCTATGCCGATTGGTCGCTGGTCATGTGCTTGTGACGCTTTGCTCGATGATAGGCCAGCGTGCCGTCATTGCTGTCATTCTGGCAGCGGATTGGCTCTGGTGTCCTCCATCTTGGATGAGGCACAGAGTCTATATAAGACCCTGATGCACGCCACCCGGCGCTCAGTCCTCTTGGTTCATGCATGAGGGTAGACACCCTGTGCACATCCCTCTAGGCAGCTCTCTGTCTATGTTAGGTGAGCGCTACCGGCAGAGTAGCGTTCTTATACCTTACAGCTTCGGCTGCAGTCCGTATCCTTACCTCTTAGTGGAGCGGACATAGGCAGGTGCCTGAGGCACATGGTCCGGCTGGGCCTTGTGATTCTACTCATAGGTGGACGTTGCTGCTAGGGTAACGTTCCTTATACTGCATCTGGCAATTGTTCGTATCCTCGCACACTAGGGGAGCGAACAGAGGTAGGAGCTTTGTGCAGCTTATGCTGCTGTCCGTCTCTTTTGCGCCACTAGAAGAGCGGACCTAGGCAGGTGCCATATCTAGTGGTTCGTGTCCTCGCACACTAGTGGAGTGAACGCAGGTAGGAGCTTTGTGCGGCTTACGCTGCTGTCCGTCTGCTGGCACCACTAGAGGAATGGACCTAGGTAGGTGCCATTTCCCACTCATTGCTTTTGTCTCTGTGATCTTTAACAGAGACTATTCCACACACCCTTCAAGTAAGGGAGGAATTGCTTTATTTTCTAATTATATTCCTCTGTGAGTTTAACATAGGTATTGCACTCTGCACTTGTGCTATTATTTTTTACAGTGGCACACTTCTATACCCCTTATCCTCTGCCATAGTCTGCAGCAGAGTCTTTGCACGGTGGACCCTGACTGTCTGACATTCCTTTAGGTTTTATTATCAGACAGCCCCCTGTAACAGCGTTCCTGGTAAGTTGGTCTCCGTGCCAAGCAGCTCTTGCCGTGAACCCACAGAGAGGAAATGAGAAATGTTGAATGAAAACACGGTCTGATAGAGCGCTAAGGAGGCCACAATAATAAATTATTTTTGTAAAATGTATTATATTATGTCAGCCACAATGCGTTTCGATATGCACAATGTCTTCATCCACCTGATGAAGATATTGTGCATATCGAAATGCAATGTGGCTGACAAAATATAATACATTTTACAAAAATAATTTATTATTGTGGCCTCCTTAGCGCTCTATCAGACTGTGTTTTCATTCAACATGGATACTAGTGGCATGCTGCAGGTCATTTTGCAGGGCTCTGGCACTGCTCCTCCTGTTCCTCTTTATACAAACTGCATGAGAGGACACACACTAGCTAGGGACCCCAACATAGAGAAATACTTTGGCGTAGTGTTGGGGCTCTGTTGCATTGCTCAATTCAATAGCTAAATTTCTCTTTATTCATATATTCATGGCAGTAATGCAGAATCCATTTTTCATATTTTCATTCTTACATATAGCTATTGGATTTTTCATGTCAGTATTCACACAACAGTTTCTGCTTTTGATATATTCCCCTTACATAGTCACTGGTGTGCATACCTTCTCTCCATAATCTTTATACAAAGGTAGAGGTAGCGGTCCTGCTGCGGGGTTGTTACCCAACTATGGCCCTCTCCGGGTCTCCTGTCATGCTGGCATTTCTGCTGGTATCTGCTCCATGCTCTGGACACTGTGTTAACAGACACAGCTAACCTTCTTGCCACAGCTTGCATTGCTGTGACATCCTGGATGAGCTGCACTACCTGAACAGAGCAATGAAAAAATGTAAAAGTGACCAAAACAACAGCCAAAAAGAATGAACACAGAGAAATGGTCTGTCGTCACCACCTGCAGAATCACTCCTTTATAGGGGTTGCCTTGCTAATTGCCTATCAATTCTACCTGTTATCTCTTTCATTTGCAGAGCAGCGGGAAACATGATACACAATCAGTGTTGCTTCATAACTGGACAGTTTGATTTCACAGAAGTGTGATAGACTTGGAGTTAGGGCACCATCACACTTTAGCGACGCTCCAGCAATCCCAACAGTGATCTGACCTGGTCAGGATCGTTGATGCGTCGCTACATGGTCGCTGGTGAGCTGTCAATCAGGCATATCTCACCAGCAACCAGTGACCATCCCCCAGCCAGCAGCGACACGTGGAAATGATGCTGCGCTTGGTAACTAAGGTAAATATCGGGTAACCAAGTGCTTGGTTACCCGATACTTACCTTGGTTGCCAGCGCACACAGCTTAGCGCTGGCTCCCTGCACTCCTAGCCAGAGTACACATCCGGTTAGTAAGCAAACCGCTTTGCTTATTAACCCGATGTGTACTCCGGCTACGTGTGCAGGGAGCAGGGAGCCGGCACTGACAGCCTGAGAGCAGAGGACGCTAGTAACCAAGGTAAATATCAGGTAACCAAGCAAAGGGCTTCGCTTGGTTACCCGATATTTACCTTGGTTCAGCTTACCGCAGGCTGTCAGAAGCCAGCTCCCTGCTCACTGCACATTCAGATCGTTGCTCTCTCGCTGTCAAACACAACGATGTGTGCTTCACAGCGGGAGAGCAACGTCCAAAAAATGAACCAGCACTGTGTGTAACGATCAGCAACTTCACAGCAGGGGCAAGGTCGCTGATCAGTGTCACACACAGCGAGATCGCTAATGAGGTCACTGGTGTGTCACAAAAACCGTGACTCAGCAGCGATCTTGCTAGCGATCTCGCTATGTGAGAAGTACCCCTTACATTGTCCTGTTTAAGTGTTTCCTTTATATATTTGAGCAGTGTATATATACACAGTATATATATATATCTATATATATATATATATATATAGATATATATATATACTGTATATACATTGTGTGCAGAATTATTAGGCAACTTGCATTTTCGAGGATTTTTTTATTATTGATCAACAACTATGTTTGCAATCAACCCAAAGGACTCATATATATCAAAGCTTAATATTTTTGGAAGTTGGAGTGGGGTTTTTTTGGATTTGGCTATCTTAGGAGGATGACTGTTTGTGCAGGTAACTGTTACTGTGGAGAATTATTAGGCAACTTAATAAAAACCAAATATACTCCCATCTCACTTGTTTATTTTCACCAGGTAAACCAATATAACTTCACAAAATTTAGAAATAAACATTTCTGACATGCAAACCCCCCCAAAAAAAAATTAGTGACCAATATAGCCACCTTTCTTTATGATGACACTCAACAGCCTACCATCCATAGATTCTGTCAGTTGCTTGATCTGTTTACAATCAACATTGCGTGCAGCAGCCACCACAGCCTCCCAGACACTGTTCCAAGAGGTGTACTGTTTTCCCTCCCTGTAGATCTCACATTTTATGAAGGACCACAGGTTCTCTATGGGGTTCAGATCAGGTGAACAAGTGGGCCATGTCATTATTTTCTGGAAGTTGAGCTTCACTCCATCCTCAACCCGAAAAGGTCCCACAAGTTCATCTTTGATGATACCAGCCCATACCAGTACCCCACCTCCACCTTGCTGGCATCTGAGTCAGAGTGGAGCTCTCTACCCTTTATTGATCCAGCTTCTGGCCCATCTATCTGGCCCATCAAGAGCCACTCTCCTTTTATCAGTCCATAAAACCTTTGAAAAATCAGTCTTAAGATATTTCTTGGCCCAGTCTTGATGTTTTATTCTTATGTTTCTTATTCAAAGGGGGTCGTTTTTCAGCCTTCCTTACCTTGGCCATGTCCCTGAGTATGGCACACCTTGTGCTTTTTATTGCTCCAGTAACATTACAGCTCTGAAATATAGCCAAACTGGTGGCAAATGACATCTTGGCAGCTTCACGCTTGATTTTCCTCAATTCATAGGCAGTTAGTTTGCGTTTTTTTTGGTCAACATGCTTCTTGCGACCCTGTTGGCTATTTGCCATGAAATGCTTGATTGTTTGGTGATCATGCTTCAAAAGTTTGGCAATTTCAAGACTGCTGCAAGACATCTCACAATTTTGGACTTTTCAGAGCCCGTCAAATCTCTCTTCTTACCCATTTTGCCAAAAGAAAGGAAGTTGCCTAATAATTAAGTACACCTTATATAGGGTGTTGTTGTCATTACAGCACATCCCTCCTCATTACAGAGATGCACATCCCCTGATTTACTTCATTAGTAGTTGGCTCTCAAGCCTATACAGTCTGGAGTAGGACAACATGTTTAAAAAGTATCATGTGATCAAAATACTCATTTGCCTAATAATTCTGCACACAGTGTATATATATATATATATATATATATATATATATATATATATATATATATATATATATATATATTTATATTAGTGACGTGCCCACGGAGTCTTGGGGGAGGGTTAATCATCACCGGGCCGGTTTGGGATGCCACAGCGCCATGGACCGGTTTTGTGACCCCGTTGGTGTCAATGAAAAGGGTAGATAGAGATAATGGGAGTAGTTATTTGTGACGCCAAGTGCAGGTCCTCCCACAACCAGTCTCCCACACATCCAAGGCATACCACCCCTTCTAACCTTTTTGATGGGTGTAGGTTACATGGTCACCCAGGTACAGGTCACAGTCTGGGTGACCCCTGCTGAGGTGGGATTTCACGTCCCGCCAGGAGACAAATATGTCCTTCGTCATCCCGGACTTGCCAATGAACCTCCACCCCCACTCTAAAGGGTACTTTACACACTGCGACATCGCTAGCGATCTCATTAGCGATGTGACACGCCAGATCGCTGATGCGATTTGCCGAGATCGCACATAGGTCATTTTTGTAGCGCCGGTCACATGTGCGATCTCTGCAGATCGCATCTGCGATCTGGCGTGTCACATCGCTAACGAGATTGCTAGCGATGTCGCAGCGTGTAAAGCACCCTTAAGTCAAATCTGACCACCACGTCGTGCCTCAGTGGTCTCCGTTCTGAGGGTCGCCTTTGACAACTCTGCTGATTGGCAGCCAGGTTTCGGGACTCCGGAACTTCATGTCGAGCCTGGTGCTCCTCCTGCTCAGCCTGCAGTTTTTGGAGCTGCTGTGTGCAGGCCACATTGAAGGCGCATGTTGTTATTCTGGTTTCCAGAGGAACCTGCAGGTTTCTCTCCTTGTCGACCACCACGTCCCCAGCCATGCTTGGTCTGCCGTGGCCAGGTGCAAGGATTGGGGCGCTGCCAACAGTCCTACCAGGTCACCGTCTCTGGCTCCTGGGGCCACAGGTGCTGAGACTCGAGACACCTCATTGGTGCCAGGTTGCTTCCCCTCTGGGGTTGGTGTTGCCACTACTCCCAACATGGTTTCCTGCCACCTCTTGACGGCTTCCTTTTGAAGCTCCAGCAGCTGAGTTCCCAGTCTCCTCACTTCTTCCTCCAGCAGTTCTGGGCTGATAACAGGTCGCATCTCTGGTGCCTCCACGGGACTGCCAAGGGAGCTAATTGCTTCCACCCCATGCTCCTGGGTGCTTGGGTTGCTGCTCAACATCTTACATTCGGAATCTAACTGTGCAATCAGCCCATCCTCCTTCACTTCCCGAGGTGGCGGGCCATACCTCTTGGATTCATTTTGCTTTTTGTCACTTTCTGCAGGGGGCGGGTGCAGCTCTTGGCACCACTAATGCCACCAAGCCCAAGAAGGGCGGGTAAACCCAAACAGGGTGATTGCACATGCCGCCTGTTGTTCTTTAATGGCCGCCAGTATGCAATCCTTGTAACAGTCGATTTATAGGCGCACAGTACCCGTTAAGACGTCACAAAATCCTGTTTGTGACGCCAAAGTTGATGCGCCCACGGGGTCTTGGGGGAGGGTTACTCTTTACCGCGCCTATTTGGGATGTCACAGTAACCTAGCCTGGTTCTGTGACCCCATCGGTGTCATGAAAAGGGGAGATGGGGATGATGGGAGTAGTTATTCATAACGCCACCTGTGGTATGCAGCCAGGTATTAGCCGGCGCTGCGAGAGATCTTCTCAAGGGTGGATGATAACGCAGCTCCGATGGTATAGCATTCCTCAGGTAGAGCTTAGGACCCAGGGAGGATGTGGGGAGTAGTAGTCCACCCTAAAAAAGGAGCGCGGTGCGCGGGAAGAATTAGGTGAAGCAGCGGTTGCAGTTTAAGTTCTTTACTCACTGAAATGTCACCACCTTTGGACTGTGGGACTCCGCTGTCATGGACACCAGCCAATCCCAGATAGTTCGGGTGCCAGAACCGGTATTTCTTTCAGTGAGTCCTTCCTCCCTATGCCGTGTTGTGTGAGTCCTTGCGGCTTGAAACTACGCTGGGACCCAAGTAATGGGAATGGTTTCTTTCCCGTCCCGTATAACAGGCAGTGTGAGTCCTTAGATGGGGCGGCCTTATGGTCATGACCCCTCGCTCTATAAGATGCTGTGCCCCGGGCACTGTGTGTGGGTTAGAAGACTTGAAATCCTCTGCCCGGCGGATTCTGCTGGTGAGACTTACAGTGCCCAACAGCCTAGGGTTCCGCACCCTGTACTGTGCGCTCGGTCCTGAGGGAGCTATGGCGCAGCTCTCCCCTCAGCGACCATGTCCTCCTACATCTCACTTGTTTCCTGGTTGCTGACTAACTGATTGTGTGTGTCGCCTTGCTTCCTTGTGTCAAGCTTCCCCCCTCTGGATTTCTGAACTAGTGAGCAGAGGGTCCACTACATTAGTAATGTCCACCCCCCAAGTCTCTACTCTAGTCCAGTCCCGGTGAGAGGGCAACTAACTGTCTATGGTGGTGGATTGAGGCTGTTTTACCAGCGATGACCTCCTCCTTACTTGGGATGAATACTGCACCTCTTGTGAGGTGTAGTGCCCTGTGGTGACTAGAGTTGAGCGCGGTTCGTGGTTCGTGGTTCTCCAGTTCTAGGCTCGAGTGATTTTTGGGCTGTTCGAGATCGAACTAGAACTCGAGCTTTTTGCTAAAAGCTCGATAGTTCTAGATACGTTTGAGAACGGTTCTAGCAGCAAAAAGCAGGGCTTTTTACAGCTACAGTGAGCAGGAGCCATCGCTGGCAGCCTGCCACAAGCTGGTAACCAAGATAAACATCGGGTATCCAAGCAAAGCGCTTTGGTTAGTAACCCGATGTTTATCTTAGTTACGTGCAGGAAGCCCACACTTTCCCGCTCAGCTCGCTCCACCCCCTCCTGCCCGCGGCATGTACACATACATACACATACACAAACACACACACACACACACATCCACCCCCCCACCCCCCCCCGCCCGCCCGCCCGCCCGCTCGCTCGCTCGCTCGCTCGGCTTACCTGCGGTGATGAAGTCCCGCCATCCCGACCTCAGCGCTGTCACTGTCCTCCATGGCCGCCGCTTGTCACATCACCTATCGCTTCCGACCCGAGACTGACACTGGCGGTGACGTCACGGACCTCTCGCGATACTTGATGTGAAGGCGCCGGTCATTGACCTCAGTGACAGGGGCTGTCAGTGTGCTGGAGATCAGCGCAGGTAATGTACCTCACTGACAGCAGCACTTGTCACCCCCCTGCAGTGACCTGGGCTGACCCATTGATGTTAGCTCAGGTCACTGCACTGCTCTCCCAGCCAATGGGGAACATCCTGCTCTTCATTGACTGGGACAGTGTGCATCGTCATGGCAACCCCTTGGATTACACCAGACTTGGATTTGTTTTTCAATCTAATAAATTGGTTAAAGAGGGAATGTTTTGGGGAGTGTTTTTTCAAATAAAAATGTGTTTGTCGTGTATTTTTTTTTTATTACTGACTGGGTTGGTGATGTCGGGTATCTGATAGACGCCTGACCTCACCAACCCCAGGGCTTGATGCCAGGTGACATTACACATCTGGTATTAACCCCAAATATTACCCCGTTTGCCACCGCACCAGGGCGCGGGATGAGCTGGGGCGAAGCACCAGGATTGGCGCATCTAATGGATGCGCCACTTCTGGGGCGGCTGCGGCCTGCTATTTTTAGGCTGGGGAGATTCCAATAACCATGGACCTCCCTAGTCTGAGAATATCAGGCCCCAGCTGTCTGCTTTACCTTGGCTGGTGATTCAATTTTGGGGGACCCCTACGTGTTTTTTTTTTTAATTATTTATTTAATTTAAAATAACAGCGTGGGGTGCCCTCAGTTTTGGATTACCAGCCAAGGTGAGGTTGCCAGCTGTGGTCTGCAGGCTGCAGCCGTCTGCTTTACCCTAGCTGGCTACAAAACTAGGGGGAACCCTATGTCATTTTTTTTTCATTTTTTTGGCTAAATACAAAGCTAAGCACCCCTTAGTGCCACATGAAAGGTACCAAAGGGTGTTCCACTTTTTCTCCATTTTTTTCTCCACTTTCTCTCCACTTTTTCTCCACTTTTTCTCCATTTTTTTCTCCACTTATTCTCCACTTTTTCTCCTCTTATTCTCCACTTTTTCTCCACTTTTTCTCCACTTTTTCTCCTCTTATTCTCCACTTTTTCTCCACTTTTTCTCCACTTTTTCTCCATTTTTTTCTCCACTTTCTCCACTTTTTCTCCACTTTTTTCTCCACTTTTTCTCCTCTTATGCTCCACTTTTTCTCCTCTTAATCTCCACTTTTTCTCCACTTTTTCTCCACTTTTTCTCCACTTTTTTCTCCACTTTTTCTCCTCTTATGCTCCACTTTTTCTCCACTTTTTCTCCACTTTTTCTCCACTTTTTCTCCACTTTTTCTCCTCTTAATCTCCACTTTTTCTCCTCTTATGCTCCACTTTTTCTCCACTTTTTCTCCACTTTTTCTCCACGTTTTCTCCACTTTTTTCTCCACTTTTTCTCCTCTTATGCTCCACTTTTTCTCCACTTTTTCTCCACTTTTTCTCCACTTTTTCTCCACGTTTTCTCCACGTTTTCTCCACTTTTTTCTCCACTTTTTCTCCTCTTATGCTCCACTTTTTCTCCACTTTTTCTCCTCTTAATCTCCACTTTTTCTCCACTTTTTCTCCACTTTTTCTCCACTTTTTCTCCACTTTTTTCTCCACTTTTTCTCCACTTTTTCTCCTCTTATGCTCCACTTTTTCTCCACTTTTTCTCCACTTTTTCTCCACTTTTTCTCCTCTTATGCTCCACTTTTTCTCCACTTTTTCTCCACTTTTTCTCCTCTTATGCTCCACTTTTTCTCCACTTTTTCTCCACTTTTTCTCCTCTTATGCTCCACTTTTTCTCCACTTTTTCTCCACTTTTTCTCCACTTTTTCTCCTCTTATGCTCCACTTTTTCTCCACTTTTTCTCCACTTTTTCTCCATTTTTTTCTCCACTTATTCTCCACTTTTTCTCCTCTTATTCTCCACTTTTTCTCCACTTTTTCTCCACTTTTTCTCCTCTTATTCTCCACTTTTTCTCCACTTTTTCTCCACTTTTTCTCCATTTTTTTCTCCACTTTCTCCACTTTTTCTCCACTTTTTTCTCCACTTTTTCTCCTCTTATGCTCCACTTTTTCTCCTCTTAATCTCCACTTTTTCTCCACTTTTTCTCCACTTTTTCTCCACTTTTTTCTCCACTTTTTCTCCTCTTATGCTCCACTTTTTCTCCACTTTTTCTCCACTTTTTCTCCACTTTTTCTCCACGTTTTCTCCACTTTTTTCTCCACTTTTTCTCCTCTTATACTCCACTTTTTCTCCACTTTTTCTCCACGTTTTCTCCACGTTTTCTCCACTTTTTTCTCCACTTTTTCTCCTCTTATGCTCCACTTTTTCTCCACTTTTTCTCCACTTTTTCTCCTCTTAATCTCCACTTTTTCTCCACTTTTTCTCCACTTTTTCTCCACTTTTTCTCCACTTTTTTCTCCACTTTTTCTCCACTTTTTCTCCTCTTATGCTCCACTTTTTCTCCACTTTTTCTCCACGTTTTCTCCACGTTTTCTCCACTTTTTTCTCCACTTTTTCTCCTCTTATGCTCCACTTTTTCTCCACTTTTTCTCCACTTTTTCTCCTCTTATGCTCCACTTTTTCTCCACTTTTTCTCCACTTTTTTCTCCACTTTTTCTCCTCTTATGCTCCACTTTTTCTCCACTTTTTCTCCACTTTTTCTCCACTTTTTCTCCTCTTATGCTCCACTTTTTCTCCACTTTTTCTCCACTTTTTCTCCATTTTTTTCTCCACTTATTCTCCACTTTTTCTCCTCTTATTCTCCACTTTTTCTCCACTTTTTCTCCACTTTTTCTCCTCTTATTCTCCACTTTTTCTCCACTTTTTCTCCACTTTTTCTCCATTTTTTTCTCCACTTTCTCCACTTTTTCTCCACTTTTTTCTCCACTTTTTCTCCTCTTATGCTCCACTTTTTCTCCTCTTAATCTCCACTTTTTCTCCACTTTTTCTCCACTTTTTCTCCACTTTTTTCTCCACTTTTTCTCCTCTTATGCTCCACTTTTTCTCCACTTTTTCTCCACTTTTTCTCCACTTTTTCTCCACTTTTTCTCCACGTTTTCTCCACTTTTTTCTCCACTTTTTCTCCTCTTATACTCCACTTTTTCTCCACTTTTTCTCCACTTTTTCTCCACGTTTTCTCCACGTTTTCTCCACTTTTTTCTCCACTTTTTCTCCTCTTATGCTCCACTTTTTCTCCACTTTTTCTCCACTTTTTCTCCTCTTAATCTCCACTTTTTCTCCACTTTTTCTCCACTTTTTCTCCACTTTTTCTCCACTTTTTCTCCACTTTTTTCTCCACTTTTTCTCCACTTTTTCTCCTCTTATGCTCCACTTTTTCTCCACTTTTTCTCCACGTTTTCTCCACGTTTTCTCCACTTTTTTCTCCACTTTTTCTCCTCTTATGCTCCACTTTTTCTCCACTTTTTCTCCACTTTTTCTCCTCTTAATCTCCACTTTTTCTCCATTTTTTCTCCACTTTTTCTCCTCTTATGCTCCACTTTTTCTCCACTTTTTCTCCACTTTTTCTCCTCTTATGCTCCACTTTTTCTCCACTTTTTCTCCACTTTTTCTCCTCTTATGCTCCACTTTTTCTCCACTTTTTCTCCACTTTTTTCTCCACTTTTTCTCCTCTTATGCTCCACTTTTTCTCCACTTTTTCTCCACTTTTTCTCCACTTTTTCTCCTCTTATGCTCCACTTTTTCTCCACTTTTTCTCCACTTTTTCTCCACTTTTTCTCCACTTTTTCTCCATTTTTTTCTCCACTTA
Source organism: Anomaloglossus baeobatrachus (assembly GCF_048569485.1). NCBI lineage: Eukaryota > Metazoa > Chordata > Amphibia > Anura > Aromobatidae > Anomaloglossus > Anomaloglossus baeobatrachus. The sequence goes on along the minus strand of NC_134354.1, from coordinate 581,820,824 downwards.
TTCTCCACTTTTTCTCCTCTTATTCTCCACTTTTTCTCCACTTTTTCTCCACTTTTTCTCCTCTTATTCTCCACTTTTTCTCCACTTTTTCTCCACTTTTTCTCCATTTTTTTCTCCACTTTCTCCACTTTTTCTCCACTTTTTTCTCCACTTTTTCTCCTCTTATGCTCCACTTTTTCTCCTCTTAATCTCCACTTTTTCTCCACTTTTTCTCCACTTTTTCTCCACTTTTTTCTCCACTTTTTCTCCTCTTATGCTCCACTTTTTCTCCACTTTTTCTCCACTTTTTCTCCACTTTTTCTCCACTTTTTCTCCACTTTTTTCTCCACTTTTTCTCCACTTTTTCTCCTCTTATGCTCCACTTTTTCTCCACTTTTTCTCCACGTTTTCTCCACGTTTTCTCCACTTTTTTCTCCACTTTTTCTCCTCTTATGCTCCACTTTTTCTCCACTTTTTCTCCACTTTTTCTCCTCTTAATCTCCACTTTTTCTCCACTTTTTCTCCACTTTTTCTCCTCTTATGCTCCACTTTTTCTCCTCTTAATCTCCACTTTTTCTCCACTTTTTCTCCACTTTTTCTCCACTTTTTTCTCCACTTTTTCTCCTCTTATGCTCCACTTTTTCTCCACTTTTTCTCCACTTTTTCTCCACTTTTTCTCCTCTTAATCTCCACTTTTTCTCCTCTTATGCTCCACTTTTTCTCCACTTTTTCTCCACTTTTTCTCCACTTTTTCTCCTCTTATGCTCCACTTTTTCTCCACTTTTTCTCCTCTTAATCTCCACTTTTTCTCCTCTTATGCTCCACTTTTTCTCCACTTTTTCTCCTCTTATGCTCCACTTTTTCTCCACTTTTTCTCCACTTTTTTCTCCACTTTTTCTCCTCTTATGCTCCACTTTTTCTCCACTTTTTCTCCACTTTTTCTCCACTTATGCTCCACTTTTTCTCCACTTTTTCTCCACTTTTTTCTCCACTTTTTCTCCTCTTTTTCTCCACTTTTTCTCCACTTTTTCTCCACTTTTTCTCTACTTTTTCTATGGTCGGTCTACCCATTAGCTCTGCCATGCATAGTGTAGCTCTACACCTACTGCACATGTTACTTTATGATTGACATCTCTTTCGTACCAGAGCTGTCTAAGTCTACTCTGACCCCATATTTGTCATTACTATATTGTCCTTGTACTGTATTATGACATTTGTATCATGTGTTTCATTTCTTGCTGTGTTGCAATTTTTTTGCTGCATCCCAATTGTACCTCTACATTGTTCGAGTTTATGTTATTGTTCTCTCACTCTTATGTGATACTGATTATTGTCATTTTTCATGATTACATGCAGATAAGTCCAATCTGACGAAGGCTCAGGCTGAAACGTCATTTGTAACTTGTTTTGGACAAAAACATATATGCTTATGAAAAAAAAATTTTCTTAATACGGACCAATAAAGAGTGATTTTGCATTACTATCCGTTGTGACTTACTGACTTAGTCTGGGAGATATAGAGTGCCGAGGTTACTCACTAATTTTATCTATTATTACCTCTGAGCACCTATATACCAGTGAGCAGAGCTTCCTCTACAGTAGTTCTCCTGATTAGGCATGCCCTTACCTCATGAGCAGGGCATTGCAGCTTTGGTAGCAACCATTACGACATGGACTCTGCTGCTGTGGACCCGGGGAGAGTGAGTGCAGATTCATTGCACCCACACTCCTCACATGAAGGGTCCGCACTCCTAGAAAATGGGGGATACGTTCCCTGAGTGTCTCCCCCCCATATTCTAGACGGTCCAGAGTCGTCGTGGGACCCCTTTATTTTTTTTCTTACAATAAATTGGTGAAAGAGGAAATGTTTTGGGGACTGTTTTTTCAAATAAATTTCTTTTGTCGATTTTTTGTTTTTGTTAGTACTGACAGTTTATGATGTTGGGTATCTAATAGACGCCATGACATCACAAACTGCTGGGCTTGATCTCAGGTGACTTTACAGCTAGTATCAACCCGATTTATTACCCCGTTTGCCACTGCACCAGGGCACGGGATGAGCTGGGGTGAAGCGCCAGGATTGGCGCATCTAGTGGATGCGCCACGTCTGGGGTGCCTGCGGCCTGCTATTTTTAGGCTGTGAAGGCCCAATAACTATGGACCTTCCCACCCTGAGAATACCAGACCACAGCTGTCCGCTTTACCTTGGCTGGTGATCCAATTTGGGGGGTCCCCTACTTTTATTGTGTAATTATTAATATTTATAAAATAATTATAAAAAAGAGCCTGAGGGGACCTCCACATTGGATCCCCAACCACGGTAAAGCTGCCAGCTGTGGTTTTCAGGCTACAGCCGTCTGCTTTACCCTAGCTGGCTATCAAAAATGGGGGGACCCAACGTAATTTTTTTTTTTTAACTATTTTTTAAATAGAAAAAATTAATGGGCTTCCCTGTATTTTGATTGCCAACCAAGGTAACGGCAGGCAGATGGGGGTGGCAACCCATAGCTGTCTGCTTTATCTGCGCTGAGAATCAAAAATACCGCGGAGCGCTACGTCATTTTTTTAAAGATTTATTTTTACAGCACTGTGATGTCCAGCAATCAAAATACAGGGAAGCCCATTTTATTTTTAGTTATTTAAATAAATAATTAAAAAAAATATATGTTAGCTCCCACTGCATTTTTTGTATTGCTAGCTAAGGGTAATCCAAGCAGCTACTGGCTGCTAACCCCCACTGCTTGGTGTTACCTTCACTGGCAATGGAAAATCCAGGGAAGCATTTTTTTTTTTTTTGCCAAAAAGCTACAAAAAAAGGACGTGAGCTTCGCCATATTTTTGTATGCTAGCCAGGTATAGCAGGCAGGTTCTGGAAGAGTTGGATACAGCGCCAGAAGATGGCGCTTCTATGAAAATGCCATTTTCTGAGGTGGCTGCAGACTGCAATTCGCAGCAGTGGGGCCCAGAAAGCTCAGGCCAACCGGTGGTGCGGATTCCAATCCCAGCTGCCTAGTTGTACCTGGCTGGACACAAAAATGGGGCAAAGCCTATGTCATTTGTTTTCTAATTATTTCATGAAATTCATGAAATAATAAAAAAAGGGCTTCCCTTTATTTTTGGTTCCCAGCTGGGTACAAATAGGCAACTGGGGGTTGGGGGCAGCCATACCTGCCTGCTGTACCTGGCTAGCATACAAAAATATGGCGAAGCCACATAATTTTTTCAGGGGGCAAAAAACTTCTGCATACAGTCCTGGATGGAGTTTGCTGAGCCTTGTAGTTCTGCAGCTGCTGTCTGTCTGTATGGAGAAGAGCAGACAGCAGCTGCAGAACTACAAGGCTCAGCATACTCCATCCAGGACTGTATGCAGAAGTTTTTTGCCCACCAAAAAAATGACGTGGGCTTCGCCATATTTTTGTATGCTAGCCAGGTACAGCTGGCAGCCACGGGCTGCCTCCAACCCCCAGTTGCCTATTTGTACCCGGCTGGGAACCAAAAATATAGGGAAGCCCGTTTTTTTTAATTATTTCACTTATTTCATGAAATAATTAAAAAACAAATGACGTGGGCTTCGCCCTATTTTTGTGTCCAGCCGAGTACAACTAGGCAGCTGGGGATTGGAATCCGCAGCACAGGTTAGCCCGAGGTTTGTGGGCGCCTCTGCTGCGGATTTCAGTCCGCAGCCGTCCCAGAAAATGGCGCTCTCATAGAAGCGCCATCATCTGGCGCTGTATCCAACTCTTCCAACAGCCCTGGAGCCGGGTGGCTTGTTGGGTAATCATGAGTTAATACTGGCTTTGTTTTACCAGCCAGTATTAAGCCAGAGATTCTTAATGTCAGGCACGTTTGACCCGGCCATTAAGAATCTCCAATAAAGGGTTAAAAAAAGACACCACACAGAGAAAAAATACTTTAATAGAAATAAATACACAGACACATTAGAGACTCCATCTTTATTACCCCTGTCAGCCCTCCACGATCCTGCTCTTCTGTCTTCTTTCTTTCTAGTGTAGTAGTAGTGACGATTGTAGTGAGGGGCATCACTTGGGGCTGGGGAACCTCCATCCTAACTACAATGCTCACTACAATCGGGAAGCAGCGTGCAGCCTTCACTCCGTGAGTGATCACTGCTGGCTGCTAGCGGTAACGCTGACAGACGCGTTACCATAGCAACGGTGCTCCCGGAGCCGCGGTTAGCGGTGACGTCACCGCTAACTGCGTTGCTATGGCAACGGTGATCTCCGTTAATGACCGGCTGTGTCAGCCGGTCCCTAACGGAACGGGGAGTCGACCGTGTGCTAGAGCATGTCGCCGGTACACGGCGATACACATATGTGCACCGTGTACCGGAGAGATGCACTCGCAGGTCCTACATGACGTGTCATAGTCATGTGACCAGTCTGTAGCCAATGAGATAATAGCCACGTGACTGGTCACATGGCTATTTTGACGTCACGATAGGTCCTGCTTCTCTGCTGGCAGTGCAGGTCACCGGGAGGATTCAGCGATCATCGGATGGAATAGCGGCAGGAGACAGAGTGCAGAAGGGATCGCGAGGACCGGTAAGTGTTATGGCAATGTTTATTAACTGTTTGTGTACATTTATAATGCATTTTTATGTGTTTGTGATTGCCTCCCATTATAGCCTATACGTTCGAGTTCGGTTCGTCGAACGTTCGACGAACCGAACTCGAACGGGACCCCCGTTCGGCGAACCGGCCTCGAGCCGAACCGGGACCGGTTCGCTCATCTCTAGTGGTGACTGAAGCCTCAGGGGCGCCACATTAGCATAAGCTTTTATAAATAGTCAGAGATTCCAGTATTGATAAAAAGGTCTGTGATTCCCATGTCCAACAGCAAATTCATAGCCTACAATTGCAGAACTTTTGCCTACGTCTACAACTGAAGATAGGTTATATAGTTTACACATCTCCTAGAAGCTCTGATTTCATTAGGAAATATTCTAAACAATTTCAAATAAGTTAAAGAATTCTATATTGGAGATCTTTTGCTGGGCGATCTCTCAAGTCTACACTGTGTGCAGAATTATTAGACAAATGAGTATTTTGATCACATGATAATTTTTATACATGTTGTCCTACTCCAAGCTGTATAGGCTTGAGAGCCAACTACCAATTAAGTAAATCAGGTGATGTGCATCTCTGTAATGAGGAGGGGTGTGGTGTAATGACATCAACACCCTATATAAGGTGTTCTTAATTATTAAGACCACTTTACAAGCTGTGATCTCACTAGCGAGATCACTAGCGTGCGTGTCCGCCCCCATTGGTTGTGCGACACGGGCAAATCACTGCCTGTGGTGAACAACATCACTCAGACCGTCACACTACTTACCTGCCTAGCGACGTCGCTGTGACCGGCGAACCGCCTCCTTTCTAAGGGGGCAGTTCGTTCGGCGTCACAGCGACGTCACTAAGCGCGCGCCCAATAGAAGCGGAGGGGCGGAGATGAGGGGAGGTAACATCCTGCCCACCTCCTTCTTTCCTCATTGCCGGCGGCCACAGGTAAGGTGAGGTTCCTCATTTCTGCGGTGTCACACATAACGATGTGTGCTGCCGCAGGAACGATGAACAACATCATACCTGTAGCAGCAACGATATTTGAGAACTGGACAGCATGTCAACGAGCAACAATAAGGTGAGTATTTTTGCTCGTTAGCAGTCGCTCGTACATGTCACACGCAACGACGCCGCTAACGAGTCCGGATGTGCGTCACGATTTCCGCGACCCCAACGACATCGCATTAGCGATGTCGTTGCGTTTAAAGCGGACTTAAGGCAACTTCCTTTCCTTTTGCAAAATGTGTCACAAGAGAGATTTGACGAGCTCTGAAAAGTCCAAAATTGTGAGATGTCTTGCAGAGGGATGCAGCAGTCTTAAAATTGCCAAACTTTTGAAGCGTGATCACCGAACAATCACGCGTTTCATGGCAAATAGCCAACAAGGTCGCAAGAATCATGTTGGGCAAAAAAGGCGCAAAATAACTGCCCATTAATTGAGGAAAATCAAGCGTGAAGCTGCCAAGATGCCATTTGCCACCAGTTTGGCCATATTTCAGAGCTGCAATGTTACTGGAGTATCAAAAAGTACAAAGTGTGCCATACTCAGGGACATGGCCAAGGTAAGGAAGGCTGAAAAACGACCATTTTTGAACAAGAAACATAAGATACAACGTCAAGACTGGGCTAAGAAATATCTTAAGACTGATTTTTCAAAGGTTTTATGGGCGGATGAAATGAGAGTGACTCTTGATGGGCCAGAGAGCTCCACTCCGACTCAGACTCCAGCAAGGTGGAGGTGGGGTACAGGTATGGGTTGGTATCATCAAAGATGAACTTGTGGGACCTTATCAGGTTGAGGATGGAGTGAAGCTTAACTCTCAGATCTACTGCCAGTTTCTGGAAGACAATTTCTTCAAGCAGTGGTACAGGAAGAAGTCGGTATCGTTCAAGAAAAACATGATTTTCATGCAGGACAATACTCCATCACAAGCATCCAACTACTCAACAACATGGCTGGCAAGTAAAGGTCTAAAAGATAAAAAAATAATAACATAGCCTCTTAATTCACTGATCTGAACCTCATAGAGAACCTGTGGTACCTCATAAAATGTGACATCTACAGGGAGGGAAAACAGTACACCTCTCGAAACAGTGTCTGGGAGGCTGTGGTGGCTGCTGCACGCAATATTGATCGTAAACAGATGAAGCAACTGATAGAATCTATGGATTTTAGGCTGTTGAGTGTCATCATAAAGAAAAGTGGCTATATTGATCATTAATTTTTTGGGGTTTTGTTTTTGCATGTCATAAATGTTTATTTATCCTTTTTGAAAAGAAAGCAATCACTGATCTCGGGGAGACCAGTCAGAGAAAACACTGCCGCCAGCCAGCGAGGGCACTCAAGACAGTGAAATCTTAGGTACATTGCCCCCTGGGAAATATGCAAATCAAAAAGGTCCGTGGAGCCTCTGTTAGGAGTCTCAACACAGAAACCAGCCAGATATCCCTCCGGGAAGGGCCCAACCAAGGGGTGACTCTTTTTAGGAGACCACCATAACCACCATATTAAGTGGCCCTTTTAGTCAATATCCAACTTTTTGACAAGTTTAAAGATATGACAAGGGAAATACCAAGGCCAGGTATCCATCCACAGACAGCTGTTTCGGGGTATTGCCCCTCATCAGTGTGGAGTAGGATTCTGGCTGGATGGGAGCAATGCCTAGTAGACCAACAAGACAAAACAATCACTGATCTCGGGAAGACCAGCCAGAGAAAACACTGCCGGCAGCCAGCGAGGGCGCTCAAGACAGTGAAATCCTAGGTACATTGCCCCCTGGGAAATATGCAAATCAAAAAGGTCCGTGGAGCCTCTGTTAGGAGTCTCAACACAGAAACCAGCCAGATATCCCTCCGGGAAGGGCCCAGTAAAGGGGTGACTCTTTTTAGGAGACCACCATAACCACCATATTAACTGGCCCTTTTAGTCAATATCCAACTTTTTGACAAGTTTAAAGATATAAGAAAGGGAAATAACAAGGCCAGGTATCCATCCACAGACAGCTGTTTCGGGGTATTGCCCCTCATCAGTGTGGAGTAGGATTCTAGCTGGGTGGGAGCAATGGTAGACCAACAAGATTTTTTTATTTATAAATTTTGTGCAGTTATATTGGTTTACCTGGCGAAAATAAACAAGTGATATAGGAATATATTTGAGTTTTTATTAAGTTGCCTAATAATTCTGCACAGTAATAGTTACTTGCAAAAACAGATATCCTCCTAAGATAGCCAAATCTAAAAAAAAAACACTCCAATTTCCAAAAATATTAAGCTTTGATACTTATGAGTCTTTTGGGTTGATTGAGAACATAAGGGTACTTTACACGCTGCGATATTGTTACCGATATCGCTAGCGAGTGTACCTGCCCCCGTTGGTTGTGCGTCATGAGCAAATTGCTGCCTGTGGCGCACAACATCGTTAACACCCATCCCACGGACTTACCTTCCCTGCGACGTCGCTCTGACCGACGATCTGCCTCCTTTCTAAGGGGGCGGTTCGTGCGGCGTCACTGCGACGTCACACGGCAGCCGTCCAATAGCAGAGGAGAGGCCGAGATGAGCAGCCGTAACATGCCGCCCACCTCCTTCCTTCCTTCCTCATTGCCAGTGGACGCAGGTAAGGAGATGTTCATTATTCCTGCGGTGTCACACACAGCGATGTGTGCTGCTGCAGGAACGATGAACAACATTGTACCTGCAGCAGCAATCATATTTTGAAAAGGAGCGACGTGTCAACGAGCAACGATTTTTCATGTTTTTGCGCACGTAGATCGTCACTCCTAGCTGTCACATGCTGCGATGTCGCTAACGGCGCCAAATGTGCCTTACTAACGACGTGACCCCGACGATATTTCATTAGCGATGTCGCAGTGTGTAAAGCACCCTTTAGTTGTTGATCAATAATAAAAAAATCCTCTAAAATACAACTTGCCTAATAATTCTGCACATGGTGTATCAATCTGGCACAGATTACCACACAGTTTTTGCAAGCACATGGCTTCTGCAATGTGATATTTGATATCACAATTTTATTCTGGCAGTTAAAATGATCTTTAGGATGATTATAGGAGTGTATTAAAAGATGTTGTGCCCCAAACAGGGGTAGATTATATCTCTATGTGAAAGATTCCTAAAGATAATCAGGTGCTTGGATCCAAGCACAGACAATGTCCTTAAGGCGCCGTCACACACGCCGATATATCGTGCGATCACAAAAGCGGTCGCACCCGCCCCCGTCGTATGTGCGTCACAGGCAATTTGTTGCCCGTGGCGCACAAAGTCGTAAATCTCCGTCACACGTACTTACCTCACTAACGATGTCGCTGTGGGCGGCGAACATCCTCTTCCTGAAGGGGAAGGGACGTTCGGCGTCGCAGCGACATCCCACAGCGGCCGCCCAATAGAAGCGGAGGTGCGGAGATGAGCTGGACGTAACATCGCGCCCACCTCCTTCCTTCCGCATTGTCGGCGGGACGCAGGTAAGCTGTCATCGTCGTTCCCGGGGTGTCACACGTAGCAATGTTTGCTGCCTCGGGATTGATGAACAACCGGTGCACAGAAGGAGGAACGATATTATGAAAATGAACGACGTGTCAACGAGCAACGATAAGGTGAGTATTTTTGCTCGTTAACAGTCGTTCGGAGATGTCACACGCTGCGACATCTCTAACAATGCCGCATGTGTGTCACAAACTCCGTGACCCCGCCGACATATCGTTAAATATATCGTAGCGTGTGACGGGGCCTTTAATCTCAAAAGTATTTAATCTTGGCATAATGGCATTAGTAAGAGCTCAGATAAGATCTCAATAGGTTCTTCAAGACAGTAAAAATTAAGCTCCACGGCTTTAACATAAACAAATACAGAATAAAATAAAAAAGGAGACAATTAATATGTCATCATCAACGGGATATCATGCATAGATGGTTCATAATTGCTTTATGATGTTGCTCTTAAAATAAAGGAATTTTCTGCATATATAACAAGTTTCCATGATTGTTCTGATATTGCTAACAATTACCTCATTTTCCAAAATTTGCATAGTTCATTAGTGAAGATCACTTACATTGCCTAAAGCAAATCATACTTTTTTGTGAATTTCTGTTTTTCATTGAACATTTCTTTTTATAGTTATCTTGATTACAGTAAATAGAGATGCTATGCTTATGCTATGAGTAAGAGCACACCTTGCCTGAAACATGTCAACTTTAAAATGGATCCTACTTACATTTTAATCCCTGGATGAAACTTTTGATATTATTACCATAAGGATTGCACTGGAAATTGCCTTTCTACTCTGCATTAAATAGAGATGAGCGAACCTTGCAAACTTTGGTTTGCTGATCTTTGCCTAACTTCCCAATGTTCGCAAAACAGTTCGCCAAAAGGGTTCGTTGAATGTTTTCTAACCCCATCGGATTCAATGGGAGGTCAAAAATAAGGCAGAGAAAACATCTTTAAAGAGGTCGAAAAGCTTCCAAAACAGCAAAAATACATTTTGCAGTGCAGCTGTTTTGGCACAGCAATTAGCTGCCTAGACTATTGACATAAGAAATAGTGATGAGGATGAGAGACAGGTGTAGTGCTGGTGCTTTCATACCCCTCCCTGTACAGACAAGACACAACTTTGAGAACCATCTTGGAGTCTTTATTTTTAAAACCATTTCAGGCAGCTAGCAGGACAGTGGCATCATTCCCCCCCCCCCAACTTCCCCATAGTATCTTTGCATAGCAGTCAGGTATGGTCCATGCAACACACTGGTTGTGGCCTGACATTTCCATTTTTAAATTCAAGAGGTGATGAGTGACAGGATTAGGCCTATTGCTCCCAGACCCCTGGCCCTACAGGCAAAAGACAATTTGCTAGGAGTCTAGGAGTCTAGGAGTCTCCACATTACCAAAAATCAAGGTTAAACAATAGTAGAAGTGGCAACAATTAGCACAGACTACAAATAGTCAAAAGCCGCAATATCAATACAAGGGACTGGCCATGTAACAAGGCAAGAACCAGCATTTCTACCTTCACCAGAGACAGCAAGATGACAGACAGGCATAGGGATGGTTTCACGCCATGCTCGTCCATTTGGTAGAATAACAGGATGGGAGCCCCTGCACTTACCCTCAAGTTATGGGGGTGCCCTAAGCTTACCCTCAACCCATAATTATGTTTGAAGGTAACAACTGAGCCCCCAGACTCTTCCTATCTCTTGTCCTGGCCTTGATGATAATGTCCCTTCCACACCCACCACCCAAAGGGACAGACCTGGACAGGGACCCCAACACCTCACCAACAAAAAACAACAGAGGGGGTACCAACTGAAACAAATGCACCCCAATAACCCACACCAGGGGACTACAAAAGATATAAAGTGAGGGGTAATGAAGAAAAGATGAAAGTAACAACAACCGGTACTTTCCCACCACAAAGCAACAGCAGATGACAGCAACAGCAGCAGCAGCAACAACCTCAACACCACTTCAGGCCAAGCTCCAGCATTAACTTAATACCAGCATCCCCTGCAGGACATAGAGGGTGAAAATTGTTTGTGATTTGTTATACTTATTTATTATTTTCATACTTATCGCATAACATATATCCTTGGAAGCCATTCTTCCCTATTACATGGCCTCAATTCCCCCTTCTTTCTCCATTCTTTTTGATTGATTTTATTACATTAATTGTATCTATGTCTGTGTAGTGATTTCTCAATAAAGTTGTAATGTTTTTTGCACATAGTACTCTTTTCCTCTTGTTTTCGAGATATTTTCCCAGACTCATTTTCTTCAGCATAGCACAGATCACTCCATGGGCCAGTTCCCAGGTGAATTCAAGACAGGATAAGTGAAAAAATCTGGTCCAGTAGTTGCAAAAATAGAAAAAAATCCCTTATCTTCTTCTTAAGAATTTCAAGCTATTACAGCTCTTAATCGTAGTAACCCTATATAGCTATGCCCCCAGGTGCTTAATTCTGTGGGGGTCATGGTGGACTGTAGGGTATAGCAATAGCTTGAAATGTGTAAGGGACATATGGATTTATTTTTAATAATTATTAATATGCTTGAATAAAGAGGAGAATTTTAAAGAAGAAGATAGTGTATTTTTTTCTATTTTTGCAACTGCTGGACAAAACCTTCTCCCTTTTTCTGTCAAAACTTCCAAGGTGTGACTGGCAAGCTCAGGCCAATCCTCCATTTTTGAAGACTGAAATGCAATAGGTCCAATCCCCCCTTCATGGCATCGATATTGAGCTCTAGATACTCCTGCACCATCCTCTCCAGTTATTCGCTATGTGTCAGCCTTCTACTCTGTTGTGCTGTTGCATGCAATGTTCTAAAAAATGTGTGCTAAACCTAAAAGAAAATGCTCTGCCACTAGAACTGCTACTTGTAATTTTTTTGCGATGATGATGCAACATTTCCGTGCTTGCAATTCTAGAATAGCTATGCAAACTCTGTGCTTCACTGCTGTCTTATGAAAAACTACTGTTAGAATGGTCTACAAGCTTGTTTTGATATGCCAGAATCCGCATGTTCCTTTCTGAGGGCGATAGAGTGGCTACCCAGTATTTCCAACCCTAACAATACGAACAACATGTTGCAGATAGTGCAGCAAGAAGGTACTCATGTATTGGACACTTCCATGAGGTCCAGGTTTTTGGTGTGTTGGTGGGGTAATGCTCAAGCTTGCCTCCGCCATCCTATCCCACCAACCACGGACGACAGAGAAGGGATCAATATCTTCTTCATTTTCTGAGTTTTCTGCCCCATCACCTCTTCCTCCTCCATTTGTTCCCCAGCTCCTGCACTTTTATTACCAGTTTGTCTCTTACCATGAACCACCTTGATTGATGGACTCCAACTTCCTGTTACACCCACCTGTGTGACAACTATGCAGACCTTACAGGAAATGGTATCCCCTCCTTATACTATTTTGCTTCCTCCTCTTCCTCTGGGACCCCCACCTCCTCCTGCAGACCATTCAAATTGTCCTCCAACATTTAGAGAAGTGGAATAGTGATGCTTATGATGGCATTATCAGCCCTAAGTATCTTTGAAGCCATTTTGAAACTGTGCAGAAGATTGCAGAGGTCCTTAATTTGTGCCCACTGCGCAATCATGATTTGCCCCACCCTGGACTGTGTTGTCCCAGGTTATGTGTCATGACATAGTGCACCAGGGCTCATTGCTGCTGCCACAGTCGCTGCAACATGTGTAGAGTGGAATTCCATTGTGTCAGCTGATTGCATATCAACCTGTTAACCGGTAGGACAAAAAACCTTTTTAGCCTTGTAAGTCGATTAGCCATGGTTTGCGAATGTGGTGGAAATTAGCATAAAGTGACTGTGCCTTCTGCAGCAGCACATTCAGGCACAAATAGTGGCCAAGAAATTGCTATACAACCAGGTTGAGGATGTGAGTCATGAAAGGCACATGTGTAATGTTGTCCAGGTGTAGGGCCACCACCAGGTTTGCACCGTTATCGCACACAGCCTTCACTTGCTCCAGGTTCAATGGATACAGCCATTGATCAAACTTGGCCTGGATAGTGGTCCACAACTCTGCAGCTGTGTGACTGCTTTCTCCAATGCATATTAATTTCAGCCCTGGTTACCTTGAGACCTGGATGAACTGTATGGAGGTGGGAGATTCTCTCTGCACTGTTGCAACGCGTGTTACATTAAGGGAGAAGTTGAAGGTGCAGGTTGAGGCACTTGAGGAGGTGGAGGATTCAGAAGCAAGGGAGGAAGTGGTAGCTCCAGAGGTTTGTCCCTCAAGCCTTGGGAATTTCAAGACTTAGGAATAGAGATGAGCGAACCGGTCCCGGTTCGGCTCGAGGCGGTTCGCCGAACGGGGGGTCTGGCTCGAGTTCGGCTCGTCGAACGTTCGACGAACCGAACTCGAGCCCATAGGAAACAATGGCAGGCAATCACAAACACAGTAAAACACCTAGAAAACACCCTGAAAGGTGTCCAAAAGGTGACAAACAACTCACAACATAACACAAACACATGGGAAAGTGACAAGGACATATACTCATGTGAAAACAAAACAGCTGGACAAGGAAAAAGAGGGAGACACACAGATATATGAGTATATGCAAAGAAACATCGATTCCATTATTGTGCAACTTGAGCCCTGCTCATTTTAGGCTTCCAATCTGGATAAATTGCCTGAGCTCGCCACGTACGCCTTGAGGATCTTGTCGTGTCCTGCAGCCAGCGTTCTCTCGGAACCTGTCTTCAGTGCTGCTGGGGGTCTGCTGGCAGATAAGCACACGTGTCTGTCCACTGACAATGTGGACCTGGCTCTCAGAGGACTTTTCTTCCCCTGGGTCAGCCAGGGGAGGCGAAAGGCACGCGTATTTTTGAGAGTGCTTCATGCAAAGCATCTTTTTCTTTGTCAAAAGGGGGGCTCAACCGATGCCAGTCAAGTGGGGTGTGTGTGGCCCAGTTAGTGGCAACGAGGGAGACTGTGGTTGGAGTCCCCTCGCTGTGTCTCTAAAAGAACCAAGATGAACAAGTCATGGCTCTCAGAGGACTTTTCTTCCCCTGGGTCAGCCAGGGGACGGGAAAGGCACGCGTATTTTTGAGAGTGCTTCATGCAAAGCATCTTTTTCTTTTTCAAAAGGGGGCTCAACCGATGCCAGTCAAGTGGGGTGTGTGTGGCCCAGTGAGTGGCAACGAGGGAGACTGTGGTTGGAGTCCCCTCGCTGTGTTTCTAAAAGAACCAAGATGAACAAGTCATGGCTCTCAGAGGACTTTTCTTCCCCGGGGTCAGCCAGGGGACGGGAAAGGCACGCGTATTTTTGAGAGTGCTTCATGCAAAGCATCTTTTTCTTTTTCAAAAGGGGGCTCAACCGATGCCAGTCAAGTGGGGTGTGTGTGGCCCAGTTAGTGGCAACGAGGGAGACTGTGGTTGGAGTCCCCTCGCTGTGTCTCTAAAAGAACCAAGATGAACAAGTCATGGCTCTCAGAGGACTTTTCTTCCCCTGGGTCAGCCAGGGGACGGGAAAGGCACGCGTATTTTTGAGAGTGCTTCATGCAAAGCATCTTTTTCTTTTTCAAAAGGGGGCTCAACCGATGCCAGTCAAGTGGGGTGTGTGTGGCCCAGTTAGTGGCAACGAGGGAGACTGTGGTTGGAGTCCCCTCGCTGTGTCTCTAAAAGAACCAAGATGAACAAGTCATGGCTCTCAGAGGACTTTTCTTCCCCTGGGTCAGCCAGGGGACGGGAAAGGCACGCGTATTTTTGAGAGTGCTTCATGCAAAGCATCTTTTTCTTTGTCAAAAGGGGGGGTCAACCGATGCCAGTCAAGTGGGGTGTGTGTGGCCCAGTTAGTGGCAACGAGGGAGACTGTGGTTGGAGTCCCCTCGCTGTGTCTCTAAAAGAACCAAGATGAACAAGTCATGGCTCTCAGAGGACTTTTCTTCCCCTGGGTCAGCCAGGGGACGGGAAAGGCACGCGTATTTTTGAGAGTGCTTCATGCAAAGCATCTTTTTCTTTTTCAAAAGGGGGCTCAACCGATGCCAGTCAAGTGGGGTGTGTGTGGCCCAGTTAGTGGCAACGAGGGAGACTGTGGTTGGAGTCCCCTCGCTGTGTCTCTAAAAGAACCAAGATGAACAAGTCATGGCTCTCAGAGGACTTTTCTTCCCCTGGGTCAGCCAGGGGACGGGAAAGGCACGCGTATTTTTGAGAGTGCTTCATGCAAAGCATCTTTTTCTTTGTCAAAAGGGGGGGTCAACCGATGCCAGTCAAGTGGGGTGTGTGTGGCCCAGTTAGTGGCAACGAGGGAGACTGTGGTTGGAGTCCCCTCGCTGTGTCTCTAAAAGAACCAAGATGAACAAGTCATGGCTCTCAGAGGACTTTTCTTCCCCTGGGTCAGCCAGGGGACGGGAAAGGCACGCGTATTTTTGAGAGTGCTTCATGCAAAGCATCTTTTTCTTTTTCAAAAGGGGGCTCAACCGATGCCAGTCAAGTGGGGTGTGTGTGGCCCAGTTAGTGGCAACGAGGGAGACTGTGGTTGGAGTCCCCTCGCTGTGTCTCTAAAAGAACCAAGATGAACAAGTCATGGCTCTCAGAGGACTTTTCTTCCCCTGGGTCAGCCAGGGGACGGGAAAGGCACGCGTATTTTTGAGAGTGCTTCATGCAAAGCATCTTTTTCTTTTTCAAAAGGGGGCTCAACCGATGCCAGTCAAGTGGGGTGTGTGTGGCCCAGTTAGTGGCAACGAGGGAGACTGTGGTTGGAGTCCCCTCGCTGTGTCTCTAAAAGAACCAAGATGAACAAGTCATGGCTCTCAGAGGACTTTTCTTCCCCTGGGTCAGCCAGGGGACGGGAAAGGCACGCGTATTTTTGAGAGTGCTTCATGCAAAGCATCTTTTTCTTTTTCAAAAGGGGGCTCAACCGATGCCAGTCAAGTGGGGTGTGTGTGGCCCAGTTAGTGGCAACGAGGGAGACTGTGGTTGGAGTCCCCTCGCTGTGTTTTACATGCTTTTAGAAGGGCATGAAATGGCTTGGAGGTTGACTTTCATCATATGCAAACTGTTGGCTACCAAAATGCTGCCTTTCCAACAACTGTGGTTATAGGCAATGAGGAACATACTGATGAAGATGAGACGCAGATACCCGATTGGGATGACAACTTAAATATTCGGTCAGGGCAAGAAGAAACTCGGTCTGAGGGGTAGGGGAGTGCAAACACAACAATTGATGATTAAGTTCTAGATCACACCTACTGTCAACCCACAGTCAGACACTCGAGGAGGTCAACAGAGGCGGTGGAGGAGGATGCAACCGACGTCGAAGTAACCTGGCGCCTTCCTGGACACAGTCGGAGCACTGGTAGCACGTCTACAACTGCATCCTCAGCCACCACTCTGCCTCTGAGCATTATTCGGGGTGGATCAACAGGTCGCATGGCCTCTAAGCCTTGCCTAGCCAGGTCCTTTTTTGACATAGAAAAAGATCGCCCAAATTATGTGATCTGTAAAATTTGTCATGGTTCTCTTAGTAGAGGTCAAAACCTCAGCAGTTTGACAACTTCTTCCATGAATCGTCACATGAATAAATATCATATGGCCCGATGGGAAGCTCACCGTGCTGCAATGCGGCCTAGCGGAGCGAACCATCCACCGCCTGCCCCTTCCAGTGCATCCGCGCGCTCGTCATCTTCTAGGACTGTGGGGACAGCTGTCACACCTGTTTTTCCACCCACAACTTCCACCACTGTAACCGCAACAGGCAGTTTGCTTGGTAGGTCGTCAGTTGGTTTGGAAGGGGAAACAAGTGAGTGTGTACAGCTCTCTCAGACATCGATAGCACCAACTTTGGATGAAGGCAACATCATGTCTCCGCCTGCACTTTCCTCACAAAGCTGCATTTTTCCAGGGACACCCGACTCAACACCGTCTACACACAGCAGCCAGATCTCTGTCCCTCAGATGTGGTCAAATAAAAGGCCACTTCCTGCGACCCATGACAAAGCGAAGAGGTTGACTCTATCCCTCTGTAAGCTGTTGACTACAGAAATGCTGCCTTTCCGCCTAGTGGACACACAGGATTTTAGAGACCTTATGTCTGTCGCTGTGCCCCAGTACCAGATGCCTAGTCGCCACTACTTCTCTAAGAAAGGTGTGCCCGCGCTACACCAGCATGTCGCACACAACATCACCGCTTCCTTGAGAAACTCTGTGTGTGAACGGGTGCATTTCACCACCGATACTTGGACCAGTAAGCATGGACAGGGACGTTACATGTCGCTGACTGGCCACTGGGTAATTATGGTGATAGATGGTGAAGGGTCTGCTGCACAAGTCTTGCCGTCCCCACGACTTGTGTGTCAATCCTCTGTCTGTCCAAGTTCCGCCACTGCTTCTGCATCCTCCACCTCATCTGGGTCCTCCACCTCCGCCCCAAGCCTGCCTGGTCAGGCCACCAGCGTTCTCACTGCGCAGAAGGAATCACGCACCCCTCATTACTATGCTGGTAGCAGAGCGCAACGGCATCAGGCGGTCTTTAGCTTGACATGTCTTTGAAATAGGAGTCACACAGCGACTGAGTTGTGGGCAGCTCTGGAGACTGATTTTGATAAATGGTTGTCTCCACTCAACCTGCAGCCTGGTAAGGCCGTGTGCGACAATGCTGCAAACCTGGGTGCGGCCCTTCGCCTGGGCAAGGTGACACACGTGCCTTGTATGGCTCACGTGTTTAACCTTGTTGTCCAGCAATTTTTAACACACTATCCCGGCCTAGATGGCCTTCTGACCAGGGCACGGAAACTGTCTGCAGTGCTCACTTCCGCCGTTCAACCGCCGCACCTGAGCGACTTGCATCGCTCCAGAAGTCTTTCGGCCTGCCGGTTCATCGCCTGAAATGCGATGTGGCGACACGCTGGAATTCAACTCTCCACATGTTACAGCGACTGTGGCAGCACCGGCGAGCCCTGGTGCAATACGTCATGATGTATAGCCTGGGCCAACGAGATGCAGAAGTGGGGCAGATCACCCTGATGGAGTGATCTCAGATCAAGGACCTATGCACCCTTCTGCACAGTTTCGACATGGCGACGAATATGTTTAGCGCTGACAATGCCATTATCAGCATGACGATTACAGTCATTTACATGCTGGAGCACACGCTAAACACTATTCGTAGTCAGGGGGTGGGACAACAGGAAGGGGAGGAACTACAGGAGGATTCATATGCGCAAGACACAACAACATCACCAAGGTCCAGACGTTCATCATCACCAACGCGGCAGGCATGGGACCATGGGGGACAGGGATCAACAAGGGCGCATGGTAGCAGGTGAGATGTTGAGGAAGGTGCAGGAGGACATGAAGATATGGAGGACGAACTGTCCATGGACATGGAAGACTCAGCAGATGAGGGGGACCTTGGTCAAATTTCAGTTGAAAGAGGTTAGGGGGAGATGACAGAGGAAGAAAGAACGGTTAGCACCTCTATGCCACAAACACAGCGTGGACTTGGTGCGCATGGCTGCGCAAGACACATGAGTGCCTTCTTGTTGCACTACCTCCAACATGACCCTCGTATTGTCAAAATTAGAAGTGATGATGACTACTGGCTTGCCACACTATTAGATCCCCGGGACAAGTCCAAATTTTGTGACATAATTCCACCCATAGAAAGGGACGCACGTATGCAGGAGTATCAGCAGAAGCTGTTACTCGATCTTAGCTCGGCTTTTCCACCAAACAACCGTGCAGGTGAAGGGAGTGATTCTCCCAGTTGTAACTTGACAAACATGGGACGGCCTCGTCATCTTCAACAGTCTACCCGTACCAGTAGGACCGTATCTGGTGCTGGTAACAGCAATTTTATGGAATCTTTTCATAATTTTTTTAGACCCTCCTTTGCAAGGCCACCAGAGACAACAAGTCTGACACATAGTCAACGGATGGAGAGGATGATACAGGAGTATCTCCAAATGAACATCGATGCAATGACTTTGCAAATGGAGCCTTGCTCCTTTTGTGCTTCAAATCTAGAAAAATGTCAAGAGCTCTCCAGTTACGCCTCGAAGATTTTGTCGTGTCCAGCTGCCAGCGTTGTCTCTGAACGTGTCTTCAGTGCTGCTGGGTGTGTGCTGACAGATAAGCGCACGCGTCTGTCCAGTGACAATGTGGACAGACTGACGTTCATCAAAATGAACAAGTCATGGATCCAGAAGGAATTTACTACCCCTGTGTCATCCTGGGGAGAGTAAATGCTTGTGGATTTGGAATGTGCTTGATGCAAATCAAAACATCCTGTTTGCAACTAGGGCACAAGTGCTGCCACTGATAAGGTGTCTGTGTGGGGCCCAATTTTTGGAAAAAAAGGGAGACTCCGCTTGGAGTAACCCTTGCTTGCTGTCTTTTTTAAAAATGATACAAGATGAACAGATCTGAAGGCAAGATGAAGCCAACATCATGTCTCCGCCTGCACTTTTCTCACAAACCTGCATTTTTCCAGGGACACCCTACTCAACACCGTCTACAGACAGCAGCCAGATCTCTGTCCCTCAGATGTGGTCAAATAAAAGGCCACTTACTGCGACCCATGACAAAGCTAAGTGGTTGACTCTATCCCTCTGTAAGCTGTTGGCTACCGAAATGCTGCCTTTACGCGTAGTGGACACACAGGATTTTACAGACCTTATGTCTGTCGCTGTGCCCCAGTACCAGATGCCCAATCACCACTGCTTCTCCAAGAAAAGCATGCCCGCGCTACACCGGCATGTCGCACACAACATCACCACTTCCTTGAGAAAATCTGTGTGCGACAGGGTGCATTTCAACACAGATACTTGGACCAGTAAGCATAGACAGGGTCATTACATGTCACTGACTGGGCACTGGCAAACTATGGTGAGAGATGGAGAAGGGTCTGCTGTACAAGTCTTGCCGTCCCCACGAGTTGTTTCAATCCTTGTTCTGTATGTAGAAGTTAATACACTGCTTCTGCCTCTTCAACCTCGTGTGGGTCCTCTACCTTTGCGCAAACCCTGTGTGGTCAGGCCACCCTTCCTTGCAACTGCGCACAAGGACTACCACACACCTCCTTACTATGCTGGTAGCAGAGCTCAATGCCATCAGGCGGTCAAAGTTTTACTTTGAAATGTATGGGAAATGTGAGTCACACCGCTATTACAGAGAATAGTAGTCAGGCAGGGTCAAAACATTAATTGAGGAACAGGAACAGAATGGGACGGCCAGGACTTAATCAGAAAACAAGCAGAGGTGAAATGCGTATCGGCCAACAAGGTACATAAACAGCAAGCAGGAAAAGTAGTCAGGTAACAAGCACACAAAATCATAAAACTGAACTGGGGGTAAAATTAACCAGAGGTTCATAGCTATGTCTGGCAGTGGTCTGCAGACAGGATGGGCATAAAAAAGGGTGTGGTGTCTTCCCATTGGTTGTAGCTGAATGATGGTATTTCATCTGTGAGATACCCACCAGCTACATTCAGCCAGAGATTCTGCATCTGTCAAGGTAATGCAGCCCAGTGGGTGAGCATAACCTGCGTCCACCTGCGCCGCTGGCATCGACTACTCTCCCATCATCAGCACTATTCATGAAAGGAACACGTTGTCACCTGGCGACCGGAGTACAAATTGACGGAGCGGACTCCGTTGGTGACTTAACAGCCGTGTGCGGCAATGATGCAAACCTGGCTGCGGGCCATCCTCAGGGCAATGTGACACACGTGCCTTTTATGGCTCACGTGTTGATCCGAATTCTCCAGCAATTTTTAAAACACCATCACGGCCTACATGGCCTTGTGCAGCGGGCACGCTCGCTATGTGCTCACTTCCATCGTGCGCACACAGCAGCTCAACAACTTTCATCACTCCGGAAGTCTTAGGGTCTGGCAGTTAAACGCCGGAAATGCGATGTTCCGACACGCAGGAATTGGAATCTGCACATGTTGCAGCGTGTGTGGCAGCACCGCAGAGCCCTGCTGAAATACGGTAAGACATATAGCCTGGGATAAGTTGATCCAGAGGTGGTGCAGATCACGCTGCTGGAGTGGTGTCAGATCAAGGACCTATGCACCCTGCTACACAGTTTTGAAATGTCGACGAAGATGTTTAGCACTGGCAATGTCATTCTCAGCGTGACAATTCTGGTCATCTACATGATGGAGCACACTGTAATTATTATTCGGAGTCAGGTGTTGGGACAAGAGGAAGGGGAGGAAGTACAGGAGGAGTCATATGCGGAAGGGATAACAAGATCTACGAGGTCCAGATGGTCAGCGGCACCTATGCGGCAGTCATGGTGAGGGAGAGGGATTAACAAGGGCGCATAGTATCAGCAAAAAGTGTTGATGAAAGTGCAGGAGCCCATGAAGAAATGGAGGACGAACTGGCGATGGGCATGGAAGACTCAGCAGATGAGTGAGAGCTTGCTCACATTTCGGTTGTGCGAGGTTGTGGGTAGAGGGCAGAGGAAGGATGCACGATTCTCACCTCTCTGCCACCAACACACCAAGGACTTGGTCCTCCTGGATGCACAAGACACATGAGCGCCTTCTTGCTGCACTACCTACATGACCCTCGGATTGTATGAATTTGAAGTAATCCTGAATACTGGGTTGCCACACTGTTAGATCCCCGGTACAAGACAAAATTTGGCGAACTAATTCCTGCCATAGAAATAGACGCACGTATACAGGAGTATCTGCAGAATGTGGTACGCAATCTTAGATCTACTTTTCCACTAAACACCAGTGCTGCACAGAGTGAATCTCAACACTTTGTCATGGATAGGAGGAAATGGTCTTTTACTTGTCCACATCGGAGGGACCGAGGGATGGCTGCTGTGCTGAGATGGCGTTGAGTACGGTGTCCCTGCACAGTTGCACTTTTGGTCATATCCCAAAATGAGTTGAAAAAGGACAGATGCTGTTGGAAAGGGGAACAGGTGTGTTGGAAAGGGGAAAAAAATTTGGGTCCGTGGATTTGGTGGTTAAACAACTGTAACATTTGCTGAAGAAACAACATCTGTTACAGTGGGACTGGCAGATTTGGATAAAGTGGTATATAATCTGTGACCGCTATATAACAAAAATTAATAAGAAAAGAAAGAGAAAGGTATATATCACCTTCAGCAGTCAGTGTCCACCGTGCTCCCAGTTGGAAAAGGAGAGGTTGGCAACTTGAAGGTTTGGTGGAGGATACAGAGCTGTGTGGCTATGAAACTAATAGTAGCCTGAACCGAGTTAGACGCCATTCGGATCTGGAGACTGTGAGCCCTGTTAGCGTCACAGGGTCCACATGCCCACCCAGCCCAGGAACTCCCTGTTAACAACACAGGGGCCATTGAGTACGCTGACCGTGTGCGTAGGGGCCACACCTGTGGACAGCAGGCGCATCAGCAGCAGCAGGCCTGTTAATGCCACTGGGCTGCACAAGCAGGACTGTTAGGACAGGAGCTGGTCTTAACCGTTCTGCGTTACCAACTGTGGTGGTGGCCTGCATCCATCACCCTATCCCTGCCTACCTCTGGCCTAAAGCCGCAATGGGTTCAACACATGGAGGTGTGCTCTTTCGGAGCATAATAGAAGACTGCGCACCTCCTTGTTGGCTCCAGCCCCTTTTATAACCTGGGTCCGCCCCAAACCAGGGTGAACCACAATGCACCTCCTGGAGACAAAAGCAGAGTGACACGTCATGAGTGGCATAACTAGCGTCCTATTTGGAAACGCAACTTCAATGATGATCTCATGGCTGCCATGACCCAAACACCTCACCAGTCATCGTCTGACCATCAATAATGCGGTGACAAGTCATAGGTGTGGGCCTCTGCAAGCCATTTGGGAGGACACCTGATGCCCTGTGGTCTATATGGGACCCCCACATCAGGGCCAGGGCCAAAGAGTTCATTACCGGACCTAGTCTCTGATGCAGGAAGTGCCTGAGCATGCTCAGTAGCATGAAATACAGTCTCTGAAAAAAGACTATCAGCTTTAGCATGGTGTCTAGGCACAAAACAGGACTTAGACCCGGCACAGAATGCAAGCACCTGTGCAAAGAGGCTTTTCACACTTAGTGTGGGAGCATGCGCTGTATCCCGAAATGAAGACTTAGCGTCAGGAATGGCACAGTCAGGCTGAGCATACTCACTAGGCGAAACACTGTAATTATGCTGCAGCTGGGGTACATCGGCACACGCATGCGCACTAGCTGCCTCTCCACACTTAGACGTGGAGGGGAAATTTGTCTTGGAGATGCTGTCTATGAACAGAAGGAAAAGCTAAAGGAAGCCTGACTTTCTATCCCTCCGAATTATGAAATGCAGCAATGAATTCCATGAGTTTGCTATAACATTAGCGTAGCTAAATGTGCATGAGGGTGTGATGTAGAGGTGCTAGAAATAGCTTGTCACCAGTGGGGCACTAATGGAATACAACAGCCAGTTCTATGATGCCACAAAATGGCAGTATTTTGTGCTATCATTATAGCTTATTAAAAACAGAGCACGAGGTTGTCATGCAGAGGTGCTGCACATAGATTTGCAGTAGTGTGAATAGACAAAAGTACAATAGCCACGTTTAGGATACAACTAGGTACACTGAGTGTTTGCTACTATAAATGGCTGAGTTTAAAAAAGTTTGAGTGTGCAATGCAGGCAGACGTGCTGCAAATAACGTTCCAATACTGTGAATTGACAAAAGTACAATAGCCACGTTTAGGATACAACTAGGTACACTGAGTGTTTGCTAGTATAATGGCTGAGTTTAAAAAAGTTAGAGTGTGCAATGCAGGCAGACGTGCTGCAAATATCGTTCCAATACTGTGAATAGACAAAAGTACAATAGCCACGTTTAGGATACAACTAGGTACACTGAGTGTTTGCTACTATAAATGGCTGAGTTTAAAAAAGTTTGAGTGTGCAATGCAGGCAGACGTGCTGCAAATAACGTTCCAATACTGTGAATTGACAAAAGTACAATAGCCACGTTTAGGATACAACTAGGTACACTGAGTGTTTGCTAGTATAATGGCTGAGTTTAAAAAAGTTAGAGTGTGCAATGCAGGCAGACGTGCTGCAAATATCGTTCCAATACTGTGAATAGACAAAAGTAAAATAGCCACGTTTAGGATACAACTAGGTACACTGAGTGTTTGCTAGTATAATGGCTGAGTTTAAAAAAGTTAGAGTGTGCAATGCAGGCAGACGTGCTGCAAATAACGTTCCAATACTGTGAATAGACAAAAGTACAATAGCCACGTTTAGGATACAACTAGGTACACTGAGTGTTTGCTACTATAAATGGCTGAGTTTAAAAAAGTTTGAGTGTGCAATGCAGGCAGACGTGCTGCAAATAACGTTCCAATACTGTGAATTGACAAAAGTACAATAGCCACGTTTAGGATACAACTAGGTACACTGAGTGTTTGCTAGTATAATGGCTGAGTTTAAAAAAGTTAGAGTGTGCAATGCAGGCAGACGTGCTGCAAATATCGTTCCAATACTGTGAATAGACAAAAGTAAAATAGCCACGTTTAGGATACAACTAGGTACACTGAGTGTTTGCTAGTATAATGGCTGAGTTTAAAAAAGTTAGAGTGTGCAATGCAGGCAGACGTGCTGCAAATAACGTTCCAATACTGTGAATAGACAAAAGTACAATAGCCACGTTTAGGATACAACTAGGTACACTGAGTGTTTGCTACTATAAATGGCTGAGTTTAAAAAAGTTTGAGTGTGCAATGCAGGCAGACGTGCTGCAAATAACGTTCCAATACTGTGAATTGACAAAAGTACAATAGCCACGTTTAGGATACAACTAGGTACAGTGAGTGTTTGCTAGTATAATGGCTGAGTTTAAAAAAGTTTGAGTGTGCAATGCAGGCAGACGTGCTGCAAATAACGTTCCAATACTGTGAATTGACAAAAGTACAATAGCCACGTTTAGGATACAACTAGGTACACTGAGTGTTTGCTAGTATAATGGCTGAGTTTAAAAAAGTTAGAGTGTGCAATGCAGGCAGACGTGCTGCAAATATCGTTCCAATACTGTGAATAGACAAAAGTAAAATAGCCACGTTTAGGATACAACTAGGTACACTGAGTGTTTGCTAGTATAATGGCTGAGTTTAAAAAAGTTAGAGTGTGCAATGCAGGCAGACGTGCTGCAAATAACGTTCCAATACTGTGAATAGACAAAAGTACAATAGCCACGTTTAGGATACAACTAGGTACACTGAGTGTTTGCTACTATAAATGGCTGAGTTTAAAAAAGTTTGAGTGTGCAATGCAGGCAGACGTGCTGCAAATAACGTTCCAATACTGTGAATTGACAAAAGTACAATAGCCACGTTTAGGATACAACTAGGTACAGTGAGTGTTTGCTAGTATAATGGCTGAGTTTAAAAAAGTTTGAGTGTGCAATGCAGGCAGACGTGCTGCAAATAACGTTCCAATACTGTGAATTGACAAAAGTACAATAGCCACGTTTAGGATACAACTAGGTACAGTGAGTGTTTGCTAGTATAATGGCTGAGTTTAAAAAAGTTTGAGTGTGCAATGCAGGCAGACGTGCTGCAAATAACGTTCCAATACTGTGAATTGACAAAAGTACAATAGCCACGTTTAGGATACAACTAGGTACAGTGAGTGTTTGCTAGTATAATGGCTGAGTTTAAAAAAGTTAGAGTGTGCAATGCAGGCAGACGTGCTGCAAATATCGTTCCAATACTGTGAATAGACAAAAGTAAAATAGCCACGTTTAGGATACAACTAGGTACACTGAGTGTTTGCTAGTATAATGGCTGAGTTTAAAAAAGTTAGAGTGTGCAATGCAGGCAGACGTGCTGCAAATAACGTTCCAATACTGTGAATAGACAAAAGTACAATAGCCACGTTTAGGATACAACTAGGTACACTGAGTGTTTGCTACTATAAATGGCTGAGTTTAAAAAAGTTTGAGTGTGCAATGCAGGCAGACGTGCTGCAAATAACGTTCCAATACTGTGAATTGACAAAAGTACAATAGCCACGTTTAGGATACAACTAGGTACAGTGAGTGTTTGCTAGTATAATGGCTGAGTTTAAAAAAGTTTGAGTGTGCAATGCAGGCAGACGTGCTGCAAATAACGTTCCAATACTGTGAATTGACAAAAGTACAATAGCCACGTTTAGGATACAACTAGGTACAGTGAGTGTTTGCTAGTATAATGGCTGAGTTTAAAAAAGTTAGAGTGTGCAATGCAGGCAGACGTGCTGCAAATATCGTTCCAATACTGTGAATAGACAAAAGTAAAATAGCCACGTTTAGGATACAACTAGGTACACTGAGTGTTTGCTAGTATAATGGCTGAGTTTAAAAAAGTTAGAGTGTGCAATGCAGGCAGACGTGCTGCAAATAACGTTCCAATACTGTGAATAGACAAAAGTACAATAGCCACGTTTAGGATACAACTAGGTACACTGAGTGTTTGCTACTATAAATGGCTGAGTTTAAAAAAGTTTGAGTGTGCAATGCAGGCAGACGTGCTGCAAATAACGTTCCAATACTGTGAATTGACAAAAGTACAATAGCCACGTTTAGGATACAACTAGGTACACTGAGTGTTTGCTACTATAAATGGCTGAGTTTAAAAAAGTTTGAGTGTGCAATGCAGGCAGACGTGCTGCAAATAACGTTCCAATACTGTGAATTGACAAAAGTACAATAGCCACGTTTAGGATACAACTAGGTACACTGAGTGTTTGCTAGTATAATGGCTGAGTTTAAAAAAGTTAGAGTGTGCAATGCAGGCAGACGTGCTGCAAATATCGTTCCAATACTGTGAATAGACAAAAGTACAATAGCCACGTTTAGGATACAACTAGGTACACTGAGTGTTTGCTACTATAAATGGCTGAGTTTAAAAAAGTTTGAGTGTGCAATGCAGGCAGACGTGCTGCAAATAACGTTCCAATACTGTGAATTGACAAAAGTACAATAGCCACGTTTAGGATACAACTAGGTACAGTGAGTGTTTGCTAGTATAATGGCTGAGTTTAAAAAAGTTTGAGTGTGCAATGCAGGCAGACGTGCTGCAAATAACGTTCCAATACTGTGAATTGACAAAAGTACAATAGCCACGTTTAGGATACAACTAGGTACACTGAGTGTTTGCTAGTATAATGGCTGAGTTTAAAAAAGTTAGAGTGTGCAATGCAGGCAGACGTGCTGCAAATATCGTTCCAATACTGTGAATAGACAAAAGTAAAATAGCCACGTTTAGGATACAACTAGGTACACTGAGTGTTTGCTAGTATAATGGCTGAGTTTAAAAAAGTTAGAGTGTGCAATGCAGGCAGACGTGCTGCAAATAACGTTCCAATACTGTGAATAGACAAAAGTACAATAGCCACGTTTAGGATACAACTAGGTACACTGAGTGTTTGCTACTATAAATGGCTGAGTTTAAAAAAGTTTGAGTGTGCAATGCAGGCAGACGTGCTGCAAATAACGTTCCAATACTGTGAATTGACAAAAGTACAATAGCCACGTTTAGGATACAACTAGGTACACTGAGTGTTTGCTACTATAAATGGCTGAGTTTAAAAAAGTTTGAGTGTGCAATGCAGGCAGACGTGCTGCAAATAACGTTCCAATACTGTGAATTGACAAAAGTACAATAGCCACGTTTAGGATACAACTAGGTACACTGAGTGTTTGCTAGTATAATGGCTGAGTTTAAAAAAGTTAGAGTGTGCAATGCAGGCAGACGTGCTGCAAATATCGTTCCAATACTGTGAATAGACAAAAGTACAATAGCCACGTTTAGGATACAACTAGGTACACTGAGTGTTTGCTACTATAAATGGCTGAGTTTAAAAAAGTTTGAGTGTGCAATGCAGGCAGACGTGCTGCAAATAACGTTCCAATACTGTGAATTGACAAAAGTACAATAGCCACGTTTAGGATACAACTAGGTACACTGAGTGTTTGCTACTATAAATGGCTGAGTTTAAAAAAGTTAGAGTGTGCAATGCAGGCAGACGTGCTGCAAATATCGTTCCAATACTGTGAATAGACAAAAGTACAATAGCCACGTTTAGGATACAACTAGGTACACTGAGTGTTTGCTAGTATAATGGCTTAGTAACAATGAGTTGTAGTGTGCAATGCAGGCAGACGTGCTCTGCAAATGTCTTTGCACTAGTGGGACTATAGCAAAGTCCAATAGCCACGTTTAGGATGCCACTAGGTACACTGAGTGTTTGCTAGTAAAATTGCTTAGTTTAAAAAAGTTGGAGTGTGCAATGCAGGCAGATGTGCTCTGCTAATATCTTTGCACTAGTGGGACTATAGCAAAGTCCAATAGCCACGTATAGGATGCCACTAGGTACACTGAGTGTTTGCTAGTATAATGGCTTAGTTAAAATGAGTTTGAGTGTGCAATGCAGGCAGACGCGCTATGCAAATGTCTTTGCACTAGTGGGACTATAGCAAAGTCCAATAGCCACGTATAGGATGCCACTAGGTACACTGAGTGTTTGCTAGTATAATGGCTTGGTTTTAATGAGTTGGAGTGTGCAATGCAGGCAGACGCGCTCTGCAAATGTCTTTGCACTAGTGGGACTATAGCAAAGTCCAATAGCCACGTATAGGATGCCACTAGGTACACTGAGTGTTTGCTAGTATAATGGCTTGGTTAGAATGAGTTGTAGTGTGCAATGCAGGCAGATGTGCTCTGCTAATGTCTTTGCACTAGTGGGACTATAGCAAAGTCCAATAGCCACGTATAGGATGCCACTAGGTACACTGAGTGTTTGCTAGTATAATGGCTTAGTTAAAATGAGTTTGAGTGTGCAATGCAGGCAGACGCGCTATGCAAATGTCTTTGCACTAGTGGGACTATAGCAAAGTCCAATAGCCACGTATAGGATGCCACTAGGTACACTGAGTGTTTGCTAGTATAATGGCTTGGTTAGAATGAGTTGTAGTGTGCAATGCAGGCAGATGTGCTCTGCTAATGTCTTTGCACTAGTGGGACTATAGCAAAGTCCAATAGCCACGTATAGGATGCCACTAGGTACACTGAGTGTTTGCTAGTATAATGGCTTAGTTAAAATGAGTTTGAGTGTGCAATGCCGGCAGACGCGCTATGCAAATGTCTTTGCACTAGTGGGACTATAGCAAAGTCCAATAGCCACGTATAGGATGCCACTAGGTACACTGAGTGTTTGCTAGTATAATGGCTTGGTTTTAATGAGTTGGAGTGTGCAATGCAGGCAGACGCGCTCTGCAAATGTCTTTGCACTAGTGGGACTATAGCAAAGTCCAATAGCCACGTATAGGATGCCACTAGGTACACTGAGTGTTTGCTAGTATAATGGCTTGGTTAGAATGAGTTGTAGTGTGCAACGCAGGCAGACGCGCTCTGCAAATGTCTTTGCACTAGTGGGACTATAGCAAAGTCCAATAGCCACGTATAGGATGCCACTAGGTACACTGAGTGTTTGCTAGTATAATGGCTTGTTTAGAATGAGTTGTAGTGTGCAATGCAGGCAGACGCGCTCTGCAAATGTCTTTGCACTAGTGGGACTATAGCAAAGTCCAATAGCCGCGTATAGGATGCCACTAGGTACACTGAGTGTTTGCTAGTATAATGGCTTAGTTATCAGTTGGAGTGTGCAGAGGACAAGAGGGTACAGTGGCAGGATTGTGGTGCTCTGGGTAGAGGAATGGAAGCCTGCCTTTCTATTCCCTCCTAATGGTGAAATGCAGGTAGGAAATCCCTGACCTGGGCTACACAGACGCTGTTGCTGTTTGCAGGACCTGTCACCTATGGCTCTCTGACCCTGCCGGTTGGAGCCCTTAAAAGGACTGCTATAAAGTGCTCTCCCTAAGCTGTCTAACGCTGTGTATGCAGCGCATACAGCTGTATCGGCTATAGGACTCAGGAAGACGGAGCTGCGACAGTGATGTCTGACACCAAAGACGCAGAAGGCAGATAATGGCGTCCGTGAAGAAAATGTCCGGTTTTATAATGCAGGGACATGTGACATGCAGATCCTATCACACATGCCGTTGCTTCTCTGGCTCAAAGTCCACTTAGCTGTGTGTGTGTCTGGGATTGGCTGACATGCTGGCCCGCCCCACAAGACGCGCGCACTTAGGGAAGGAAGACAAGAAAAAAAAAAAAAAAAATGGCGATCGCCATTATAGAAACAGCAGTGATCTGAAGGCGCTGTTCACGCACACTATACACTGAAATGTGATAATAGTTTGATTCACAGAGTGACTTACACTATTACAGCAGAAACCAAGCTATGATTTAGCTGTTTTTTGGCTGCTAGAACCGTTCTCGAACGTTTCTAGAACTACCGAGCTTTTGCAAAAAGCTCGAGTTCTAGTTCGATCTAGAACATGCCCCAAAATCACTCGAGCCGCGAACTGGAGAACCACGAACCACGAACCGCGCTCAACTCTACTTAGGAAGCAGCCCCTTCCCCACCTGACCCCACAGTCACCAGAGTAACCAAGTGCCCAGTCAGCGATATGTAATGCCCTTAGTCATGCTTGCTTGTTTAGGTGTCAGTGGTGAAATGCACCCTGGGAACACAGAGTTTTTCAAGGAAAATATAATGTTGTGTGCGACATGATGATGTAGTGCAGGCACAGTTAAATTTAAGAAGTAATGGCAACTGAGCAACTGATACTGAGGAACTGCAATGGCCATCAGCTTTTGGAAACCTTCTTTATCCACCAGGCGGAAAGGTGGCATTTCTGTGGCCAACAGATTGGATATGGTGATGCTCAAGCTGTTAGCTTTGGCATGTGTTGGAGGAAAAAATCTTTTCTATATCCAGAACTGCGGGACCGAGGGCTAGCTGGTGTGTTGAGGGACAGCGGAGAAGACTGAACAGGGCAAACTGGTGGACTGCAAGGGAGGTGCAGGCAGAGATGTTACTGTGGACTGCAAAACATGGGGTGTGCTTGGTTAGTGAGATTGGTCAAAATTGACAGGCATGTCTACTTCCGTAACAACTGACAGGCTCTCATTAACCCCAACTGTAGTTGTTAAACAAGTGGAAGTTCTGCAGGTGGAAATCTGGATGAGAACAATTTCTATTGAGATGAAGAAGGAAGAATCATAAGATGCGGTTGATGGGGCATCGGATGATTGGGGATATCCGCTATCCAACATTTTAGTGCAGTAAGGCTCTGAGACTAAAGCGGGCTTTACACGCTACGATATATCATACGATATGTTGTCGGGGTCATGTCGTCAGTGACGCACATCCGGCATCATTTGACATATCGTAGAGTGTAACAGCAATGAACAAGTGTGAACGAGCAAAAATACTCACCTTATCGTTGCTCATTGACCTGTTGCTCATTTTCAAAATATTGAACGTCCTTCTGCGTGACGGTTCCTGAGGCAGCACACATCGCTCCGTGTGACACCCCGGGAACGATGAACGGCAGATTACCTGCGTCCCGCTGGCAATGCGGAAGGAAGGAGTTGGGCGGAATGTTTACGTCCCGCTCATCTCCGCCCCTCCGCTTCTTTTGGCCGGCCGCTGTATGGCATCGCTGTGACGCCGAATGTCCCTCCCCCTTCAGGAAGTGGATGTTCGCCGCCCACAGCGAGATCGTTAGGGAGGTAAGTACGTGTGACGGGGGGTTACAACATTGTATGACACGGGCAACAAATAGCCCAGTGCCGCACAAACAATGGGGGCGGGTGCGATCGCAAATGCGATTGCACGATTAATTGCAGCGTGTAAATCAGGCTTAAAGGTGGCGTTACACGCTACGATATACAGTATCGTGCGATAGCCTGAGCGATCGCACCCGCACCTGTCGTTTGTGCGTCACGGGCAATTCATTGACTGTGGCGCACAATGTTGTTAACCCCCGTCACACGTACTTACCTCCCTAACGACGTCGCTGTGTGCGGCGAACATTCTCTTCCTGAAGGGGGAGGGATGTTCGGCGTCACAGCGATGTCACACAATGACCGCCCAATAGAAGCGGAGGGGCGGAGATGAGCGGCCGTAACATCCCGCCCACCTCTTTCCTTCCTCATTGCCGGCGGGATGCAGGTAAGCTGTGTACATCATTCCCAGGGTGTCACACGTAGCGATGTGTGCTGCCTCGGGAACGACGAACAACCGGGGCGCAGAAGGAGGAACGACATTATGAAAATGAATGACATGTCAATGAGCAACGATAAGGTGAGTATTTTTGTGCGTTAACAGTCGTTCGGACGTGTCACACGCTACGACATCTCTAACGATGCCGGATGTGCGTCACGAATTCCGTGACCCCAACGACATATTGTTCGATATATCGTAGCGTGTAACGCCACCTTAACGCATGTTAGTTGGTCGTGTGAAGGTTCATGCATGTATTTGACAGATTATTTGTATTTCTGCCTCTACTGGGTTTTTTTTTTAAAGTTTGCATAGAACTTGAGTTGGGTCATCCACTCTGGTTGCAAAAAAGGCCTAGGCTAGGCAATCCTTGCCATCCATGCGAAATGTAGACCTGCCACTGCTGCTAAACATTGCCTGAGTTTTGGCTGAGGATGCACTGGTTATTCTGGTTGTATCACTCTGTGTCTGTGTGGGAGGCACCTCGTCTTCCTCCTTCTCCACATTCCCTGCTGAGCTACTCAGCTGAATGCCTCAGGATTCATACCAAGTGGGATTAAAAACTTCATCATCATCCTCTCTGTTGTCTCAAGCCTCATACTGACAGTAACCCTTCTCCTCTTCGTGACCTGATTTAACAGTTACAATACACGTGCACCCCAGGTATCTAAATCTCATCATCATCCTTTCCACCCCAGGGGTTAGTGTCTTTTGACGTGAGTCTGGATCATGCCCGGACTAGAATTCCATCAGGCCTGAATCCAACTAACAAACATTTTGGGCATCGGTGCAGATTCTTTCCTCCTCCTCAGTCTGTGAATCTTTGGAGGAGACATATGATGCCCATGGGATAGAATGTGTGAACAATTCTGCAGATTCACCCATGAGTGGTTCCCCACAGTCAGTTGGGGAGTTGTGACGTATGGGGGAAACAAGTGTTTTTGGAGTGGCACCTTTGAAGAATTAATTGCTTGTAATGTTGAGGTACATGAAGATTAGGAGAGGCCATTTGATGCAGTGCTTCCATTCTCTCTAGCACATGCTGTTTCTGGCCCTCATTTACAAGTTGAAGTGATGTGCAGCTGCCAAAGAAAGGGAGTGCATTTGCCCATTTAGTACCAGAAGTTGTTCTTAGTTCTCTTTGGCTAGGACAAGCTGGTGTTTGCTGCTCAGTAGAGTTTTGACTAACATTAGAATGTCCCCCATGTTCATCTCGATCACCTAGCGTATTCCCCTTTCCACCATGACCTTGTGATTTACCAATCATGTTTCATGTGCCATTCCCCTTTGAAATAGTTGGTTCACAACCCTAGGCCTACACCTGTCAGATACCGGACACAAAAGTGAAATTCTTTATTTCTTGGCTGAGATGGCAATATTGGGATGCCTCATAGAAGTACAAAAATCTAGATAGATGGTTCACTGGCAAATTTTTAGCAGCCACTAAATAGTAGCAATACCTACTCGGATGGTTCAGTGCCAAATTTTTATCAGGCATGAGAAATTGCTAATACCAATTGAGATGTTTCACTGGCAAATTTTTAGCAGGCTCTAAAAAGTAACAATACTTATAGGTTTTACTACTTTTTAGTTGCTGCTAAAAATCATCCAGTGAACCATCTGAACAGGTGTTGCTACTTTTTAGAGGCTGCTAAAAATTTGGTAGTGAACCATCTCAATAGGTATTGCTACTTTTTAGTGGCTGCCAAAAATTTGGAAAGATGCTAAACATGCCAGTAAATGAAGACTGATCGCCTACCGTAAAGTACAAGTACAAGTTTATAATACCTGCTTTCTCTTGCAGGTCACACACATACAGGTTGCCCCCACCATTATTTAATCCTCTCCCATCACCCAATAAACTCTGCCCACTTTTGTGGTCTGATGGCATGCAAGAAGAATAAAAGTTTCAGTGTGCCAAAATAAAGAGGAAAAGGACATTATACAAGTAGACGAACAATTAATATCACTAAATAAGTGAGTGAAATAACATCTCTCCTCCTCTACAGCAGCTATGTGTGACTACAGAGGATGTAAACTAAATACTTCTGTCACAAAGATCCTTTACTATACTTACTGGTACATATATGTAAAGTCATAACTTGAAAATCACATAACACAATAGAGATTTTAAAAAAAATATTTGGCTTAAAATATAAATGTATTAATTGCATATTAAAATATGAATATATAGAACACATAGACATAGCTAAAAACAGATACTGTTTGTGTGAAAAGGAGGAGTCAGTCAAAAACTCTGGACTTGGTATTTTTATTATTAATGCTGGAAATCAGAAAATTAAAAACCAACCATGTATCTGAAATAGATTCAGCAAAGTAGATTCAAACTATCATATAGTGAAGTGAGATAATTTTTGGATAGCTACCTCTCTACCAAGCCCCAACGCATGTTTCCTGGTTCACACCATGTGTTGCTGGTTGCTTATAATAAAGGTTTCATTATTAGTTTATTATTATTCTTGTGACTAGCTGGCATGCAAACCTTTGTCTGACCAAGTTTCCCCTGGATAAGCAGCTCACTGTTAATAGAATATGATAGAGTGCCTGGAGTGAGCGGGATCAGCTTTCTCAACTCTGCTTCATCCTTCTTCTAAGAACTATGATTGTGTCACAACTGCTGCACCCAGAAAACTAAATGATGCATCTTTGGAATCAGTTTCTCTTTTCTATATAATGCTTCTCTCAAATGAGGTAGCAAAAACCTGGTTATAGACTTTTGTCACAGTCTCTGCCACTGATAGAAGCCTGTGATAATCAAAAAGTACTCTATTTTGCAGTAAATGAAAGTGCTGATTGGTTACTAAGCAGCACAGTAAATGGCTGGACCCCATCACTCCTAAAACAGAGGCATAGACACAGCTAATCGTACATTGTTGTAATCAACTGTTTTTGGTTAGCACTTTTTAGGCCACAATCAGCAGAGCAGGATGGGTCTTACAGTTAAAACGAAAACTTTATATACACTATCTAAAAAGACACATAGGAATCTTTTTCAAACTATTTGACATGAAATCTGAATAAACCTTTCCTGTTTTAAATAAATTAGGATTAGCAAAATTATTTAAATTTGCCAAATGTCAGAATAATGAGAATGTTTTAAGGCATTTTTATTACTTTCTCCAAAGTCAAAAGTTTACATACAGTAAGAGTACTATGCCTTTAAACGATATGGGACAGACTGTATGATGATGTCATGTTCCTTGAAGCCTCTCATTTATTGTCAACATCCGAGTTAATTAGAGACAGACATGTGTATGTATTTTAATGCACACCTGAAACACACTGCTTCTTTGTGTAGCATAATTGGGAAGTCAAAATAAATCAGCCAAGATCTCAGGAAAAGAATTGTGGACTTGTATAAAGCCAGCTTTACACGCTGCAATGTATCTTACAATGTGTCGGCGGGGTCACGTCGTAAGTGATGCACATCCGGCATCTTAAGGTACATTGTAGTGTGTGACAGGTACGTGCGATTGCGATTGAACGAAAATCCGTTCATCGCATGCACGTCGTCCATTCCTCATGAATTGAACGTGAGGTTGTTCAATGTTCCCAAGGCAGCACACATCACAGTGTGTGACACCCCGGGAACATTGAACAGATCTTGCTTGCGTCCTGCGGCTCCCGGCCGGTAATGCGGAAGGAAAGAGGTGGGCGGGATGTTTACGTCCCGCTCATCTCCGCCCCTCCGCTTCTATTGGCCGGCTGCCACGTGACGTCGATGTGACGCCAAACGTCCCTCCCACTCCAGGAAGTGGACGTTCGCTGCCCACAGTGACATCGTATGGACGGGTAAGTACGTGTGACGGGGGTTAATCGTTTGTGCGGCACGTTCAACAAATTGAACGTGCCACACATACGATGGGGGCATTGCAAATCGCATACGATATTGTAGGCGAAATTGCAACGTGTAAAGAAGGCTTAAGTCTAGTTCACCCTTGGGTGGAATTTCCAGGTACCTGAAGGTGCCTTGTTCATCTGTGTAAAAAATTATACGCAAGTACAAACAAGATGGGAATGTCCAGCCATCATACCACTCAGGAACTAGATTCATTATGTGTACCAGAAATTAACGTGCTTTAGTTAGACATGTGCATTTCAATCCACGAACAAAAGCAAATGACCCTGTGGAGATGTTGGCAGAAGCCACAGTGAAATGAGTATTGTAACAACATAGGCTGAAAGGCCACTCTGGCATGACTGTACCCCCCTTATGCTCCCACTTTTTTTTTTGCTAGAGTGTCAGAGCCACCTTTCAATAATGGCAATGGTGCAGATGTACCCAATGGTCTCTTATGACCTTTCCTCAGGACCAATACCTCTCCAATCAATCAAACAAAACATCTTCCCCTTGATCCTCTTAGAGTCCAAGACGTCATTAATAACCAAGAAGAAGAATGCGACCGCACCAACTGTGATTTTTCATCCGGTGAAACTTTATTCCATTTTAGAGGTGTGCGATGCAGGCGGGTGGAGGAGACCTGGATGCAGCCCCTCGCTTAATTGTATTTGTCTATCAATATAGCCATATGAGGCCTTGTTTTTTGCGGGACAAGATGTGCTTTTGAATGACATCATTCATTTTCCCCCATATTGTACTGGAAAATGGGGAAAATTCCAAGTGCAGTGAAATTGCAAAAAAAAATGCAATTGCATGATTGTTTATTGGGTTTTTATTTACCAGGTTTACTATATGGTAAAACTAACATTTAAATATGATAAAATTTCTGAAGTTTGTAAAAAAAAAAAAAAGAATTGTGCTGTGCTAGGGCTTATTTTTTTGCCTCTTGACCTGAGATTTTTAACAATACCATTTTTGGGTAGATATTATGATTTTATCGCCTCTTGTTGCATTTTATTTAGGGATGAGAGAATGTATTCGCCATTATTCAATATCTGAAAGAAAACAGGCTATTCGCACCATTCGGTATCCGACGAATAAAACAGTATCTGCTCCGATACTTTCAGTCTCATTTCTGACTTCCTCGCGTCTGTTTTTCAGCCATTGAACACATCTGATGTTGCTTGCCCTCACTGTAACGCTGCAGCCATCTTTGTTGTGGTGTTACTGTGATTGGCTTCGCTGCACAGCATCATAGGGGCCATGCGGCCATTTTCTGAACATGCAGTCATCGGGAGCTGGCGGTGTAGATAGACTGTAGTGTGTGTGGGAGAGCATTCGTAGATCCAACTAATAAAGCATATGTGCGCACGTTGCGTTCTGGCGTGACAAATAAAAAACAGCGTTTTGTCACTGCATGTGCGTTTCAAAAAACATCTAAAATGCTGCCCTTTTAGTCAATATCCAACTCTTTGACAAGTTTTTTAACAGGGGGTAATGCACCTAGGATTTCACTGCGTTGAGCACCCTCGTTGGCTGCTGGCATTTTTTTTTTTGGCTGGTCTCCCCGAGATCAGTGATTGTTTGGTCTTGTTTCTCTCATTTTACACATTTCAATTTGTTTTTGGCTTTAGCACCTTTTTATTTTTGATTGTGCATCTCTATTTTTACATTTATTTCTTACATGCCATTTCAGGAAATGATACATTCCTCCCATCACGTCTCTGGGAGAAAGTATTGATATCTTAGTGAAAATTGTAAATATATCCCTGTGTGTGATTTACTTCAATTATGACCATACTAACATTTATGATATAAATATATAGTTAGGTCCAGAAATATTTGGACAGTGACACAAATTTTGGCATTTTACTTGTTTACCAAAACAGTTATGCAATCAATATGTTGTTTTAAGTGCATATTCTCAGTTTTAATTTGAGGATATTCACATCCTAATTGGAGTAAGGGTTTAGGAATTACAGCTCTTTAACATGTAGCTGCCTCTTTTTCAAGGGACCAAAAGTATTTGGACAATTATCTCAAAAGCTCTTTAATGAGCTGCATGGGCTATTCCCTCATTACTTCATCATCATTTAAGCAGTAAAAAGGTCTGAAGTTGATTCCAGAGGTGGAATTTGCATTTGGAAGCTGCTATTGTAAACCCACAACATGCAGACAAAAGACTTCTCAATGGGTTAGAAACAGAACATCATTGGACTGGAAAAAAAAAGAGATAGAATAAATGATAGTTGTGGACAAATCAACAATTTGGTATATTATGAAAAAAAAAATGAGGACACTGAAGAGCATGGGAACTCAAAGAGTCCTGGATGTCCAAGGAAGGCAATAGTGGTGTATGATAACAGAATCCTTTCCTTAGTAAAGGAAAACCCTTCACATCATCCACCCAAGTGAAAAACTCTCAAGAAAGTAGGTGTTTCAGTATCTAAGTCTACCATAAAGAGAAGACTTCCCTTCCTGAGTGCAAATAAAAAGTGTTCATCACAAGGTACAAACCAATAATCAGCCTTAAAAGTAGAAATGCCAGATTATACTGTCAAAAAGTATCTAAAGAAGCTGCCTAGTTCTGGAAAAGTATTGTATGGACAGATGAAACTAAGATCAGCCTGTACCACAATCATGGGAAACAGAAGGTATGCAGAAGGCTTGAAACATCTCATGATCCAAAGCACACCACATCCGCTGTTAAACATGGTGGAGGAAGTGTGATGGCATGAGCATGCATGGCTTCCAATGGCACTGTGTCACTAGTGTTTATTGATGATGTGACTAGAGACAGAAGCTGGCAGATGAACTCTGAAGTGTACGGGGCTATACTTTCTGCTCCGATTCAATCAAATACAGCAAGGTTTATTGGATAGCACTGCACAGTACAGATGGATATTGACTCAAAAGATACTGCGAAAGCAACTCAGGAGTTTTTTAAGGCAAAGAAGTGGAATATTTTTCAATGGGCGAGTCAATCACCAGATCTGAACCCTTTCGAGCATGTATTGCACATACTTAACACAAAACCGAAGGCAGAAAGTCTCACAAACAAACAACTGAAGTCAGCTGCAGTAATGGCCCGGCAAAGCATCATGAAAGGAGGAAACCCAGAATTTGATAAGATTTCTGGCTTCCAGACTTCAGGCAGTCATTGCCTGTAAAGGATTTTCAATGAAGAATTAAAATTGAACATTTTATTTATGGTAAATTAAATTTGTCCAATTACTTCTCAGTCTTTCAAATGAGGGGGTTTTGTAGAAAAATGGTTGCAATTCCTAAACGTTTCACAGGATATTTTTGCTCAACCCCTTTAATTAAACCTGAAAGTCTACATTTCAATTGCATCTCAGTTGTTTCATTTTAGACCTAAAATAGCGGCAAGTCACGAAGATTCAGTCACTGTAAAAATATTTCTGGGCCTATCTGTATAATAAATCTATCATGGTATATCATAAATAAATATACCTGTACATTAATATAAATCATCAGTTACTGAAAACATAAAGTGGAATAGTTTAAGTTATGGTCGGTTGGGCTATAATTACATGTTATTTTCCACGATACTGCATAATTTTGTGCATATGTAATTATGATTTTTATGTAGCTTTTTAATGACATTATTGAGAAGAAATGAAAAATAGTTATTTATGCAAAAAAATGACTATTAATGTTATATCATCAGAGCTAATGGAAGTTGAAACATATTGCTAATTATAAAAATACAAAAAAAGTAAAAATATAGAAGAAAAAAAATCTTTAATGCAAATTCAGTAATATTACCATAATGAATTTTGCACATTCATTCGGTTTAAATGAAATTTGAGCTGAGTGCACAGGTGCATTTTATGTACTCTAGTCTCAATCATAAATGACTATTTAGAATGTGATTTAAAATTCAAATAAGTATTAATTTACAGAAATATCATAATTTAACAAATACGAACTAGTACATACAAATATGGAATGCAAAGTAGAAAATACTTTTGCAACTAAGTTGTATGTGGCACTTGGCATGTTAGCTGATTTTTTTTTCAGGTTGCATAGAAAAATATGTTATACATACAACTCTATAAGTGGTAAATAGGCATAAACCTTTTCTAAAGATAGCAAAATATATAAATACCATACACATGCTAATAGCAACTAAAGTTCAGTATCAATGCGTGACATAATTGAGAGGTAGAGGATTGTATTTCAGTGATTAAAAGGCTTTAACAACAATATTGTTAATATTTATAAATGATATATAAATTATAGCTTTAGAATGATTATCTGTATGCTGGGAGGAATAACTGCTCATTAGTCATAAGAGGTTTTTAGCCTACAAGTCTAATTAATTATTCACAGGTTTTATTATAAGTAACCAATTTACAGTATGTAGAAGATGAAAATGCCTACCTTACCTAAGAATTATGAAGAAAAAACCTGATTAAACAACTAATTATTTTGTGTAGAATTTTACTTTGGTTAAATGTCACCATGCACAATTGATAATAGTTCTGTGTGTATGGGGGTGTCCCTAACTTCCCATTGATGGCAAGATGTCATGAAAAATAAGGATATTGAATGTCTGTCAAATATATAGTTGCTAATCCATGTGATATAAGCTACTGCAAAAAGAATCTGTCAGTACCGTCTAACCTTTTGCAGAAATTACATTTTTTTCTTAGGTTTAAGTGGAATTATTCTAATTGATCTATTAAGTATCTATAAAGTCTGTATAGCTTTTATATATATATATATATATATATATATATATATATATATATATTTTTATTTATTTTTTTCCTCATTTCTTACCTACAGTTTGTACCAGAAAAACTGACATAAAACTTTTGCAAAAGTGGCAATTTTTAGCTGCTCAAATTGAATGACTGTTGGAGCTTTTATGCCAGCATGGCCAAGTTTTTGAAAAGTGCAAAGATCATAGCAGAGAAATCATGACTTGGCATGGCCCCAAAAAAATCTTTATTATTAATGCCACCTAAATAATGTACTTCAGTCCATTTCTTTGTCTGATACCCTAGTGAATTTGATGCATACGGTAAACTCTGCATCAAAATTTAAATGCAAAAGGCAAATCTTTATGAGTTAGGCCTCTATGTATATTACACTGGTGAGTTTCCATTATGCCCTGCATATTTACCACTAAAACCACTAATGTGTACTATTCAATTGCGCACTTAATATTTTTATTTTTTTATGGATTTTGCATCAATATGCTTTGTAGGCTTACAATAGACTAACGATGAGTGAATTCATTCCCAGGGTATACAGTCTGAATCAAATATCCTGAAATTCATGCTTCTATGCAAATTCAAACACTTTATGGTTTGATTTGCAAGGATTGTCAATGCAAGCAAAAAAAGATTGGTGCCATTTAATACAACGCTGAAGACATAATGAGCATAGTATCAAGTGTGGACATGCAACCTTTCCAATACATGAAACAGGGAATACACAGGCAGGTAGCCTGGGCTGCCAATCAACCACAAATTTCAGGACAATCCATAAAAATAAGGCACTTTCTTGCCCATCTGTAAGAAAAATGTAAGGTTTCTGTGATTTTATGCAATTTTTTTTACTGTAATTATCATCATTTTTCAGTGAATTTAGCTAATATTTTCATATCAGAATTTTGGACTCCATACATGGATCACTTATAATCATAATGATTTATTATGATTTTCCAACGAGTCTGTAAAAAATATTGTCTGTCCATGATGTCTTGATAAGCTGTCCAGAAAAAATAAACAGTCATGTTGGCAGCCTTGTTAGTAGCAGAAGACCAAGTGCAAAGTCCTGCACCTATGCACTTCAACCAAATCAGTTTAACACTTCAATTGATGATGAAAAAAGAATGACAAAGTGTTATTCTTTAAAAATGGTAGTAAATTAATCTGTATTACAGCAATGTCTTTATTTTAGTTTCCAATTTTTTGCTTCCTGGTATTCTTTAAACATCATGCTTGTGTCGAAAAGATATGCTAAACCCAAACATAGCACAAGGAACATGTGGTTGGGCAAAAGAAACAATATCAAAGATATGAATGTGTTAGCTGCTAGCAGAAGCATGACTGCCACTGCTACTAGAATGCATCCGGGCAGAAAAACTACCAAACACAGGTCAGATCTGTCCTTCTTTGTCTCTGGCAAAGAAATTAAAAGGGGAAACATGCGCCAGGTGAAGGGCAGTTTGGTCCTCTCTCCACCTATGT
Organism: Anomaloglossus baeobatrachus; assembly: GCF_048569485.1. Taxonomy (NCBI): domain Eukaryota; kingdom Metazoa; phylum Chordata; class Amphibia; order Anura; family Aromobatidae; genus Anomaloglossus; species Anomaloglossus baeobatrachus. The sequence continues at coordinate 581,778,565 of NC_134354.1, read as the reverse complement.
CAACCACTGGTGTGTAGTCTTATATGTCCTAATACAATACAGGATTCTTATGGTTCCTACGCAGATGGGGTATCCCCTTGTAGGAATTACCAAATCTAGCACTTGCACTTCACTTAAATCCCCGTTACACGCTACGATTTATCTAACAATCTCAGTAGCGTTGTGAAACGCCCAGGTCGTAGTTAAGATTTGCCGAGATCGCACATTGGTCATTCATTTATTAGCGGTCACATGTAACGATCTTACAAGTGACGCAAAATCGTTCAACGATATACTGTTTGACCAAGGCGGTCGTGTGGATGTTGTTCGTCGTTTGCAGGGTGTCAAATGTATCAATATGTCTGCTGCATTCCAAACGATGAACAATATTTTGAAACTGAATGACATGTCATCGATCAACGATTTTCAACCTATTTGTGATCGTTTGGAGTCGCACATAGGTGTCACACGCAACGACGCCGCTAATGATGCCGGATGTGCATCACAGAATCCGTGACCCCGACGACATATTGTCAGATAGATTGAAGCGTGTAATGCCGCCTTTCGTCTAATGAATGTAGTAAGGCTAAGCAACACCATAATGGAAGGTGCTCTGGAGAAAGTTCAAATTGTAGTACAAGTAAACTCCGGCACTCAAAGAGAATTTTTAATGTAATAGTTCTTTTATTCAGAAAAAAATGTTTTCTTTTTTTCTTTTTTCAAAAGGAGCAACAATAATTTTCAAAAAGGAGCAACAACAAAATGTTTCAGCTATTTGCCTTCTTCAGTCAATTTTGGCTCTCTGGCAATGAGGGGTACACTCTGGACTCACCACACTATTATCTTGATCTTACGATCGAAGCAAAATCATCTCTATGGCTCTGGCATATAGCAAACAATTGTATGGCAAATCACCCAGAAATTACAGGGAACATCCGGTCATTAAGTGAAAGATCACAAGGAGTTTATAGGAGTATAATGGGCTGCTTTACCGGTGGTCAGGAGAGGACAACGTACCCGCGGATTTTGCTGTGAAAAACCTGCAGATTTATCTGGATTTTCTAGATAAATCCGCAGGTACTAGCAAGTACAGACACTCCCCATGTTATCCTATGGGATTTCGGGAGTGCTCTATCAATGGTGCGGTATGTGTGGCTGCAGAATTTGCTGCGGATGTCCCACAGCCACACGTAACTGCATTTCAATTATTTATGCGGAAATATCTGCAGAATTTTGGCTCCTCCACTATGGAGATACAGGGCGGGAATTCCGCAGGTATTTCCACACTTTTCCCACAGGTTTACTGTAGGTTTTCCGCAACAACTCTGCACATATACCGCAGCAATGGATAACTGTGGATTCAGGGGAGCAGCTGCGGTAAACCTGCGGGAAAAATCCGCGGGTATGTTGTCCCATGGGCACATAGCCTTAGATTTCTTCCCTCAAAATCCTTCACCAGGACATTAAAGTAATGGAACACCGCTACCAGGGTTATTGGAATGACTCAATGATGGCAGATTATAATATTTTTGGATGTTATACAGGCACAACCCTGAAAAATCGTATCAACGACAGTCTGTCAAGCACTTTTAATTTTTGCTCATATTTTGATTTCTGTGTTGCATGTGAAATTATTTTGGTTCAGTAATAACTGTTTTGTAAGGTGAAGCATTTTTTTCTGATATGTAGATTACTGTTTTCTTAATGTCGCCAGTATATTTCCTATACCTTATAATAATGATGCTGCTCCATGGAAACTATACGTGCTACAGAAAAACTATATACATTTTTTAAATCAGTACAAAAAGATGATTCAGAAAAGTACAAAGTCACCTGCGATGATTACAAAAAATATTTTTTTGTAGACCTGTGTAATTAAAAAAATTGAGTGGGCTCGTCTAGATATCGTTGAAGCCAATGGTCTGACAGGTGACTGCCTCCTATGAATTTATTATAATCTTTTACAGAAAGTGGTTTCTTTTTGTCGCTGGTGGTGCCCCTGTCTTTGACCATTACAGTGGTGTTCGCATGCTGCATGGTCAGCGTGTACACATCCTTGTGGTCTTTCCATTTAACTTTAAGCAATTGATCACTTGAAACTGAGAATGGCACCTTCTTTTCCAAACGTCTGGACACCAACCGTGACTGGAAACCTACTCTTTTTTTACTGTCCCACAGGCCCCTGGTTTTGCAGTGTAGAGGGATTTTTATATGGGAATACGTATATAGTAATCCTCTGGGGCACATGTGGAATCCTTTAGGTAGAAATGGTATCATAGCTGACAAACATTTTTACTAGGATTGCCAATTGTCTAAGAGCAGTTTGATGGGTTGATTTGGCGGTCTACACTTTCATAAAGAAGAAAGGTACACATGTATTCAGTTGTGGTCCGGCACATTTTGGACAATTTGACAGCCCCTGTGTCATCTCCATCATTGTCAGCCCCACCTCCCCGCGCCCAGGCACCATCGACCACTACCACCACCACCATTCTCCCTGGGGCCATAGCTCTACCTGTGGAGAGTTGAACCATCAGAGCTGCATTGTCATCTGCCCCAGAAGAGAAGTCCCGCAACAGCGGCTAATACTGGCTGCACACCAAAGGTGGTATTATTATTATTATTTATTTATAGAGCACCATTAATTCCATGGTGCTGTACATGAGAAGGGGGTTACATACAAAATACGTATACAAGTTACAGTAGACAGACTAGTACAGAGGGAAGAGGGCCCTACCCTAGCGGGCTTACATTCTATAGGATTATGGGGAGGAGACAATAGGTGGGGTGTAGGTCAGGCGGCAGCTCCGCACGGTGGTCGGGCGGCAGCTCCGCACGGTGGTCGGGCGGCAGCTCCGCACGGTGGTCGGGCGGCAGCTCCGCACGGTGGTCGGGCGGCAGCTCCGCACGGTGGTCGGGCGGCAGCTCCGCACGGTGGTCGGGCGGCAGCGAGTTCATTGTAGATTGTAGGCATTTCTGAACAGGTGCGTTTTCAGGTTCCGTTTGAAGTTTGCAAGGGTAGGGGATAGTCTGACGTGTTGAGGCAGCGAGTTCCAGGAGACTGGGGATGCTCGGGAGAAGTCTTGGAGTCGGTTGTGTGAGGAGCGAATGAGAGAGGAGGAGAGGAGGAGATCTTGGGAGGACCGGAGGTGACGTGTTGGAGTGTAGTGGGAGAGTAGTTCGGAGATGTACGGAGGGGAAAGAGTATCACGAACAACCATCATCCCCATCTCCAGTCTTTTATTGACACCCGGGGTATTGGAACCTGGCAAGGCCACCGCGGCGTCCCAGGAGAAGCATTTATTTTCACTTACGCATTAGTAATTGGGGAGGTCTCATAGATGCCTCCCATTACTAATCTAGGGCTTAGCGGCAGCTGTGGGCTGCTACTAACCCCTTATTACCCCGATTGCCACTGCATCAGGGAAATCGGGATGAGCAGGTTAAAGTACCAGTATTGTCACATCTAATGGATGCAGCAATCCTGGCTGGCTGTTGGCTGCTACAGTTAGGTCCAGAAATATTTGGACAGTGACACAAGTTTTGTTATTTTAGCTGTTTACAAAAACATGTTCAGAAATACAATTATATATATAATATGGGCTGAAAGTGCACACTCCCAGCTGCAATATGAGAGTTTTCACATCCAAATCGAAGAAAGGGTTTAGGAATCATAGCTCTGTAATGCATAGCCTCCTCTTTTTCAAGGGACCAAAAGTAATTGGACAAGGGACTCTAAGGGCTGCAATTAACTCTGAAGGTGTCTCCCTCGTTAACCTGTAATCAATGAAGTAGTTAAAAGGTCTGGGGTTGATTACAGGTGTGTGGTTTTGCATTTGGAAGCTGTTGCTGTGACCAGACAACATGCGGTCTAAGGAACTCTCAATTGAGGTGAAGCAGAACATCCTGAGGCTGAAAAAAAAGAAAAAATCCATCAGAGAGATAGCAGACATGCTTGGAGTAGCAAAATCAACAGTCGGGTACATTCTGAGAAAAAGGAATTGACTGGTGAGCTTGGGAACTCAAAAAGGCCTGGGCGTCCACGGATGACAACAGTGGTGGATGATCGCCGCATACTTTCTTTGGTGAAGAAGAACCCGTTCACAACATCAACTGAAGTCCAGAACACTCTCAGGGAAGTAAGTGTATCTGTCTCTAAGTCAACAGTAAAGAGAAGACTCCATGAAAGTAAATACAAAGGGTTCACATCTAGATGCAAACCATTCATCAATTCCAAAAATAGACAGGCCAGAGTTAAATTTGCTGAAAAACACCTCATGAAGCCAGCTCAGTTCTGGAAAAGTATTCTATGGACAGATGAGACCAAGATCAACCTGTACCAGAATGATGGGAAGAAAAAAGTTTGGAGAAGAAAGGGAACGGCACATGATCCAAGGCACACCACATCCTCTGTAAAACATGGTGGAGGCAACGTGATGGCATGGGCATGCATGGCTTTCAATGGCACTGGGTCACTTGTGTTTATTGATGACATAACAGCAGACAAGAGTAGCCGGATGAATTCTGAAGTGTACCGGGATATACTTTCAGCCCAGATTCAGCCAAATGCCGCAAAGTTGATCGGACGGCGCTTCATAGTACAGATGGACAATGACCCCAAGCATACAGCCAAAGCTACCCAGGAGTTCATGAGTGCAAAAAAGTGGAACATTCTGCAATGGCCAAGTCAATCACCAGATCTTAACCCAATTGAGCATGCATTTCACTTGCTCAAATCCAGACTTAAGACGGAAAGACCCACAAACAAGCAAGACCTGAAGGCTGCGGCTGTAAAGGCCTGGCAAAGCATTAAGAAGGAGGAAACCCAGTGTTTGGTGATGTCCATGGGTTCCAGACTTAAGGCAGTGATTGCCTCCAAAGTATTCGCAACAAAATATTGAAAATAAAATTTTTTTTTTGGGTTTGGTTTATTTGTCCAATTACTTTTGAGCTCCTAAAATGTGGAGTGTTTGTAAAGAAATGTGTACAATTCCTACAATTTCTATCAGATATTTTTGTTCAAACCTTCAAATTAAACGTTACAATCTGCACTTGAATTCTGTTGTAGAGGTTTCATTTCAAATCCAATGTGGTGGCATGCAGAGCCCAACTCGCGAAAATTGTGTCACTGTCCAAATATTTCTGGACCTAACTGTATTTTTAGCTGTTGGGATTTATCTTGGCTGGGCATCAAAATTGGGGGTGACCGCATGCTGTTTCTTTTTTATAATATATTTAAATAATTTTTAAAAAATCTGCATGCGATTCCTTCTGTTTTGATACAGTACTTGTTTTACTGTGGATAATGACACAATCTTACCAGCTTCTGCCAGAATCTGCCCAAAGCACGTTCATCTCTAGTATACAGAACTCGTCTCCTTCCTGAGTGGCATGATGGCTGGACATTTCCATCTTATTTGTACTTGCATATAATTGTTTGTACAAATGAACCAGGCACCTTTAGGTATCTGGAAATTTCACCCAAGGAAGAACCAGACTTGTAAAAGTCCACAATACTCTTTCTGAGATCTTGGCTGACTTCTTTGACTTTCTTATGATGCTACACAAAGAAGCAGTGTTTCAGGTGTGCATTAAAATACATCCAATTGTGTGTCTCTAATTAACTCAGATGTTGCCAATAAACCCTTCAGAAGCTTCCAAAGACATGACATCATCATATGGACTGTCCCATATTATTTAAAGGCATACTACTCTTAGTGTATGTAAACTTTTGACTTTGCACAAAGTGATAAAAATGCCTTAAAAAATCTCTCTCTCGTTATTTTTGAATTTGGCAAATGTAAATAACTATTTGTAGTCCCCGGCGTTGCCAGAATAGTAACTAGGTGTCTTACTCTTTGTCTGTCCCTCTGTCTGTCTCTCTCTGTCTCTATCTCTATCTCCCTTTCTCTCTGTCTGTCTCCCTGTCTCTCCATGTCTCTCTGTCTATCTCTATCTCTCTGTCTCTGTTTGCATCTCTGTTTCTTTCTCTGTTTGTGTCTCTCTGTCTCTCTCTCACTATCTGTCTCTGTCTCTCTCTATGTCTTTCTGTCTTGCTGTCTTACTTTCTGTCTCTGTCTGTCTCTCCCTGTCTGACTCTCTCTCTGTCTGTCTCTCTTTATCCATCTCTATCTGTCTCTGTCTGTTTCTCTGTTTATTTGTCCCTGTCTGTCTCTCTCCCTGTCTGCATCTTGCTCTCTGTCTCTCTCTCTCTCTCTCTCTTTTTCACTCTCTGTGTCTTTCTCTCTCTGTCTGTGTCTCTGTCTGTCTCTATCTTTCTTTGTCTCTCCATCCTACTCTCTCATTCTCTCTGTCTCTGTCTCTCTGTCTGTCTCTCTGCCTGTCTCTCTCCCTGTCTGCCTCTCTCTCTATCTCTGCCTCTCTGTTTCTCTGTGTCTTTGTCTGTCTCTGTCTCTCTGTCTCTGTCTGTCTCTCTCTTCCACTCTCTCTGTCAGTCTCTCTCCCTGTCTGCCTCTCTCTCTGTGTCTCTGTCCTTCTCTCCCTGTCTCTCTGTCTCTCTCTCTCTATCCGTCTCTCCACCAAAATCATATTAGCTGACACATAAGCTGTCTTATACTAAGAATATCCTTTGTTACCTATAGCAACCAATCAGAGCTCCTATTGATAACCTGTAGCTCCCAGCTTCATTGACTTCAATGTAAGCAGGTTTTATTGGTGAATAACTGTAAAATGTAGGGTTAAATTTTCACCTCAAAACATAGTATATGAGAATCCTTGAGTCAAATGAGGTGGCTGTGCAAAATTTTGCGATTGTAAATGGGACAGTGGGGATTCCTTTAGCAAACATACATACACACATGCACACATACATTCATACACTAAGCTTTATATATTAGATTTTTGTAATCCTAATTGACCTAAGAGAGGAAAAGTTTTTTTCTGATTTCATGTCAGATAGTGGGGAAAAAACATGCATACAGTATGTGTCTTTTAAGATAGTGTTAAAAACTTTTTGTAGCCGGTCTTTCAATTCTTGTTGGAGGGATTTTCATCCATTCTTCCTTGGAAAAGTATTCCAGTTCTATGAGTTTCCTGGGTCATGATGCATGCACTGCTCTTTTGAGGTCTAGCCATGCATTTTCATTGATGCTCAGATCAGTGGACTGTGAGGGCCATTGTAAATTATTCAGATTACGAATTTTGAGGTAGTCTATTGTGGATTTTGACGTGTGATTAGGATCATTTTGCATTTGTAGAAGTCAGTATGTTTTCAACTTCATGACGCACCTTGAATAGAGAAACTAGTTGCATATATTGCTCTGGGGTGATTTTGAACCATTCTTCCACACAAATATTCTTTAAATTTTGAGGGTTCTGTGGGCTGCTTTATGAGCTCTGAGCTTTAGTTACTTCCATAAATTTTCTATTTCTATTTCTATTAGATTCAGGTCAGTTGAATGGTTGCACCATTCTAGCAGCTTTATTTTCTTCCTCTGAAACCAATTGAGAGTTTCCTTGGCTGTGTGTTTGGCATCATTGTTTTGCTTAATTGTCCACCCTCATGTTCATCTTCAGGAAGAGGGCAGTAGATTTAAAAAGCTAAAAAAAAATGTATGCATTATGGCTAACTAACACAGATGCCAAAGTAATGACTAAATCTCTTATTAACATACAAACTTGTTTAATATTTTCTACTTCTTCTCTTCCTAAAGCATTACCTGTAATTTTATAACATTGCTTAATCTATTTAAGCACAAGTATGAATAGGGAGAGGATAAGCAATGTAAAGTGCTCTCTGAATCATGCTTTACTTTTAACTCTGAAAATATGTTGATTTGCTAATTTCATTTAGTAAAAAATGTATGTAATTAATGTACGTAGATGTTTTCCCATTACTTTTCTCTTGAGTGTTTTTTACACCAGTATTGTAATCATTTATTATTTAAAGTATTTTCAGTAGATATAAGCAGATTGGTTTGCAGAGGACTGAGTTCTAGTCAAATTTCCTAAAGTTAACAGTTCCATGTGAATTCAAACTCTTTGAGATTTAATTGTCAAAGAAAAAACTTGCCCAGCACCATTTCGCACAGTATTGAACGATCAGTGAGTAGGCCAGTGTCGATTTGTATGATCATGCTGGTTCCTCATGTTGCCCTGCAGCTTGTGATTTGTCATAAATTGTACACTGGTGGTTGCTCAGATATCAGCAATCCCAGTAGAGCTCAGTCAGGCACAGGACTGGTGGTTTCTATCTCAGTTGTATTCCATGTCTAGATTCCACTGAGAAGGTGGAATATGCATATCTTTTTGAAAATTCTTCTCTCTCTTACTATTTCTCACCATATATCAATTTTTTATGAATTTAACTTTCTCCCAAACTCTAATTTTGAATTTTGAGAGCGGTTGTCCACTTTAAAATGAATAATTTAATGGATATTGACCCATTCACCACAATTTCATTTTCTGTTTTGGCACTTTTGCATTTTGCTCCCCTTCTTTCAAGAGTCATAACTTTATTTTTCCATCAATATAGCCATATGAGGGCTGGTATTTTGTAGACCAAGCTGTACTGTTGAATGGCACCATTTTGTTTACCTTATAGCTGACTGGAAAACAGTAAAAAAAATTCGAAGTGCTGTAAAATTGCAAAAAAATAGTGCAATTCCACAATTTTAATATTTTTTGGGGGAGGGGGTTATTTACCATATTTATTATATGTTAGAACTGACCTGGCAGTATGATTTTCTAAAGTGTTAATCTTTCGGGATCTGGGGATAAGTGATTGTTTTGTGCACTGAACTGACATTTTTACTGATACCATTACTGATATCATTTTTGAGTAGATATAATGCTTTGATGGCTTCAGATTGTATTTTATTGTAATGTTGTGGCCTCCAAAAACCGTAGTTCTGACTTTTTTTCATTATGCCATTTACCGATCAGATTAATTAATTTATACTTTGATAGATTCAACATTTCAGAATGCAGTTACCAAATATTTATATTTTTTATTTAAAATTTTTATTTATTTTTAATAATTATAATGGGGCAAAACTTTTTGAATTTGGATTTGAAGTTTTCTGCTTTTTTTCAAATTTTTAAATTTTTTTTTTTAAACTTTTTTTAGTTTTTATTGTATTTACTATTTCTTTTAGAGGACTCGAAGCTGTGATTGTTAAATCACTTCTTCTATACAGAGCAATGCATCAGCACCACTTAGTACAGCAGAAATGCTGATTTCCTGTGAATGCTGGCTCTCAGGCAGTATTTATTAAAGGAGCATCATGACAGACACAGAAGTCATAGGCTGACCCCCTGGTTGGTATGGCAACCCACTGGTGCTCCAAGATGACATTATGTGGGCGCCGATGGAGCTCTCCACAAGTGCATATTGAGTCCCACTTTCAGAGATTGACTTTGTGATTTTACTGGATAAAAGCCGCAGGTAGATATCTGACTGTTAGAGGCACATGTCATCTGATCTGATCAAGGAAAGCTTCAGGGTGTGAGCCCGCATCAAAGAAATGGATACAATCTAGGACGTAATAGTACGTTTAAGGTCATGAAGGAGTTAAAGTACAAAAATGAGCAACTTAAAGGGAACCTGTCACCTAAAATATGCGTTCTGACCTATTAGCAGACGCATGTGTGCCTTAATTACACCTCCCTACCCATCCTTGTGTTGTAAAATTGTGTAATATGAAAGTATTAAAAACCATTTTATTACCTTCATATTTCCTATGTAAATAGCAGGGTATTTGGTCACAGGGGCGGCGCCTTGCCCCTGCATACTTTCCGTGGTATCACGCCCCTGTGGGCGTGATATCATGTAGTCACATGAGCGACGTCCCCGTCGCTCATTCTATCCTGCGCGCATTGTGTCAGGCTTCTTTTCCGGGTGTTCACGCGCCAGCTTAAGATGTGCACTGCGCATGCGCAGTGCGTGTCTGAAACTGACTAGGAGAACCCGGAAGAGAAGCCTGTGGCAATAGTAAGTGTAGACGCGCACAGGATAGAATTAGCGACCGGGAAGTCGCTCATGTGACTCCATGGTATCACACCCACAGGGGCGTGATACCACAGAAAGTATGCAGATGTCCATAGGGCAAGGCGCCGCCCCTGTAACCAAATACCCTGCTATTTACATAGGAAATATGAATGTAATAAAACGTTTTTTATTATTTTCATATTATACAATTTTATAACACAGGGATGGGTAGGGAGGTGTAATTAGGGCACACATGCGTCTGTTGATAGGTCAGAACAAATATTCTAGGTGACAGGTTCCCTTTAATAACATATCTGAACAAAGAAAGATGCCAACATCTTAAGACTTAATTACCTCTGGACATACCAGCTTCAATTGTAGTGATTTATTTCCTTTGTTGGTATATCACTTTTACTGAAAGTAAAGGAGGGAGGACTGACTAGCTAATTGGAATAGCTGAGCCAGTCCCCTTCTCTTTTTCAGCCAATTTACAGTCAGAGAAGGATCTTTATTTAGCAAATAAAATAAGTCAGTCATCCTGTCCTCCACACACAACACTGAGTTTATATGTAAAGAATACAACTTTCTAACAGTGCAACAATTTCTATATCAATGGTGATGTCATAGGTACTTGTAATAGAGAATCAAATAAAAAATAGAGGCATACATGGTATATCATTTAGAAAAGTAATCACACAGATTTTTTTTTAAGGTTTGGTAATTTACTGATCCCTTTACCACACTTCTTCAACACTTAACGATACATTCCAAAATGTACGTCATTAACAACTTTCAGTTCCTGTATTATAATATTCCTTTACGCCATGACTTTGACATATTGCTGTAAAGTTCCCCCATATAGATACTAAAACCCCAATTAATCATTTGCTATTGTGGGTTTCTAGAGCAAAGTTGTAATAACCCTTTACAATATTGCATATTAGTTTTCAACAGCATAAAAAGAAAACATACAGATGTTGTACTGGAGTAAAATTAGCAAATATTATATGATATCGCAAAAAGTTGCAAATAATGGATAAGACATAGTTGCACCAAGGCAATTGGGATGAGCAGGGTAAAGTGCTGGGATTGTTATCTAATGGATGTGACAATCCTGAGCAGATGCAGGCTGTTATTTTTAGGCTGGAGGGTCCAATAAGCATGTGTCCCCACAGCCTGAGAATACCAGCTTCCAGCTTTCAACTTTATCATTGCTGGGAATTAAAATTGGGGGTGGGGGGGGGGGCGACCACATGCCGTTTTCTTTTAATCGTTTATTTAAATACTTAAAAAGGCCATGTGCAATTCATCTTATTTTGATACACAGCCAAGATAACGCTCACGGCTGGAGGCTGCAGCCTGTAGTATGCTTTATCTGTGCTGGGTATCATATTATGGGGGGTCAATACGACATTTTTTTATTTTTTATTTTTACACCAATCTACAGTGACCCGCAGACAGGGTCTGTGGTTGCAAGCAGTATGACAGGCTGTCCCATAGGTTTGGGGTGCTTTCTGACCTGACTGCAACCAATCACAGATGCCAGGACTGCCAGTGAGCGTGGGAAGCAGTGAATATGTATGAAGCTAATGAGTGGCCCTGGAAGTAGAGTGAGCAGCCTGAAAGCATTGACAGCCATGCCAGAGACTCAGTAAGCAGAGCGCACTTGCTCTAATCCCCCTTATTCCTTCTTCTACTACCATTTTTAACAGACGGATTCTGGTCTCCATAGACTTATATGGAGACCAGTGTCTGGCAAGATATCCGGGATTAAATTGTTTATTTTTTTAAAAAATCTGGTTAGACTTGCTGATCCCTGTTATCTGCGAGACTGCCCATCACTAAAGAGGACCATTATTACTATAAAAAAGGTACAACAACAATTATAAATTAAGCTCTAAATATAGTTGTTGGACTGGTTCAAAGTTATGTATCTATGCTGTGTAAATACATTGCTGTTTTAAAACCACCCTCCTTAGGCTATGTGCACACGCTGCGTTTTTATGACACTGCATTTTTGTGCGTTTTTGGCCGCTAAAAACGCACAAAAACGCACCCGCGGCAAAAAAAACCGGCAAAAACGCATGCGTTTTTACCGCGATTTGGTGCGTTTTTGGCTGCGTTTTGCTGCGTTTTTGAGCTCTGCGTTTTTCTGCTTTTTTCCAATGCATTGCATAGGGGAAAACGCAGAAAAACGCAGGAAAGAATTGACATGTCCATTTTTTTTTTTAAGCTAAAAAAATTCAGCTTAAAAAAAAGTTGTGTGCGGACAACAAAAATGAAAATTCATAGACTTTGCTGGGGAAGCAAAATCATGCAGTTTTGAGGCCAAAAGCGCACCCGAAAAACGCGCAAAAACGCCACGAAAAACGCACTGTGTGCACATAGCCTAAGGCCAGAGTCACACCTGCAAATGCCTCGCGTGTAACTCGCGTGAGTGTCTCATTGAATCACCCGGCACGGACTCGCACTCTCCTGACAGGAGCGGGTCGGTTGCATGTATGTCTATGCAGCTGAGATGCTCCTGTCCGGAGAGTGTGAGTCTATGCCGGGTGATTCAATGAGAGACTCGCGCGAGTTACACGCGAGGCACTCGCAAGTGTGACTCTGGCCTAAAAGGGAATCTGTCAGCAGGATTTATCCTCCCCTGCCCCCACATACAAATTCTTTATATGTGCATGAAGCTACATGGCTAGTCTGCACCTCCTTTATTGAGAAATAAGCATTTATATTGACAAGTAAATGAGGATGAAGAGCTATTATTGATCTGAAGCCTCTGAGACTCCAGATCTGTTCTATGCCCAGCTTTGTCTCCTCTTGTTCGACTGACAGCGTCTTTGGTGTCTGACTTAAGGCAAAGGGGCCATCAGTCAAGAAAGAGGATATGGACCTGGTAAGGGTATAAGGCCCTTTTGATAGAAAGTTCAGATCTACAATAGCTCTTCAGCCTCATTTGTATATCAATTGAAATGCTGATTTCTCAATAAGAGTAATTGTCAAGCCATGTTAAGGTATTACTGAACATGTTTGTGAAAAAGCTACATGTGCATATAAATAGATTGATGTGTGAAATTATATTGAAAAATTCCTTTTAAAGGGCTTCTATGGTTTGCAGGGACTGCATTTTTAATCATCTATATGCCTCCTACAGGAGGTTTGCCAAACTAAGAACCTGCACTTTACCAGCACATCTTAGGATATCATACATGATTTCAGGACCCTAGTGAGATTATCTGTAGGAAAATAACTGTATAGTATATCTGTGTGCATGATAAAAACTGCCAACGTCAAAGATAAGTCTAGTCCTGGTACTTTAACCTATAAGTCATTAGCAACTGAAGAGAAATGTGTTTATTTTCAGAGCACATTAACTCCCTCTATGAGTTTTTAGGCACATCATGATTCTATTGTGACGCCCTGGCCGGGCCAGGTAGTCACAAATAGGGCCCCGCATTACACCAGTCCCCTAACAAGGTGACAGCAGCCAAACATTAAAACCCTAGTCACACCCCTCTGTGCTTGATGGACACACCAGGGGGCAGAGCCAGGTGGTTGTACACGCCCACCGAGGAGTTCAGAGAGCCTGAGGTAGGAAATACAGTCAGTTTAGTCTGAGTAGTCTGTTAGTGGAGGTGAAGTAAAGTGGAAGCAGGCCTGTGTGTCAGGTCTGCAACTAACTGACAGGTGCCAGGGTAGGAGCCCTTGTACCTTTGGCTAGGAGGCATATGGAGGGCTCTGTCTGCATGAGCCAGGAAGACGGCTTGGTGGAACCATGGTGGACCGGGACAGGCTAGTGGCCCGCCGGTACTGACCCGGGGAACCGACTCGGAAACCGGAGCAGAAAGGGGGGTACTCAGACTCTGAATCTAGGTCCAGAAGCTACTGGGGGCTAGCTAATTAACTGATTGCGGCCAGGACTATAGGTCCTGTCCCACCCAAAGTCCCGACTGAAGGCAACAGCCCAATGAGGGGGATAGAAAGCCACCGCCACGGCAGAGAGATCCCACAGGCCAGCGTCTGCAGGCAAAGGGCTCCTTAGGTGACCACAAGCTGGGGAGTGGACGCCTGTAGTTGAAAGCACAGGTAGTCCACCATCAAAAAACAGGTGCGGGAGAAAGACGGAGACCACCAACCGGGTGGGGTACCAGACTGCAGCCGGCTGCGGGCACTGACCACCATCCCCTTGGTTTACCAGAGACTCGTGTGTGTTTAATAATAGTGAGTACATCAGTGCCCTCCGGCCGCCCTTCTCCCTGCACCGCCCAACCTCCCCCAACGGGTCCCAGAGCCACCATCCCTACCCACAGAGGGGTTAACAACTTGCTGCGCAACATCTCCCCCGGGTGCCCTGTAACTGCAGCGGTGGTGTCCACCTTCACCACAACCCATGGGTGGTGTCACGAACTTAAACACGGCTCCGGCCGTACAACTACGTCCCCAAACCACAATCCCCCCTTTTTGATTGAAGTGACCGCAGGACCCCCGGGTCCGGAGACCCTCTAGCCACCTACTGAAGGTCTGGATCCGAGCGGCTCGGCTGCCGAGCATGGGGCGGTACACTATTATTATATTCAAATGGTTTTCCCTTAGAGTCGTGGACCTAACAAAATTCCTATGTATGTCAAAGGGTAAAAACTTCTTCTAAAACAATGCCAGATGCATTACCTGAAAGACTGAAAGTTTTAAACTGAGAGACATTGAATGGTTGTTTCCAACTCCAAGATCCTATACAAATATGCAATAGCCTTAATAATATTGGCACATACTTCCAATTAAAAATGCAGTATGGTTCTCTTGATATAGCCATATCTATTACCTCGTGTCTAAGACATTGCAGCTTAGGTATTCATGGAAATGACTGCAACAAACCAATGCCCTGCACATGAAGCAAGAGACATGACTATATCAGGAGAACAATACTACATTTCTAATTGGAAGTATATGCTATTATTACTAGAGATGAACAAACCTTTCAAGGTTTGGTTTGGTTCGCCAACTTTCCCGATGTTCACCGAACATATCGGAACCACATTGAATTCAATGGGAGGCAAAACCAAAGGCATAGACAACACCTAAGGGGGTCTAAAACTGACAAAGTACCTAAAATCATTTTACGGTGGAACCCCACTGTTGTGGCACAGTCATTAACTTCCAAAACTATTAACACAAGAAATAATGAGGTGGGTAATTGTCCTGTGTAGGCCTGCTGTGCTGGGAGCCGTCATACCTCATGCAACAGCTCAAACTGCTTTTCTGCTCCACCACACTCAGGTGACACAAATCGCTTCATAAACTGTTAATACTAGAGACATTTAAGGATAGTAACAGATGTATATGAGTTAAAGGTAGCTGCATGCATGCCTATCTGGGAGCCCTACTGCTATAGGCAACATACAAGGAGACCCAACTAGGAGTCCTTGTCCCCATTTTCCAAAATTAGAGGCAGACACCAGGAAAGTGGCATCAATTGCAAAACTATAAATAGTAAAATGGCAAACCATTCAGGCCTGGACAATGCGTGACACATGGTCTGGGTCAGCATTTACAGCTTTCAAATTAAGTTAAAGTTAAGAGGTGGGTGGGTGAGTGACTGGGGTAGGCCTGCTGTGCTGGAATTCCTAATACCTCAATGCAACAGCTTAAACTGCTTTTCTACTCAGCCAAACTCATGTGTTACTAAAATTAACTTTATTGACTGTTATTGCTAGACACATTTAAGGATAGCAGGAGAGGTACATGAATGAAATGTAGCTGCATGCCTGCCAGTCTTTGAACCTTACTGCTACATGCAATATACAACCAGGAGACAAAATGAGAAGTCTTCATGCCCATTTCAAAGAATTAAAGAAACAAACAATTAAAGTGGCCTCAATTGCCACAGAGGATAAGTAGCATAAGGGCACACCATGGATAAATGGAACAGGGCCTGGGACAGGGCTTGGCCAAACATTTCTAGCTTAAACATTGATCAGTAAGAGGTGGACAGCTATAGGCCTGGTGCTCTGAGACCCATGCAACTACAGGCAACACACAATATGGAGACCCAACTTGGAATGTACACATTTCCCAAAGGTAGGGGCAGACATCACTGGCATCAATTGTCCCAGAGTACAAGTAATATAACAGAACAGCATGAATGTGTACTGCCCCCGTGCCAGCGGCCGTGCCACTCGGATCCGGAACCACGGTGGCTCGAGGGGGTTTCTGGACTCGGAGGTTCACGCGGACACTCGAGTTTAAAAGGGGGAGTATGTACAGGGGAGTTAGAAGTTTGTGACTCCACCCATGGTGCGTAGTAAGATTGTGTACCACCGCTGCTTTTAGTGGGGGAGCCCGGTGGCAGTGGTATAGCAGCAAGGTGTTTTAACCCCTCCGTGGGTAGGGAGAATTGTGCCCCGGGGCCCGTTGGGATATTGGTAATTGGGGTGCCGTTTGGTATAGGAAAAGGGGCTTTTCAGTGTACTCACTCAGCTCAGGAATAATGACACCGACAGCTTGTAAACCAGAATTCTGAGCACCACTGCAGCCTGGAGGGAGCACGCTGAGATCCATGCCCTTGGTGTTGCTGTTAGACTGTGGCCTTTTCTGTGGCACCTTCTCACTAGTTGGACCCTCAAGCTTGAAACTTTTTGGGTCCCGCTGACCCGTATGGCTAACGGAGTGAGCTTGCTGTCAGGGTTCAAGCGTAGAATTTCTTGGACTGTATGTAGGAAAGTCCTATCCCATCGGTGCGCTAGTACCGCCATTTTGGAGCGGGTTGGGGATTACCGGGACGCGTGAAGCTACTTCCCGGCCTAGGGTCCATGTACCCCATCGTGCCCTGGCCCTTGCCCGGTGATGGCTCGAGGCCGCCGGCTGCCCTCCTCGGCAGACCATGCCCCTTGACGCAATCCCCTGCAACTGGGGTTCCAGCTCCTACCAGGCCCAGACCAACGTCTGCCACCTAGTAGACTCTAGGAGCCCAGCTCCTAACCTGTGACCTCTCCTCTTGAGAGTCACCACACCACTCTCTTCACTTTTTCACTTTCCCCTTACCAACCCCCCATCTGGGTGGCCCTATTCCCTCCAGGCCCCCCAATGGTGTGTCTGGTGAGTTCGGTGTAAAGTGTTTCTAGGATTTTAACTGGCTAAGCTGTTAGCAACACCAAAGGACAAGGATCCGTAACCAAGGAGGAGTGGATACTGTGCAGAAGGGTAGGTTGCACAATACCCTGTGATGACCTGATAGGCCAGGGCGTCACAAAAGCATGGGTCAGGGCTTGGGAAAAGGCATGGTAAAGCATTTCTAGCTTAAAAATTGATTAGTTGGATGTGGGTGAGTAACAGGAATAGGCCTGGTGCTTTGAGACCCTTGAAACAACATGCAACACACAACATGGAGACCAAACTTGGGATATTCACAATTCAAAAAATTAGTGGCAGACCCCACTAAAGTGGCATCAATTGCCCCGGAGTACAAATAGTATAATGGTACAGCATAGATACATGGGACAGTGATTGGCCAAGGATTTCTAGCTTAAACATTGATCAGCAAAAGATTGATGAGTGACCGGGGTAAACCTGGTGCTCTGAGACCCTTGCCACTACAGGCAACACACAAGGAGACCCGAATAGGAGTCTCCATTTTCAAAAAAATGTGACTTGTTGTGAAGCAAAAGGAGGAGGAATAGGAGGGATATTAGGTGTTTTTGATACATACAAAAAAGCTAAATTGTAAAAGTAACAGCAGTGGGCACATTTTTTGATTGGTGTGCCAAGGAACATGTTAGTAACATCAGCTGAAGCTGCAACAGCAGCCACAGAAACCACGACAAAGGTTTCAGTACAAAAATGCGAGATCAATGCAGCACACTGAAAAACTACAGAATTGCCTAGTCTGCACAGTCTATGACTGGGCTGGAAAAGAAATTGGAGAAACATGACTTGTTTATCTTGATGAAAGTTAGGTGGTCCACACTTTCAGGGGATAGCCGGATGTGCTTATCTGTCAGGAAACAATAAGCAGCACTGAAGACATTTTCTGAGAGAATGCTGGCTGCCAGGTATGACAAAACCTCCAGGGCATGACTGGAGAGCTCAAACCACTTTTCTATTTTTGAAGACCAAAATGCAAAAGAGTCCAACCTCCCTGATGGTATTGATATTGAGCTCTAGATACTCTTGCACTATGCTCTCCAGTCATTCACTAAGTGTCATACTTGTACTCTGTTCTGTTGGTGCATGGGTGGTCTAAAAAAATGTGTGCCACAACTCACAGAAATTGCTTCTGCCACTTAAACTGCAGCTGCTAATGTTTCTATGAGGATGACTCAACGTTACCAAGGTTGGAAGTCTAGAACTGCGATGCACACTGTGTGCCTCTCTGCTGTCTTGGGCAAAACCACTATTAAGATTGTGTAGAACCTTTTTTTGATACTCCAGCATGAACGCTTCTGTCAAAATTTACTCTTGTACCATGGATCTAACAGAATGGCAACCCAGTAATCAGCACTATTTCTAAACATGACAATATGGGCATAATGTTGCAGATAGTGCAGCAAGAAGGCGCTCATATATTGGACGCTTCCATGAAGTCCAGGTTTTTGGTGCGTTGATGGGGTAATACTCAAGCTTGCTTCCTCTGTCGCCTCCCACCAACCAAGGACAACAGAGAGGAATACAATATCTTCTTCATCTCCTCATTATTGCGCACCCATCATCTCTTCCTCCTTGTCCCCCTCCATTTACTTACTCCACTCCTGCACCTTCACTAACAGTTTGCCTAGTACCATGAGGCCCCTTCGATCGCTTTACTCCACCCTCCCATGCCACCCACATGTGTGACAACAGTCTGGATCTTAGACATATTGGTATCCCTTCCACATCCTTCTCTGTTTCCTCCTTTTTCTCTGGACAACCACATCCTCCTACAGACTATTCAAAGTCTACTCCAGCATGTAGCTGACTGGAATTGTGATGCTGATGACTACATCATTTATGCTAACCATCTTTAGTAGCCATTTCAAAACTGTGCAGAAGGGTACAGAGGTCCTTCATCTGTGCCCATTCTGCAATCGTGGTTTGCCCCAGGACTGAACTGTATTGGCCCAGGCTATGCGTCATGAAATACTGTACAAGAGTTCGTCACTGCTGCCATAGTGGGTTCAACTTGAGTTGAATTCCGCTGTGTACCACATTGCATATCAACTGGTTAGGTGATAGACCGAAAGACCTTTGTGGCGATGCAAGTCGATGAGATGCAGGTTGCGAATGGTGGAAGTGAGCATAGAGCAACCATGCCTTATGTAGCAGTGCATCCAGGCCGGGATAGGGGCCTAGATATTGTTGTACAACCTGGCTGAGGACATGAGCCATACAAGGCACATGTGTGAGGTTTCCCCGACGTAGGGCCGCCACTAAGTTCACACCATTATTGCACATGGCCTTCCCTGGCTCCAGGGTCAGTGGAGAAAGCTATTGCTGAAATTTGGCCTGGATAGCTGTCCACTACTCTGCAGCTGTGTTACTGCATTCTCCAATGCATTTGAGCCTTAAGCTGTTTGTATCCATCAGGCGGAGGCAGCATTTCCGTGGCCAACTGTCACAAGTGTGTCAAGGGTGACAGGCAGTAATGTGGTTACTGGCAATAGAAGGTCATAGCATTTGGCTGCGCAAAATGCTCCCTGACTTTCTGTTTTTCCTGCTGTTAGTATTCATTGTACTAGGTAGCTCTCCTGCTATATTTTCATCTATCCCCTTTAGGACCCAGGGGAGCTAAACTTCCATCCAGCTTCTATTTTATTCATATAAAATTTATATTATATATTAAACATGGAACATTTCACACGGAAAAAACATTCACACGTCAGTTACAAATCACATGTACACACGGGCATTACACACGCACACACGGCTAGCATACGCCGGTCATACAAAGGCCACACGGACCATAAAATCGGACAAAAAAAGGAACACGGACCTGAAAAACATCCCGTATTACACGTGCATGGTTTTAACGGATGTGTGTCGGAGGCCTTATATGCAGAGAGATTTAAGGCTTAGGCAGCCAGTGCCACAAGTTCTTGTGTCTGAACATTGTGGTTGGTTTCTGTGCCCTGATTAGCTGCAAGAACATCAACACATTAAGTTAAGAAAAAAAACAGTCCGCTGCTCCCCTGACCTCTCCCCATCCCCTCCTCTCATCAAACACCTCCCCCTCACTTACCTATAGCATTACTCTCCTAGCTAAAGTGATAATAAGGTAGAGGAGAAGCATTAGTGCAAATGTGAACAGTTAGCAAAGAAATGCCAAATTCTACCGATTTGGAGAAAAATGTTTGGGAACATGAACCCGAATCCAAATGGGCAATGCTCATGCATTCTGAGTTCTGTGAACCTTTTTTGAACATATTCATTTGTCTCTAATTATTACGCCTACAACAAATGGTGATAGGGTCTTGGAGATTGGAATAACCTTTTAATACTTTAAAATACTAAATATTAGCAATTTGCTGAGTCTTCATAAAAAATAATCAGTTCCAAAATTATACACTCAATAGTTATTAATGTTATCCAAAGTAAAATACACTGATATCTAGAACTCCAATTTAAAAAAGAATTGAGACGCCCTGTAAGTATAAAACTAAAAATCAAATGATTTGAAAACCTCTTTATTGCTAGAGATGAGCAGATTGTTTAATGCAATCCTGTGTATGGTCTAGGTCACTACTTTCTGGCTATGGATAGGAGATGCAATAATTTTTTTGCTTTGGGATCACAGGATATCATGCAAAGAAGAATCTATTGAGCAACAAAATCCAGAAATTCTGTGGACTTCTATGGACCAAAGCTCATTCAAATGCACTTTGGCAAAATGGAAAACATTTCTATGGTCAGATGAATAAAAATGTGAATTTGATTAATTTAAACAATGGATGCCATGTCCTACGGAATCAAAATTATAGAGACCATCCAGCTTGTCAGTACGCAGTTTAAAAGCCTGTATCTATGTCTCTGATGGTATGGACTTACATTAGTGTCTATGGCATGGGCAGCTTAAACATCTTGAAAGGCACTATCAATGCTGAGCATTACAGTGTATGTAGAGGTTTTAGAACAACATATGGTCCTATATAGACATCAATTATTTAGGAGAAAGTCTTCAATATTTCAGCAAGACTATGCTAATTCACATATTTAATCTTTCAGAACAATATGGCTTGGCAGAAGAATAATGGATATAGACTCTCGAAAAGCTCCGGCAATTGGTCTCACTTCCAAACATTCACAGACTGATGGAAAAAGAAGCAGGAATCCTACAAAACTGTCATGGGTATGACACAGTGACTAGAAGTAGGGACAGCTAGACTGGCCCTCAGACTAGGGACCCTAAACTGTCCCTTATTCCAGAGGTACACCAGATAGCGGCGAGGTCTGGACCTTCAGCATAGCTCTAAATCCTGTGTATTTATGGTCTAACAGCCCCGGGGATGGTTAAAACAAAAGTAAGGAATGCCACAAATATCGACAGATAGGAGAAAACCAAGATTACCATTCACTACAAACACACACAGGGGAAAAGACAATGCATGCTCAGGAAGAAATAAAGTACAGGGATTAAATAAACAAAGAACAGGGATATTTCCATTGCACACCAAATAGCATACAACAGTTCACCAACAACTGGATCAACACGTACAAAGTCCAGTATAGCTTGAGCAAAACTAGCTTTATATTCGGCATTTGAGGCTAACTTCCACTATTTTTATATGGCGGAGGCAGCTGTGATAGGATGTCAGCAGCCTATGACCCCAGGAGCAATTCACCAGCCAGCAGGAATTAACTCCTGCTAAACCGATGACCAGAGAGCAGTAAACAATCAATGGCCGACTTTGACTGCGCAACCAAGAAATATAAGATTGCCTGCCAGACTCTGTAATGGTAATAGAGTTTGAACTTGCCATGACACCTAGTTAGTGAGGGGCAGAACACTGCATGACAACAACAGTAGATATGATCCTGTCCCAACTTTTTTAAGATTTGTTGCTGCCATCAACTTTTAAATGGTTATTTTATTTTTTATATTAATTGTAAAGATGTCTCTCAACTTCTGATCTGTTTTCTATGTTCAGAATAAAATATGGTATTAAGAGATTCCCATAGCATTACATTTTACACAGCTTTCCAACTTTTTGGAATTGAAATTGTACAACAGAAGTACATTTTAAGTATTTGTTCCTACTATTCACATAATATCCTACAATGCAGATGTTATTACATATATAGTATATCACTATATTTTATCACCTGTTCTTTCTATGTAACTTATCGCAGTCATGGTAAAATGAACATACAGAGAAAAAAACTAATTTGATATATAATATCATCTAAAAAATATTAGACAGTATACTTCGCATTTTGTAGGCTTAAATGACATTATAATGTGATAAACTATTACGCTTTTTGTCTAATTTTTGTGTTGTATTGCTGATTTTGCTTAATTTTCTCAGCTGTATTGACATATGCTGATTGCAATGTTAAAAAGCGATTGTCTAATTGAGCCTTTCTACTTTTCACAAAAGAACTAGACATTGTAATATTTGTTCTTGTATTCTGTATGATGTTCTTGTGACATTTGGGTTTTGCTGTACAAATCTATTCATGAATCATCAAGGTCTTTTCTGAGTGCAAAGATTTTTCAGTTGACTTTTAGTATGAGAACTGAATGCACTATCAAGCTTTGAATAAAAGCAGCAAGGACACTAATGAAAAATAATGTAATAATAAAGCACTAGAGATGAACAAATCAGTTCAAGGCAAATTTAATTCTATAGAATCAGGATTATATTGTGATCTGCTTTGCACAAATTCAGCAAAATGGCTGCCAGCTAGTGGCTATTTTGCTCAGTTGTAGAGAACCAGGAAAGGGTTTAAAAAATAAGAATAGGCAACTGTGCAGCATATTCATCCCACTGCGGCAGCCCTCCAGATGGGGTGATGTGGCAGTTGCTAGATAGCTGAGCTGCAAGATGAGTATTATTGTTTTTTCGACACCTTATGCTTATTTTGCTCTGTGGTCTTGAGACACCGGGACAATACAAAGAACATTTCACATAAAATATGTTGACTATGAATTATGCTTTCTGGTGGAATTCAAGTGCCTCGAATTATAATTTCATCAGATTAATTCTTCACTATAAAACAGGTAAACATGTATAGTATGTACATCTAGAGAAATGTATTAAAAGTAAATTTATTATGCCTCTTTGTCTGGAGAATCTTTTTTGAGGAAAACTATATGTATTTTAAAAAAGAAATATACAATGTGCTCTTATGTGTTATGGCAACTTTTTATTCATTTTTTGAACTCTAGTAAACTATGTTAATTATGCTGTTAATTACAGCCATTTGCCAACTGCAGACACTTCTCATTTCCATGTATTGCAATATGCTCTAATCAGCATAATGTGCCAAGCTAGCCAATGCTCAATATAGTGAATACAAAAAAAATGGTATGTAAATTGTACATCTCATTCAGACAGATGTATTTTCAGCCAGTATGCTGTTTACGTGCTCAACAGTCAGCAAATGGATTCCAAAGTAACCAGTGTGCCCATGAACACCTCCGAGTTTTTACACACATCTACGATCTGTATGAAAAAAATTGCACCATCTGATTTACTTACCAGACTGTCACGAGTGTCTCTCACGGATGAAAGCTGCATGATGTTCTTCTGATCTGAGCTTCACTCGTTATTGGGTGGCTCAGTATATTAAATGTCTTTTCTTTCTGTTTGCACTTCAGCAGTTAATATCAGTTTTTCCTGCTGGCAGGTCCTAGCTAATGACCCTATGTCACCCCTCCCATCTCCTTTAAGTAGCCTCTCCGTCTTTCAGCTTCCACCGGAAATAGAATCTTTTAATCCTGACCACCTAGCTGACTGCACATCTCTAGGAGCTGCTGTATTTCTGCTGCTTTTCCAGGTGTTGGAGTTGAGTCGTAGCAGCTATCAAGTTTGTGTTGTGCCATTTTCCCCGATCTGTCTACTTCTCACTTCCTGCTGATTAGTACAGCGGTGAGGCTTGTCGGCCATCTCATTAGCCAGGGTGTTTGCAGGGCTAGAGAGGGATTAGGTATCCGGATCGGCGACGGGTAATACACCCCGTATAGGGAGCTATGGAAATAGCTTGAGGTGAATCCAGGAGGTGACCCTTCACACCCCTTCCTAGCTGCAGGGCCCACCATTGTAAAAGTGCCCCCCCCCCACTGTCCTCTTGTTTGTTTTGTGTTGTGTAGTGTGAATCTGTGAGTCTGAGAGCAGCTGTCACGCAGTATATTCAGACTCTTCCTACTCCGAGCGTGACACAGAGTATTTCATGTAAACACAGCAGCTTCTTTGCTCATCTGCTACGTGGACCACATGTAGCTGCACTTGGACTCCAAAATGTATAACATGACTGTCCCATGTGTTACTATGCACTTAAAATTGGACCATGGGACAATGAGAGATGACAGCCTGTTCTAAATAACTATGTTTTCTTTCACATCGAATGGACAAGTGTGTGGGTATTTATCTCTTGTCATTGAAACAGATTGCATTTTCTGTGGAAAGAAAGAAGAAAAGCTGAGGCCTTTTGATACATAGGGTAAAGGTCTGCAAGGAACCTTTGGCAAATTAATGGGAGGTGCCCATGCTCCGTACACACTGCATCCAGGATACAGTGTCATCTCTCCTGTGGAGATGCGAGTATTGTCCACAGGAGATTGGAGCTGTCAGTGCCCACGGTCAGGGTTTAGGGCACTGTGGACTTTTACTGTTTTCTCCCTATGGAGAACACTCGTGTCTCGGCAAGAATAAACTGATAGTTTAGACTAAAGCACAGAGCTCAACCTGTAGGGTAGAAAAGAATAGCTGGAAAATTGGAGGCAGTGAAGGTAGTGTACCTAGCGTTAAATAATGAAATTGGTGATGAAATAAGTGTAGAACAGCAAATATAAAGAGGAGAAATAGTTATATTGAAATACTTAAAGTGCATGTACAGTGCCTACAAGTAGTATTCAACCACCTGCAGATTTAGCAGGTTTGATAAGATTCAAATAAGTTAGAGCCTGCAAACTTCAAACAAGAGCAGGATTTATTAACAGATGCATAAATCTTACAAACCAACAAGTTATGTTGCTCAGTTAAATTTTAATACATTTTCAACATAAAAGTGTGGGTCAATTATTATTCAACCCCTAGGTTTAATATTTTGTGGAATAACCCTTGTTTGCAATTACAGCTAATAATCGTCTTTTATAAGACCTGATCAGTCCGGCACAGGTCTCTGGAGTTATCTTGGCCCACTCCTCCATGCAGATCTTCTCCAAGTTATCTAGGTTCTTTGGGTGTCTCATGTGGAATTTAATCTTGAGCTCCTTCCACAAGTTTTCAATTGGGTTAAGGTCAGGAGACTGACTAGGCCACTGCAACACCTTGATTTTTTCCCTCTTGAACCAGGCCTTGGTTTTCTTGGCTGTGTGCTTTGGGTCGTTGTCTTGTTGGAAGATGAAATGACGACCCATCTTAAGATCCTTGATGGAGGAGCAGAGGTTCTTGGCCAAAATCTCCAGGTAGGCCGTGCTATACATCTTCCCGTGGATGCGGACCAGATGCCCAGGCCCCTTGGCTGAGAAACAGCCCCACAGCATGATGCTGCCACCACCATGCTTGACTGTAGGGATGGTATTCTTGGGGTCATATGCAGTGCCATCCAGTCTCCAAACGTCACGTGTGTGGTTGGCACCAAAGATCTCGATCTTGGTCTCATCAGACCAGAGAACCTTGAACCAGTCTGTCTCAGAGTCCTCCAAGTGATCACGAGCAAACTGTAGACGAGCCTTGACATGACGCTTTGAAAGTAAAGGTACCTTACGGGCTCGTCTGGAACGGAGACCATTGCGGTGGAGTACGTTACTTATGGTATTGACTGAAACCAATGTCCCCACTTCCATGAGATCTTCCCGGAGCTCCTTCCTTGTTGTCCTTGGGTTAGCCTTGACTCTTTGGACAAGCCTGGCCTCAGCACGGGTGGAAACTTTCAAAGGCTGTCCAGGCCGTGGAAGGCTAACAGTAGTTCCATAAGCCTTCCACTTCGGATGATGCTCCCAACAGTGGAGACAGGTAGGCCCAACTCCTTGGAAAGGGTTTTGTACCCCTTGCCAGCCTTGTGACCCTCCACGATCTTGTCTCTGATGGCCTTGGAATGCTCCTTTGTCTTTCCCACGTTGACCAAGTATGAGTGCTGTTCACAAGTTTGGGGAGGGTCTTGATTAGTCAGAAAAGGCTGGAAAAAGAGATAATTAATCCAAACATGTGAAGCTCATTGTTCTTTGTGCCTGAAATACTTCTTAATACTTTAGGGGAGCCAAACAGAATTCTTGTGGTTTGAGGGGTTGAATAATAAATGACCCTCTGAATAAACTTTTCACAATTTAAAAAAAAAAGAAAAAAATAAATAACATTCTTTTTTGCTGCAGTTCATTTCACACTTCCAGGCTGATCTACAGCACAAATGTCACAATGCCAAGTTAATTCCGAATGTGTAAACCTGCTAAATCTGCAGGGGGTTGAATACTACTTGTAGGCACTGTATATTAAAACTAGAAACTTCACTAACAATATTGATGATTTATATAATTACTATTGCTACAAGAAAATGAAGATATCATGGGAATAAGGTAGACATGGCTGGATGAACACTATAAATAGGCTCATGGCCAGCCTTACCTATGTGCGACTAGTGCAGTCCCACAGGGCACATGCCGGCAAACAGCATAGGTGGCACCCCTAAGGGAGAGAGCAACTCACTTTCCTTTACTGCTTCCGCTCTGCACAAGCTCCAGCAAAGGGTGCATTCCCCTCCTCTGTGCTTTGTGTCCTGTCTTCTCCCATTTTCACTAGAGAGATGAAGGAGGTGCGCCTGCAAAATGAAGAAAAATGTCTTCTATATCTGTGAGTATAATGTGCTGTGTCATATCTGTAATGTATTATGTGCTGTTTATATGTGTTATATATATAAGATATTTGTGTGTCTTGTATAGTGTACAATTTTTTTTCTAGCTATCTGACTGTCTTTCCATCCATGTTATTTGTCTGTCTAGCTATCTCTCTATCTGTTATCCAGTATTAGACTGGCTCACCAAGACACTAGTCAATAACCCTGTGGGCTCCCGAGCCAAGCATAGAAGAGTCTCCCTACGGCAGGGGAATCACTAGAGTAAAAGATCCAGGGCTTCGGCCTTGAACTTTTTGCCTGGCACATTGCAACCAATCCTGTTCAATCCTGTGAAAAAGAAAAATCTCTGACCTCTATCACTGTTTGTCTCCTAAGAAGCAGATCACTACAGACCTCCAGTTTAGGAGATGACAATGTGCCAACAAGGGCAGCGCAATTACATCACTGCATTACAGTAGCTCTGCAGGCCACCATAGAAAATGAGACAGTGGCTGCTGTGCCCACAATCAGGATTAGGCAAGTCTAAACATTTTTCTATATGTGTATATGAGATGTTTGGGGATTTCTCCTATTTATAGGCGGGTATGCTGGGCTCATACTGCACATAGGGGCTATGTGGGGGATCATACTGTATATAGGAGGCAATGAGGGGGCTCCTTCTGTATATAGGAGACTATGTGAGGGTTCATACTGTATATAGTAGGCTATATGATGGCTCATGCTGTATGTAGGGGGCTATGTGGGGGCTCATACTGTTTATAGGGGGCTATGTGTGGGCTCAAACTTAATATAAGGGGGTATGTGATGACTAATACTGTCTATAGGGGGCTACACTTACATTGAGTGATGTCGCATCCACTAGTTGGGTCCTGGCTAAGATTCTGCAAATCACATACTTAAACGCCATTCACAGCTCTGACACTGACGAATCCTCGCAGTGCACAATGTGTGTGATGGAAAAATTCACAAGTATTTATTTCTTGTATGTGTTATTATTCGATCACTATATGGGGTAAATATGTGTTCTGGTCTCAGTTTGATGGTATTTCTGTTTTGTGTGTGCTATTACTTAGTCACTATGTGGTGGTAATATGTTGTCCTGTTATAGTGTAGTGGTATTTGACCCCTGTATGGGATATTTTTGGTCTTGGTATAGTGGATTTATGTTATGTATGGAGGTCATTTGATCTCTCTGATATTAATTAGGAGATTATTTATTTCCATTTGAGATTACCATATTTTTCAGATTTTAAGACACACTTTTTCCCCAAAATTAAGGCAAAAATAGGGGTGAATCTTGAAAGAAGAATGTAGTGTACCAGGGGGTGTTGCGGGAATGCTAGAGCGCGGTATAAGGAAGCTAGTAGCTGCATGAGTGGGGCGATGCTTTGGTCCCTAGAATGGAAGGAGGAGGTGTATTGGTGGCATGAGGCAGGAACCATTGATTTCCAGGCAACAGACTTCAGGGAAATAGCGTCAGAGAGCCAAGATCTCATTCTGTGCATGCGCCGCCTCCATTGCTGAGAGATCAATAATGCCTGTCTCGTGCCGCTCCAACACCCCCCTTCTTCCAGCATTGCCTCACTTGTGCCATCGCCGGCTTCCTGTGACCCCCGCCTCACGCAGCCCGGTAAGCTACATTCGACTCATAGGGCGTACCCCCACTTTAACATTTTTTTTTCATATTTCCCTCCTCTAAATTTGGGGTGCATTTTACAGATCGAAAAATACAGTAAATACTTGGATGTTTAACCTCATTCTGTTCTGTGGCTAATACATAACTGCAGAGATACACTTACAGGGGTTCTCCAGTATAAGCAAGTAATCACCTCTCTACAGGATAAGTGATAAGTTATTGTTTTGTAGAGGTCCAACTGGTTGGAACTTTTATCCCCATTATAATGGAGCTTGTGTATGACACAACCACTGATTCATTCATTAATTCAGTGAGTGCTGCATTTGGCCTTTTCTGACAACCCCAAAGATGATGATGAATGGAACTGTGGTCCCACATCTGACCTGACCTTCCATTGCATTTTAAAATGGGATTAAAAAGTGCACTGTCATGGATAAAAGTTCCCCATTCTTATAATTTGTACCATTTCCAATGGTCAGATTCCAACAATTAATAAGTTATCACAAGGGATGAGCGAATGTATTCGCCACTATTCGGTATCCGACGGATAGGAATAAAGCAGTATCCGCTCCGATACTTTCAGTTTCATTTCTGACTTCCTGGCACCTGTTTTCCAGCCAATGAACACATCTGATGTTGCTTGCCCTCACAGTAACGCCGCAGCCATCTTTGCTGTGCTGTTACTGTGATTGTCTTGGCCGCACAACATCATAGGGGCTGTATAAGCCAGTGGCCATTTTGTGAACACGCAGTCATAGGGAGCTGGCGGTGTAGATAGACTGTAGTTTTTGCGGGAGAGTATTCGTAGATCCAACTAATTAAGGGTATGTGCGCACATTGCGTTCTGGCATGACAAATAAAATGCAGCATTTTGTCACTGCATGTGCATTTCAAAAAGCATATAAAATGCTATGTCTTAGATGCATTTTGAATGCATTCTGGATGCATTTTTGACAGTGCGGTCCCACTCGGCTCTGCTACATCCCCATAGAGCATGGGTGGCTGCGAGACAATGCCGCGCGATCAGAATGAACTCTGATGAACTTTACCCGACTTCATTGTCATCGCGCGGCTCTGTCTTTGTGCCATGGCCTGATTTGCGATCACAGGTGAAGGACTCACCGGTCACCGCATATCCCCTGGGTGACTGTAGTGAGCCGCACGATCAGCGGTGCCATCACTCAGATTACCAGTGGCCAGCTGGAGTCCTCCACCTGAGATCGGTGGCCGCGGGTAACCCGAGTGACGCTGATAGCGCGACTCACTTCAGTTGCTGCGTGGAGCTCACAGAGAGCGGCGGTGTTCCACGGCCGCTCCTGTCAGCTTCATGTAGCAGAGCTGGATGCATCATAGGACCTCATTTGGATTATGCCGGACCTGGAGGGGTATTTGGGTTTTTAATAAAGTGGTGAAAGAGAGTGGTTTTTTTTGTCTTTTACTCCAAATAAAGGATTTTCTCAGGCGTATGTGTTTATTTACTTTCACTTAAAGGTTAATCATGGGGGGAGTCTCATAGACGTCTGCCATGATTAACCTAGGACTTAGCGGCAGCTATGGGCTGCCATTAACTCCTTATTAACCCGATTGCCACTGCACCAGGGCAATTCGGGATGAGCCGGGTAGAGTCCCATGACTATCGCACATAATGAATGCGGCAATTCCGGGTGGCTGCTGGCTGATATTTTTAGGAGGGGGCTCCCCATAATGTGGGGCCCCCCATCCTGAGAATACCAGCCTTCAGCTGTGTGGCTTTACCTTGGCTGGTATCAATATTGGGGGGACCGCAAGCCATTTTTTTTTTCCTTTTCTATATATTTATTTAAATGCACTACATAGACACGCCCACCGGCAGCTGTGATTGGTTGCAGTGAGACAGCTGATCGACCGTGTGAGGACTCGTTCGAATGCAACCAATCATAGGCACCGGTGACCGGGGGAAGCAGTGAATACGAGTTGGAATAATGAGTGGCCGGCATTTTTAAAAGCAGGAGAAGCCGCCGTAGCAGTGTGACAGCCGTGCAGCACCGCGCCGGTGATCGGTTAGTGATCGGTGAGTATGAGAGAGGAGGGAGACTGCTAACAGAGGCTCCATGGACCTTTTTAATTTGCATAATTCCCAGGGGGCAATGCACTTAGGATTTCACTGTGTTCGGCTGGCTGCCGGCTGTGTGTTCTCTGGCTGGTCTCCCTGATATCAGTGATAGTTTTTTCTAGAGGAGGGAAAGGGAGAGACAGACAGAGAGAGAGACAGAGAGAGAGATTGATCAACCAACCGACAGAGAAAGAGACCGATGGACAGACAGAGAGAGATGCTAAAGTGGTTTTTTTGAGGTTAGGGCTTGATTTTACATTTTAATAAAGTGATTAGGCACTACAAATTGTTTGTTATAAATTTCCCCTCTTTTACTTTGGTTTGAGATCTTTTCTGGCGACTACGTAAAAGCCACGTGCTACGCTGAGCACATTATTCCAAGACACCAGAAATGCAGTCACGCACCTTCAACAGGCTCTGCCTTTTCCCATCCATTTCAGCCTTTTCCTCAGTCACCTCAGCTCACCGTTAGGTCCAACGTGAAATTATTTAGGTTTCCCATTGACTTACATTGCGCATCGAATATTCGTGAATAGTTGAAAAGCAGCAACCTATTCATCGGATATTCGCAAGGTCGAATATTTTGGTGTTCGATCATCCCTAGTTATCACTGATCCGGTGGATCCCTTGGATTGGTGATAACCTGTTTTCACCAAAGAACTCCTTTAATGCAGACCACCAGAATTGTACATCCCAGTTATTGAGTAGATATAAATATGCACTTGCTCTGCAGCTGTGGGCTCCTGATAGGCGTGCTGTTATCAGGGAGAGCCTGCCACATAATGCCAGTGTGTCCTACAGGGCATGTGCAGGATGTTTTATATACAGTTAGGTCCAGAAATACTTGGACAGTGACACAATTTTCGCGAGTTGGGCTCTGCATGCCACCACATTGGATTTGAAATGAAACCTCTACAACAGAATTCAAGTGCAGATTGTAACGTTTAATTTGAAGGTTTGAACAAAAATATCTGATAGAAATTGTAGGAAATGTACACATTTCTTTACAAACACTCCACATTTTAGGAGGTCAAAAGTAATTGGACAAATAAACCAAACCCAAACAAAATATTTTTATTTTCAATATTTTGTTGCGAATCCTTTGGAGGCAATCACTGCCTTAAGTCTGGAACCCATGGACATCACCAAACGCTGGGTTTCCTCCTTCTTAATGCTTTGCCAGGCCTTTACAGCTGCAGCCTTCAGGTCTTGCTTGTTTGTGAGTCTTTCCATCTTAAGTCTGGATTTGAGCAAGTGAAATGCATGCTCAATTGGGTTAAGATCTGGTGATTGACTTGGCCATTGCAGAATGTTCCACTTTTTTGCACTCATGAACTCCTGGGTAGCTTTGGCTGTATGCTTGGGGTCATTGTCCATCTGTACTATGAAGCACCGTCCGATCAACTTTGCGGCATTTGGCTGAATCTGGGCTGAAAGTATATCCCGGTACACTTCAGAATTCATCCGGCTACTCTTGTCTGCTGTTATGTCATCAATAAACACAAGTGACCCAGTCCCATTGAAAGCCATGCATGCCCATGCCATCACGTTGCCTCCACCATGTTTTACAGAGGATGTGGTGTGCCTTGGATCATGTGCCGTTCCCTTTCTTCTCCAAACTTTTTTCTTCCCATCATTCTGGTACAGGTTGATCTTTGTCTTATCTGTCCATAGAATACTTTTCCAGAACTGAGCTGGCTTCATGAGGTGTTTTTCAGCAAATTTAACTCTGGCCTGTCTATTTTTGGAATTGATGAATGGTTTGCATCTAGATGTGAACCCTTTGTATTTACTTTCATGGAGTCTTATCTTTACTGTTGACTTAGAGACAGATACACCTACTTCACTGAGAGTGTTCTGGACTTCAGTTGATGTTGTGAACGGGTTCTTCTTCACCAAAGAAAGTATGCGGCGATCATCCAGCACTGTTGTCATCCGTGGACGCCCAGGCCTTTTTGAGTTCCCAAGCTCACCAGTCAATTCCTTTTTTCTCAGAATGTACCCGACTGTTGATTTTGCTACTCCAAGCATGTCTGCTATCTCTCTGATGGATTTTTTCTTTTTTTTCAGCCTCAGGATGTTCTGCTTCACCTCAATTGGGAGTTCCTTAGACTGCATGTTGTCTGGTCACAGCAACAGCTTCCAAATGCAAAACCTGTAATCAACCCCAGACCTTTTAACTACTTCATTGATTACAGGTTAACGAGGGAGATGCCTTCAGAGTTAATTTCAGCCCTTGGAGTCCCTTGTCCAATTACTTTTGGTCCCTTGAAAAAGAGGAGGCTATGCATTACAGAGCTATGATTCCTAAACCCTTTCTCCGATTTGGATGTGAAAACTCTCATATTGCAGCTGGGAGTGTGAACTTTCAGCCCATATTATATATATAATTGTATTTCTGAACATGTTTTTGTAAACAGCTAAAATAACAAAACTTGTGTCACTGTCCAAATATTTCTAAACCTAACTGTATATTCCCAATCTTCTCAAAATGGCGCCAACACCACATGTTCACTTCTTATATGCAGAGGAACATGTGATTTAGGCCCTGATTGGCTGCCGAAACATCTACACATTAAGTTACAAAAAAACCATTCCACAGTTCCTCGGATCCCTCCCCACCTCCTTTCATCATCAAACTCCTCCCTCCCGTTCATCCGTTCATAAGGTTTAGTGCAGGCCCGAACAGCTACCGAACAATGGCCAAATTTTACCAATTTTTAGATAAGGGCTAAGGAATCCGAACCAGAATCCAAATGGGTAAGTCCCGTGCCGCAGTTGAGATTTGCGAGCCTTTTTTAAACATGTTCACTCACCCTTATTGAGGACACTCACTTTGAAATTACTAAAGCTATGTTTTCATTAAAAAGCTTTAAACAGGTATGATGCAGTCTAGCAAACCTCACATTCTCATACATGTCACTTCAGAGCAATTGGGGAATCTTTTTTTAATTCTCGATAAATTGATTCACCAAGCATTACATTTTTGTGAATATTCTGCAAAGCTCTCAAATCCAAATTTTAAAAGATTAGCTCATATCTATTATCTAACAGCTATATTATGTTACAGATAAAACTGATTTCCTAGGCTGTAAACATTTTCAATGTGTGTGGGCTAATTCTAGGTTTGACTGTTAGCGTACATACTGCTATAACTTGTTGAGTATGATCTTAAAAACCTAATCAATTATTACCTAACTAAGTACACATTACAAAGACATCCTTTTGTTTCTTCTTCCTAAATGACTCATGCAATATTATCTAGTTGAAGCATTTTTTGCTCAATCTAACCTTTATCATTCTGCAAAATCAATTTTGTGTTCCGTTTTAATAAGATTATTTTGTCAATATCTATGTCATATCTGATCTGCTTAAGATAGTTTATATCTTTCTTTTGTTAATCATTCAGAAAGAAGATATTTTCAATATGATTTTAAGCACACAAGTGATAACACAGCAACTTTTTCATTTTTTATTGTGTATTTATATAAACAGATTTCTATATTGTCCCTAACAAAAGAGGAAGATTGTGTATCTTATCAATATATTACTGTATAGTATTTAAGGTGCAGAAACTCACCATTAACTACAGTACTAAATAAATAGTTTCATGTGAGTGTGTCATCAGAAAATCACTCATTATTTAAATCAGGACTTTTATGTTAAATATATTTTAAACACATAAAATGTTTTATTCAATTTTCCATATCAATATCTATAAAGAAACTAAAATAATCTTGTAATTTTCACACTAGCCAAAAGGCCTAATATTGGAAATCAGCAGTAACATCATCACAGGCAGTATTACAATTACAGGTAACAGCCCTATTTACAGTAGATAACACAGGATTAGAACTGTAAAGTTCGGGAGCCATACTAAACACATAGCGTTCGTGCAAATGATCCTGAACACCAGTTTTCCTGGGATTCTCGTGTTACAGTTTGCATTCAGTTCAGGTCCAGGGGTTATAAAAGACCCCCACATTAGTAAAAAAACAATATAATTATACTTACAGGTCCCGCAACGCGTCCTCCAGACCCGCTCAGCTGCTGTCTCCTGGCAGCTTCTGCTTCCGGGTCCGATCATTAACTTTCAGTGGTATTCACTGCACTGCTCATCACTCGGCAGTCTTCGGCTTTTTTCGGTGACGTCAGAGTTCACCTGATTCCATGAGCCATGGACTCGATTGAACTTTGACTGTCACTGTGTAAGTCTTGCATTGGTATCACCCGGAACGGCGCACACTCTGCTGACTGGAGCGGGTCGACTGCATGTATTTTCATGCAGCTGAGGCGCTCCTGGAAGGAGAGTGTTGTCTTTGCTGGGTAATACCGATGCAAGACTTGCAGGATTCATACACAAGTGGAACAGAGCGATGAAGCAGAGCTGACATTGCACTACCTGTGGACTACGTTGGACAAAGGATTTTTTTATAATACAGATGGAGTGTCTCCCGAACATGAACATCAGGAGATTCGCCCATCACTACACAGGATCTATTACTCACAATAGGTTTAGTCACAGCCCACCTTCTACTCCTCTGTTCATAATGACTTTTGTCCTGAATACAGCCTTTTATGGAATATCTCAATGCAATTCTTTAGCCTTTGAATCAGTCTACTGCTGCTTATGTCCATATGCTGAAAAGAAAGTATCTAAAATTAGACCAAGTAGCGAGTGTGAAATAGGCTAGTTTTTTTATATGTAATTTGAAAAATTACAAAATATTATAAAAATGTAACAACATTGTGACATTTTAATGCTACTGTATATTTTATCTTTAGAATTACTTTCATTTCCTTACACTGCAAATACAAAAATTCTGAACAATGCATAAAAACATTCTTATAATATATGGAGATTACTGCAGAACTATTTTTTTGCATGCAAGACATGGCACATTTGAAGGCACATGGCACTGAAAAGATAAAAATGTAAAAATTAGCCTGTGTCCTTTTATTTCAATCATTTTTTAATTCAGTTTTTATTAGCTTTTCAGAAGTAAAGTTCACAACAAACAAGTCAATTAGTTACGTTAATGAGGATATAAATTAGTCATTGTAAGAGTAATATGTCACTAAAGAATATTAAGTAAGTAGTGGATATGAAGCTCCACACCCTAGATTATTAAAATGAGCTGGAATGTAAAAAAAAAACTAAAGAAGAATACAATATCTGCATAAAATATATAAATAACTAAACAAGGAAGCACAAGAAGTAATGTTCAGTATCTCAGGCAAAGATGTATTTGTCAGAGAATTACTATTAAGGCTGCTTTACACCAGACAATCTATCGAGCGATAGATCGTCGGGGTCAGAGTTTTTGTGATGCACATCCGGCATCGCTGGCGATGCCGGCCTGTGTGACACCTCCTAGCGACGCAGTATCGCTCACAAATCGTGAGTCGTGTACTGCTCGCTAGGTTCCATAACGTCGCTCCGTGTGACACCCCGGGAACGATGAACAGCAGCTCACCTGCGTCACGCGGCCGCCGTCGGCTATGTGAAGGAAGGAGGTGGGCGGGATGTTTACGTCCCGCTCATCTCCGCCCCTCCGCTTCCATTGGCCGGCGGCCGTGTGACGTCGCACGTCCCTCCCACTCCAGGAAGTGGACATTCGCCGCCCACAGCGTGGTCACACGAGAGGTAAGTACGTGTGACGGGGTTTACTGACTTTGTGCGACACGGGCAGCGATTTGCCCGTGACGCAAAAAGGACGGGGGCGGGTACGATCAATTGTGAAATTGCACAATTGGTCGTACCGTGTAAAGCAGCCTTTACAGTTTTGCACTATTCTTTAGGTTTCTAAGCCAAAAACTCCATGATGTCATATAATTTGGAAATTGCTTGGTCTTAAAAAAATACATTTTTTTTTTCACAAGAACTTTTACCTTTTAAGATCTTTTTTTTACAAATGCTACTATTTCAGTTTCTAGTTTAGTGGCTAATAGTTTATGTAGAGTAACTATTCTGCCAAATACAGTAAGTCTGAAGAATCCCTTACATGGATAGAACTAGTGATGTGGGGGAAGGGACATGGACTAATATGCCCACTATTTGCAAGATCAAGTGAAAGAATG
This sequence comes from Anomaloglossus baeobatrachus, assembly GCF_048569485.1. NCBI lineage: Eukaryota > Metazoa > Chordata > Amphibia > Anura > Aromobatidae > Anomaloglossus > Anomaloglossus baeobatrachus. The sequence continues at coordinate 581,741,851 of NC_134354.1, read as the reverse complement.
ATCTACCCAAATTAGAACAAAATAGGCAAGACCATAGGGTTTGAAGTAAGATCCTATTAACTCCACAGTTTCACCAGCATAGCTGTGAAGTTCCTTTGTAGATTTAGCTAAGTTTTTTTGGAAAAAGATACTACTGAAGGATCGATTTCATTATACACCATATTCATAATGACACAAGATAATCTTGCTAACAAAGACAAGGGAGAATTTTCAAACAGCATCCAAAATCGTTTGGCTCGAATTCCTTCTCCATAATTAAAAAGGCATTGACTTACTAAACTTGTTTTGAAACACATAAGAGTATATATAGTGAATCTCTTTAATAGAGATGAGCAAACCTCAACAGTAAAGCTCAGGCGTCATACCAGACACCAGGTGTCCAGGGATCAAACTTGTACACAAACTTTTTAAAAAGTATGTGTCTAAGTTTAAAGTTCGGGTATTGTTCATATGTTAATAAAGTTTGTTAAAAGTCAGAAATATAATAAATAAAAAAACTTTATGTCATGCAGAATATAACTGTACGCTGTTGTGAACAATAAATATGAAAAAAAACAATTACATGAGCTCCTGCCTATTTTGGATAACCAGCGCAGGGAAAACAGACAATTGGGCATTTAGGGGTACTTTGCACACTACGACATCGCAAGCCGATGGTAGCGATGCCGAGCGCGATAGTCCCCGCCCCCGTTGCACATGCGATATCTTGTGATAGCTGCTGTAGCGAAAGTTATTGCTACGGCAGCTTCACATGCACTTACCTGCCCAGCGACGTCGCTCTGGCCAGCGAACCGCCTCCTTCCTAAGGGGGTGAGTTGTGCGGCATCACAGCGACGTCACACGGCAGGTGGCCAATAGAAGCGGAGGGGTCGGAGATGAGCGGGACGTAAACATCCTGCCCACCTTCTTCCTTCCTCATTGCAACCAGGACTCTGGTAAGGCGATGTTCCTCGCTCCTGTGGCTTCATACACAGCGATGTGTGCTGCCGCAGGAATGAGGAACAACATCGTAACATCGGTCCTTCCGAAATTATGGAAATGACCGACGCTACACCGATCATACGATTTCGACGCTTTTGCGCTTGTTAATCGTAGTAAAAACGATTTACATACTAAGATGTCCACAGCGATGCCGGATGCGTGTCCCTTTCGATTTGACCCCACCGACATCGCACCTGCGATGTCGTAGTGTGCCAAGTACCCCTTAGTCCCTCAGCTGTCTGCTTTACTTTGGCTGGTTATCAAAAACAGAGGGGATCCTAAGCTGTTTTTTAAATTATTTATTTAAATACATTTTTAAAAAAAAGTTTTGAGGTCCCCTCTATTTTTGATAACCAGCCAGCTGGGGGCTGGAATTATCAGGCTGGGAAAGGCCATGGTTATTTGGCCCTTCATATCCTAAAAATACCAGCCTGCAGCCACCAATTCTGGCACTCTACCCTGCTGTTAGAATTTATGTCAGCCGAGAATTGACAGCTGATATCAAGCCCAGGGATTAGTTTTGCATAGGCATCTATCAGACACCTCGATTACTAATTCGGCAACTTTAGAGTTAAAAACACAGGCACAGGAAAAAAAAAAATGTTAATTTGTCTAAGGACTCCCCCAAACACCCTCATTCACCAATTTTTTGCTATAAAATAAATCCTGGAAATTCCAATATAAACCAGAGACTAATATCCCATGACACACACTGATTCTTATGTAGCTTTGTATTGAGAACTTTCTCAAATTGAGACTACAAAGGTGAACTGCTGGTCAGCGGCTGGCCTGGAATTTCCCAAGAGAGTGAGAAATTCCGGGCCTGCTGCTGACCAACAGTGAACTCTGCAGTCTCGTTCTTAGAATTTCCAGGGTTTATTTTGAAGTAATAAATTGGTGAATAGGGGAGTTTCAGGACATTTTTTCTACCCCATTGGATTACACAACTTCCAGGAGTAATTTTGAAGTAATAAATTTGTAAATTAGGGTATGTGGGAGTCTTTATTTAAATAAACTTATTCCATTTGTCTGTATGTTTTCACTCTTTACTAGAGATGAGCGATGTTCGAGGTTCGCCAATTTCATGTTCGAGTGATTTTGTGGGGTGTTCGAGTCGTTCAAAGAACTCGAACAATTTGCTAAAAGTTCAGCAGTTCGAGTTACATTCGAGAACGGTTCGATCGCCAAAAGCGTGGCTTTTCACAGCTACGTGTGCAGGGAGCCATCGCTGGCAGCCTGCGGTAAGCTGGTAACTAGGGTAAATATCGGGTAAAGCAAAGCACTTTGCTTAGTAACCCGATGTGTACCCTGGCTACGTGTGCAAAAATCCCCAAAAGCCACACAGAAGCACTTCCGTGTGACTTCCGTCGGATGCTGCTGCAGTCTGTGTCCTGCTCCAGCGGCTGCCCACTCAGCAGTGTCCGCTGCTGCCCGAACTGTACGGTGTCCGCAGCTGCCCACACTGCAGTGTCAGCATATGCCCGCACTGTAGTGTGTCTGCAGCTGCCCACTCAGCAGTGTCTGCAGCTGCCTGCACTGTACGGTGTCCAAAAAAGAAAAAACAAAAAGCCAGCACCAAATGTGCACTACAGCACTAAACATTCCAAACTGTACTTATTATAAAAAATGTTTTGAGATTTTTGGCAAAAAATTGCAATTTCTTGAGCTGCTTCGCCACGTCACGGCAAATCTCATTTGAAGCAGTCCTACACTAAAATATTTTTATAAAATGTGCCATACGGCCTCACATATGAATAGTAGAACTGCTCTTAGCAGCACTCACCTGGTCTATTTCAATCCCGTACCCATGACTGAGTCATGGCTGTGGGCGGGACAGGTCCAAGCAAATGCTGCATGAAGTAAATAGCCTGTGGACAAAGCCTGATGACTTAATGTGAACAGTCACCAACAGCCAAAATCCAGACAGATGGAATACATCCCAAATTGGGGTGCATAGCAAGGTGGAGGTCAACCACCGACCAATTCAATGAAGAAAAAACAAAAAGCCAGCACCAAATGTGCACTACAGCACTAAACATTCCAAACTGTACTTATTATAAAAAATGTTTTGAGATTTTTGGCAAAAAATTGCAATTTCTTGAGCTGCTTCGCCACGTCACGGCAAATCTCATTTGAAGCAGTCCTACACTAAAATATTTTTATAAAATGTGCCATACGGCCTCACATATGAATAGTAGAACTGCTCTTAGCAGCACTCACCTGGTCTATTTCAATCCCGTACCCATGACTGAGTCATGGCTGTGGGCGGGACAGGTCCAAGCAAATGCTGCATGAAGTAAATAGCCTGTGGACAAAGCCTGATGACTTAATGTGAACAGTCACCAACAGCCAAAATCCAGACAGATGGAATACATCCCAAATTGGGGTGCATAGCAAGGTGGAGGTCAACCACCGACCAATTCAATGAAGAAAAAACAAAAAGCCAGCACCAAATGTGCACTACAGCACTAAACATTCCAAACTGTACTTATTATAAAAAATGTTTTGAGATTTTTGGCAAAAAATTGCAATTTCTTGAGCTGCTTCGCCACGTCACGGCAAATCTCATTTGAAGCAGTCCTACACTAAAATATTTTTATAAAATGTGCCATACGGCCTCACATATGAATAGTAGAACTGCTCTTAGCAGCACTCACCTGGTCTATTTCAATCCCGTACCCATGACTGAGTCATGGCTGTGGGCGGGACAGGTCCAAGCAAATGCTGCATGAAGTAAATAGCCTGTGGACAAAGCCTGATGACTTAATGTGAACAGTCACCAACAGCCAAAATCCAGACAGATGGAATACATCCCAAATTGGGGTGCATAGCAAGGTGGAGGTCAACCACCGACCAATTCAATGAAGAAAAAACAAAAAGCCAGCACCAAATGTGCACTACAGCACTAAACATTCCAAACTGTACTTATTATAAAAAATGTTTTGAGATTTTTGGCAAAAAATTGCAATTTCTTGAGCTGCTTCGCCACGTCACGGCAAATCTCATTTGAAGCAGTCCTACACTAAAATATTTTTATAAAATGTGCCATACGGCCTCACATATGAATAGTAGAACTGCTCTTAGCAGCACTCACCTGGTCTATTTCAATCCCGTACCCATGACTGAGTCATGGCTGTGGGCGGGACAGGTCCAAGCAAATGCTGCATGAAGTAAATAGCCTGTGGACAAAGCCTGATGACTTAATGTGAACAGTCACCAACAGCCAAAATCCAGACAGATGGAATACATCCCAAATTGGGGTGCATAGCAAGGTGGAGGTCAACCACCGACCAATTCAATGAAGAAAAAACAAAAAGCCAGCACCAAATGTGCACTACAGCACTAAACATTCCAAACTGTACTTATTATAAAAAATGTTTTGAGATTTTTGGCAAAAAATTGCAATTTCTTGAGCTGCTTCGCCACGTCACGGCAAATCTCATTTGAAGCAGTCCTACACTAAAATATTTTTATAAAATGTGCCATACGGCCTCACATATGAATAGTAGAACTGCTCTTAGCAGCACTCACCTGGTCTATTTCAATCCCGTACCCATGACTGAGTCATGGCTGTGGGCGGGACAGGTCCAAGCAAATGCTGCATGAAGTAAATAGCCTGTGGACAAGGCCTGATGACTTAATGTGAACAGTCACCAACCGCCAAAATCTAGACAGATGGAATACATCCCAAACTGGGGTGCATAGCAAGGTGGAGGTCAACCACCGACCAATTCAATGAAGAAAAAACAAAAAGCCAGCACCAAATGTGCACTACAGCACTAAACATTCCAAACTGTACTTATTATAAAAAATGTTTTGAGATTTTTGGCAAAAAATTGCAATTTCTTGAGCTGCTTCGCCACGTCACGGCAAATCTCATTTGAAGCAGTCCTACACTAAAATATTTTTATAAAATGTGCCATACGGCCTCACATATGAATAGTAGAACTGCTCTTAGCAGCACTCACCTGGTCTATTTCAATCCCGTACCCATGACTGAGTCATGGCTGTGGGCGGGACAGGTCCAAGCAAATGCTGCATGAAGTAAATAGCCTGTGGACAAAGCCTGATGACTTAATGTGAACAGTCACCAACAGCCAAAATCCAGACAGATGGAATACATCCCAAATTGGGGTGCATAGCAAGGTGGAGGTCAACCACCGACCAATTCAATGAAGAAAAAACAAAAAGCCAGCACCAAATGTGCACTACAGCACTAAACATTCCAAACTGTACTTATTATAAAAAATGTTTTGAGATTTTTGGCAAAAAATTGCAATTTCTTGAGCTGCTTCGCCACGTCACGGCAAATCTCATTTGAAGCAGTCCTACACTAAAATATTTTTATAAAATGTGCCATACGGCCTCACATATGAATAGTAGAACTGCTCTTAGCAGCACTCACCTGGTCTATTTCAATCCCGTACCCATGACTGAGTCATGGCTGTGGGCGGGACAGGTCCAAGCAAATGCTGCATGAAGTAAATAGCCTGTGGACAAGGCCTGATGACTTAATGTGAACAGTCACCAACCGCCAAAATCTAGACAGATGGAATACATCCCAAACTGGGGTGCATAGCAAGGTGGAGGTCAACCACCGACCAATTCAATGAAGAAAAAACAAAAAGCCAGCACCAAATGTGCACTACAGCACTAAACATTCCAAACTGTACTTATTATAAAAAATGTTTTGAGATTTTTGGCAAAAAATTGCAATTTCTTGAGCTGCTTCGCCACGTCACGGCAAATCTCATTTGAAGCAGTCCTACACTAAAATATTTTTATAAAATGTGCCATACGGCCTCACATATGAATAGTAGAACTGCTCTTAGCAGCACTCACCTGGTCTATTTCAATCCCGTACCCATGACTGAGTCATGGCTGTGGGCGGGACAGGTCCAAGCAAATGCTGCATGAAGTAAATACCCTGTGGACAAAGCCTGATGACTAAATGTGAACAGTTACCAACAGCCAAAATCCAGACAGATGGAATACATCCCAAATTGGGGTGCATAGCAAGGTGGAGGTCAACCACCGACCAATTCAATGAAGAAAAAACAAAAAGCCAGCACCAAATGTGCACTACAGCACTAAACATTCCAAACTGTACTTATTATAAAAAATGTTTTGAGATTTTTGGCAAAAAATTGCAATTTCTTGAGCTGCTTCGCCACGTCACGGCAAATCTCATTTGAAGCAGTCCTACACTAAAATATTTTTATAAAATGTGCCATACGGCCTCACATATGAATCCGACTTCCGTCGGATGCTGCTGCAGTCTGTGTCCTGCTCCAGCGGCTGCCCACTCAGCAGTGTCCGCTGCTGCCCGAACTTTACGGTGTCCGCAGCTGCCCACACTGCAGTGTCAGCATATGCCCGCACTGTAGTATGTCTGCAGCTGCCCGCTCAGCAGTATCTGCAGCTGCCTGCACTGTACGGTGTCCGCAGCTGCCCACACTGCAGTGTCAGCATATGCCTGCACTGTACGGTGTCCGCAGCTGCCCACACTGCCGTGTCAGCATATGCCCGCACTGTACGGTGTCCGCAGCTGCCCACACTGCAGTGTTAGCATATGCACGCACTGTAGTGTGTCCGCAGCTGCCCGCACTGTACGGTGTCCACAGCAGCCCACACTGCAGTGACAGCAGCTGCAGGGATAACAAGCGCTGCCGTCAGGAGATTAGTAACGTTCCTTACCTGCGGTGATGAAGTCCTGCCCTCCTGACATCAGTGCTGTCACTGTCCTCCATGGCCGCCGCTTGTCACATCTCCTCTTGCTGCCGATCCGAAACCGTCACTAGCAGTGATGTCACAGGCTCTCGCGATACTTGGTTTGTGAAGGCAGCGGTCATTGAACTTTGTGACAGCTCTGCTACCAGGAGTGCAGTGATCACCGCAGGTAATGTACCTCGCTAACCTCTTGACAGCAGCGCTCGTCATCCCCTGCAGTTACCTGGGCTGACCTATTGATATTAGCTCAGGTCACTGCATTGCTCTCCCAGCCAATATGGAACATTCTGTTGTTCATTGACTGGGACATTGACTATGGTATGGATCGTCATGGGACCCCCTTGGATTACACCAGACCTGGATTTGTTTATCTTTCTAATAAATTGGTGAAAGAGGGAATGTTTTGGGGAGTGTTTTTTTAAATAAAAATGTGTGTCTAGCCATGTGACCAATCTGTAGCCAATGAGATAATAGACACGTGACTGGTCACATGCTATTTTGACATTATGATAGGTCCTATCATCAGTGCTGGTTACCGGGAGGACGCAGCGATTATCGGAAGGAAAAGCGGCGGGAGACAGAGTGCAGGATGCATCGCGGGGACCTGTAAGTGTTATGGCAATGTTTATTAACTGTATGTGTACATGTATAATGTATTTTTATGTGTTTGTGTTTGCCTCCCATTGTTTTCAATGAGGTTCGAGTGGTTCGTCGAACAGTTTGTCGAACGTTCGTCGACAGAGACTTCGTTCGACGAACTGAACTCGAACGCTAGGGGGGTGGCTCATCTCTACTCTTTATTTGCTGGATTAGTAATGGATGTGTCTAATTGACTCATCTCCATTAAACCACTGGGCTTGATGTCAGCTGTCAATTTACCGCTAACATCAACCCCACGAGTATTACCTTGATTGCTACCACACCAGGACAATCGGGAAGAGCCAGGTAAAGCACTACAATTGGCTCATCTAATGGATGCGCCACTTCTGGGGAAGCTGTGAGCTGCTATTTTTAGGCTGGGAGAGAGCAAATAATAATCAACCCTCCCACCCTAATAATACCAGGCCCCAGCTGTTTACTTTACCTTTCATACTTATCAAAAATGTGTCATTTTGTTAAACTATTTAAATAAATCAAAAAGGGCATGGGATCCTCTCTAATTTTTAAAACCAGCCAAGGTAAAATAGACACTTGAGGGTTACATCCAGCAGCTGACTGTTTTACCTGCACTGGTTATCAAAAATAGGAAAGAGCTTGTGCCACTTTTTTCATTTATTCCATATCCATATATTTGCAAGGCAAGATGAAGGTGTAAAAAAAATGTGAAAAAGTTCAAAGCTTTAAAGTAGCAACATAAGAGATACGCTTTTCCTTCCATGCTTGCAAGTTTATGTCCAGGAGAAGGAGATTTAACAACTCAATTAGCAAATAGCATTGGATAGCAGTTTCATGTAGCAGATCTACTGTAGATTTAAAGCTCTTCCAATTGTCTAGTAAGTTAGAAAAAAATGGAAAAGGAGCTTGTTTTACAGATTTACTGTAACTCTCATTTTTTTCCCTTCAGTTTAAGGGTGCATGCCAACGATCAGTATTTGCAGTGTTTTGGACGCAGCATGCTTCAGCTGTGTCCAAAATGCAGCGGTGTACAGTACAATCATAGTGGACAGGATTTCTGGAACGTTCTGAACGAAGCGAGTCTTGATCGTGGGCACATAGTCTAAAAGTTTGAATTCTGTGAGTAGTTTAGAGAAAAGGAATATTAATTTGGATAAAAAGAGTTTGGTTAAACTTGCTATATGCGCAATGCAGGAAACTTTGTATTTCAACAACTGAATCCAACATCATATTTAAAGACAGTACTAGAGATGAGCGAACCGGTCACGGTTCGGCTCAAGTGCGGTTCGCCGAACTGAGGTCTCGTTCGAGTTCGGTTCGGCGAACCGGTTTGGCGAACCACTCGAACCGCATAGGAAACAATGGGAGGCAATCACAAACACATAAAAACACCTAGAAAACACCCTCAAAGGTGTCCAAAAGGTGGCAAACAACTCACAACACAACACAAACACATGGGAAAGTGCCAAGGACATATACTCATGCAAAAACAAAAGAGCTGAACAAGGAAAAAGAGGAGGAGACACAGATATAGGCATGGCATGCCCTTCTAAAATAATGTAAAACATCGCAAGGTTACTCCAAGCGGAGTCTCCCTTTTTTCCAAAAATTGGGCCACACACACACCCACCCCTTCAGTGGCAGCACTTGTGCCCTAGTTGTACACTTCATAGGTAGATTTACATCAAGCACATTCAAAAATACGCCATCCTTAACCGTCCCCAGGATGACACCGGGGTAGGTAGCTAAGTCTTTCCTGATCCCAGCTCTTTTCATCTTGGATCATTTTTAAAAACACTGTAAGCAAGGGTTACTCCAAGCGGAGTCTTTCTTTTTACCAAAAATTGGGCCCCACACACCCACCCCTTCAGTGGCAGCACTTGTGCCCCAGTTGTACACTTCACAGGTAGATTTGCATCAAGCACATTCAAAATCCACAAGCATTTACTCTCCCCAGGATGACACAATGGTAGTAAATTCCTTGTGGATCCATGACTTGTTCATTTTGATGAACGTTAGTCTGTCCACATTGTCACTGGACAGACGCGTGCACTTATCTGTCAGCACACACCCAGCAGCACTGAAGACACGTTCAAGGACAACGCTGGCAGCTGGACACGACAAAATCTCCAAGGCGTAAGTGGAGAGCTCTGGCCATTTTCCAAGATTTGAAGCCCAAAATGAGCAAGGCTCCATTTGCAAAGTCATGGCATTGATGTTCATTTGGAGATACTTCTGTATCATCCTCTCCAGCCGTTGACTATGTGTCAGACTTGTTGTCTCTGCTGGCCTTGCAAAGGATGGTCTAAAAAAATTATGAAAAGATTCAATTAAATTGCTGTTACCAGCACCAGATACGGTGCTACTGGTACGGGTAGACTGTTGAAGATGACGAGACCGTCTCATGTTTGTCAAGTTATAACTGGGAGATTCACTCCCTGCACCACGGTTGTTTGGTGGAAAAGCCGAGCTAAGATCGAGTAACAGCTTCTGCTGATACTCCTGCATACGTGCGTCCCTTTCTATGGCTGGAATTATGTCACAAAATTTGGACTTGTACCGGAGATCTAATAGTGTGGAAAGCCAGTAGTCATCATCACTTCTAATTTCGACAATACGAGGGTCATGTTGGAGGTAGTGCAGCAAGAAGGCGCTCATGTGTCTTGCGCAGCCATGCGGACCAAGTCCACGCTGTGTTTGTGGCATAGAGGTGCTAACCGTTCTTTCTTCCTCTGACATCTCCCCCCCAACCTCTTTCAACAGAAATTTGACCAAGGTCTCCCTCATCCGCTGAGTCTTCCATGTCCATGGACAGTTCGTCCTCTATTTCTTCATGTTCTCCTGAACCTTCCTCAACATTTCGCCTGCTACTATGCGCCCTTGTTGATCCCTGTCCCCCATGGTCCCATGCCTGCCGCGTTGGTAAAGATGAACGTCTGGACCTTGGTGATGTTTTTGTGTCTTGCGCATATGAATCCTCCTGTAGTTCCTCCCCTTCCTGTTGTCCCACTTCCTGACTCCGAATAGTGTTTAGCGTGTGCTCCAGCATGTAAATGACTGGAATTGTCATGCTGATAATGGCATTGTCAGCGCTAAACATATTCAGAAGGGTGCATAGGTCCTTTATCTGAGACCACTCCATCATGGTGATCTTCCCCACCTCTGCATCTCGTTGGCCCAGGCTATATGTCAAGACGTATTGCACCAGGGCTCGTCGGTGCTGCCACAGTCGCTGTAACATATGGAGATTCGAATTCCAGCGTATCGGCACATCGCATTTCAGGCGATGAACCGGCAGGCCGAAAGACTTCTGGAGCGATGCAAGTCGCTCAGCAGCGGTGGTTGAACGGCGGAAGTGGCAGACAGTTTTCGTGCCCTGTTCAGAAAGCCATCTAGGCCGGGATACTGTGTTAAAAATTGCTGGACAACAAGGTTCAACACATGAGCCATACAAGGCACATGTGTCACCTTGCCCAGGCAAAGGGCCACACCCAGGTTTGCAGCATTGTCGCACACGGCCTTACCAGGCTGCAGGTTGAGTGGAGACAACCATTTATTAAACTCAGTCTCCAGAGCTGCCCACAACTCAGCCGCTGTGTGACTCTTATTTCCAAGACATTTCAAGCTAAAGACCGCCTGATGCCGTTGCGCTCTGCTGCCAGCATAGTAATGAGGGGTGCGTGATTCCTTCTGCGCAGTTACAACGCTAATGGCCTGACCAGGCAGGCTTGGGGCGGAGGTGGAGGATCCAAACAAGGTGGAGGAGGCAGAAGCAGTGGCGGAACTTGGACAGATAGAGGATTGACACACAAGTCGTGGGGACGGCAAGACTTGTGCAGCAGACCCTTCACCATCTATCACCATAGTTACCCAGTGCCCAGTCAGCAACATGTAACGTCCCTGTCCATGCTTTCTGGTCCAAGTATCGGTGGGGAAATGCACCCGTTCACACACAGAGTTTCACAAGGAAGCGGTGATGTTGTGTGCGATATGCTGGTGTAGCGCAGGCACACCTTTCTTAGAGAAGTAGTAGCGACTGGGCATCTGGTACTGGGGCACAGCGACAGACATAAGGTCTCTAAAATCCTGTGTGTCCACCAGGCGGAAAGCAGCAATTCGGTAGCCAAGAGCTTACAGAGGGATAAAGTCAACCTCTTAGCTTTGTCATGGGTCGCAGGAAATGGCCTTTTATTTGTCCACATCTGAGGGACAGAGATCTGGCTGCTGTGTGTAGACGGTGGTGAGTAGGGTGTCCATGAAAAAATGCAGGTTTGTGAGGAAAGTGCAGGCGTAGACATGATGTTGCCTTCATCTAACGTTGATACTATCGATGTCTGAGAGAACTGTACACACGCACTTGTTTTTCCTTCCAAACCAAATGACGACCTACCAAGCAAACTGCCTGTTGCGTTTACAGTGGTGGAAGTTGTGCGTGGAAAATCAGGTGTGACAGCTGTCCCCACAGTCCTAGAAGATGAAGAGTGCGCGGATGCACTTGAAGGGGCACGCGGTGGATGGTTCGTTCCGCTAGACCGCATTGCAGTACAGTGAGCTTCCCACTGGGACATATGATATTTATTCATGTGACGATTCATGGAAGAAGTTGTCAAACTCCTGAGGTTTTGCCCTCTACTAACAGAATCACGACAAATTTTACATATCTCATGATTTGGGCGATCTTTTTCTATGTCAAAAAAGGTCCAGGCTAGGCAAGGCTTAGAGGGCATGCGACCTGCTGAGCCCCCCCGACTAGTGCTCAGAGGCAGAGTGGTGGCTGAGGATTCAGTTGTAGACGTGCTATCAGTACTACTTCTCTGTCCAGGAAGGCGCAAGGTAACTTCGTCGTCAGTAGCATCCTCCTCCACCACCTCTGTTGACTTCCTCGAGTGCCTAACTGTGGGTTGACAGTAGGTGGGATCTGGAACATCCTCATCAATTGTTGTGTTTGCACTCCCCTCACCCTCAACCCGAGCCTCTTCTTGCCCTGACTGAATATTTAAGTTGTCATCCCAATCTGGTATCTGCGTCTCATCATCATCAGTATGTTCCTCATTGTCTATAACAACAGGTGTTACAGTTTGTGAATAAGGGTCAACATTATGCTCAGAAACTTGGTCCTCATGGCCTGAATCAGAGTCACAAAGGTTCTGGGCATCACTTCAGACCATTTCCTGGTCTGAACTCACTGTAGCTTAGGAGCAGACCTCTAATTCCCAGGCTATAGTGTGACTGAACAGCTCTGCAGACTCAGCCATCTCAGTTCCACCATACTGTGCAGGGCGGATGGAGACTTCAGAGCTTGGAGAAAGCAAGTCTTATTGGGATGACAACTCAGACGACTGATGTTTTTTGAATGAGGTGGCGGAGAGGGCACTTGTTGGACAATTTGAGATCCATTCAAGCATTTTCTTTTTGTGGCCATCATCTACCTTTGTTCCAGTTGTTCGTGTCCGTAAAAAAGGGAGCACATCGGATTGTCCACGGTAAGTAGTAGACATCTTATTTTTGCTGGGAGATGGTCTATCTTCAGCAGATGTTAATGAAGGTTTGCCACCTTCCCCACGGACAAACCCTTTTTTTCCTTTTCCAACACGCCTCTTCCCCTTTCCACCAGCACCTGTCATTTTGCCACTCATTTTGATTGCGACAAGATTGTGCACTTAAAATGTGGTAGTAAAAATTTAGAGGTGGTGTAGATTGCAGCGGTGGTCTATCTTTATTCACAGCAGAATAAACAACAATAACTATCCCTGACAATGCAACTATGGCCCTTAAACTGGCAGCATAGTTTGCTAGTATAATGGCTTAGTAACAATGAGTTTGAGTGTGCAATGCAGAGATGCTGCAAATAGATTTGCACTGGTGGGACACTAATGGAAATCCAACAGCCACTTTTAGGATGCCACTAAGTTTACTCAGTGTTTGCTAGTATAATGGCTTAGTAACAATGAGTTTGAGTGTGCAATGCAGAGGTGCTGCAAATAGATTTGCACTAGTGGGACACTAATGGAAGTCCAACAGCCACTTTTAGGATGCCACTAAGTTTACTCAGTGTTTGCTAGTATAGTGGCTTAGTAACAATGAGTTTGAGTGTGCAATGCAGAGGTGCAGCAAATAGATTTGCACTAGTGGGTCACTAATGGAGGTCCAACAGACACTTTTAGGATGCCACTAGGTTTACTCAGTGTTTGCTAGTATAATGGCTTAGTAACAATGAGTTTGAGTGTGCAATGCAGAGGTGCTGCAAATAGATTTGCACTAGTGGGACACTAATGGAAGTCCAAAAGCCACTTTTAGGATGCCACTAAGTTTACTCAGTGTTTGCTAGTATAATGGCTTAGTAACAATGAGTTTGAGTGTGCAATGCAGAGGTGCTGCAAAAAGATTTGCACTAGTGGGACACTAATGGAAGTCCAACATCCACTTTTAGGATGCCACTAAGTTTACTCAGTGTTTGCTAGTATAATGGCTTAGTAACAATGAGCTTGAGTGTGCAAAGGGCAGGAGGGTACAGTGGCACGGTTGTGGGTCAGTGTACAGGAAAGGAAGCCTCACTTTCTATCCCCCCTAATGGGGAAATGCAGCGAGGAAGTCCCTGAGCTTAGCTACACAGACGCTGTTATCTTCTGTAGCTGTTAAAATCTGTTTCCACGGACCCGACTGTCACCTATGGCTCTGAGCCTGCTGTTATTAGCCCTTACAAGGGCTAATAAAAACTTCTATCCCTATTCTGTATAGCGCTGTGTGTAGACCGTACACAGCAGTATCGGAGACAGGAGCTACGCCAGCGGTGACTGACACTCAGAAGCAGAAGGCAGATAATGGCGTCTGGACGGGCAGATACCCGTTTTTATAATGCAGGGACATGTGACATTGACATCCTATCACACATGCCGTTGCTTCTCTGGCTAAAAGTCCACTTAGCTGTGTGTGTGTTTGGGATTGGCTGACATGCTGGCCCGCCCCACTACACGCGCGCGCTTAGTGAAGGAAGACAAGGAAGAAAATAAAATGGCGGTCGCCATTATCCCAGCAGCAGTGATCTGAATGCGCTGTTCCCACACACTATACGCTGAAATTTCATAATAGTGTAAGTCACAGAGTGACTTACACTATTACAGCGGAAAGCCAGCTAGTAATTAGCTTGGCTTTTTGCTGGTAGAATCGTTCTCAAACGTAACTAGAACTATCGAGCTTTAGCAAAAAGCTCGAGTTCTAGTTCGATCTAGAACAGCCCCCAAAATCACTCGAACCGCGAACTGGAGAACCACGAACCACAAACCGCGCTCAACTCTAGACAGTACCTCACTTGAAAAGTAGCATGTCTCCAATATAAGTGCCATGTTATTTAAAGGAAGTTATGGCCCCTTGCTTAACAAGGAGCTCATCAAAGCTAAATTCGTAAATTACTATACATGGTTATTGACTATGGTTGCTGGTTTAAATTTGGGCCCAATGCTATACTTCATGATGGATGAAGCTCGGTTCCATTTATGAGGTCATACAAATTCCCAATGTAGTGGTCCACTGAAAATCCCAATTTGACTCATAAAACACCAATTCACAACTTGAAAATTCTTGTTTGATGCATGGTGTTAGGAACACATCTAATAAACCCACGTTTTTTCAAATCAACAGTGAATAGTATGGTTTACCTGGACACCTTTGAACAGTTTTACAACAAACTGAGCACAGGAAAAAAGATGTATGGCAAGAGGCAACATGCCATATGTCATGCAATTTACTAGCACAGGCTTAAGAAGTGTTTATGAAGGAGCGAACTGTGAGCAAGGAATTATAGGCACCTTGTTCCCTGGGCATGTCCAAGTGTTATTTTTATCTGTGGGGAACTTTTAAACCAGAAAGTGCATATGCAAATGCTCAACAAATGCTGGATCAACATAAGTAAAACATCACAAACACTATCTGCAGCATCACTGTTGAAGAGCTGCAAGTAATAACAGCTAACCTGCTCTGATGTGCCTAAAGATGCATAGATGTGAACAGGGATCATTTTCAGTATGTGTTGTGAATTGGAAGTGAATAAAAGCAATCCATTTGGTCATTCATCTGGTCACCATACTATTGCCAGGGGCTGGATACTTTTTCATTGTCAACCTTATATTATGATCAAGCACCATGCTCTCCTATGATAAATATGGTTTGCTCAAGGGTTTTTCATGGTCTTCAGGAGGGTGGATCACATAGGCATGTAATGAAATGCCACATGTTTGCCCTACAATCCAAACTTTAGCTTCACATAACCATTTTGCTGCTTGAAAATCATCAGTGTCCCTTTGACTAAAACACTTGTGAAGATAAATATATACAATACTAGCTATACTACCCGGCTTTGCCCAGGTTAATAACTGCTGTTAACAAAATAGAATGTATTAACAAAAATGTATTCCGCACACAAAAACCACAAAACAAATTGATAGAAATGTAATTATTAAAAGGCAAAAACTAAGCTAATAGAAGCATTTCACAACATATATTTTAACACCACAGATATTCCACACAGATTTAACTAAATTGGCCAAGTAATGTGCTCCGTCTGTCTCTTTCCAGGTTTGTCTCTTTCCAGGTCTGTCTCTTTCCAGGTCTGTCTTTTTCCAGGTCTGTCTCTTTCCCGGTCTGTCACTTTCCCCGTCTGTCTCTTTCCCTGTCTGTCTCTTTCCCCGTCTGCTTGTCTCTGTCTGTCTCTTTTTTTGACTGTCTCTATCTCTCTGTTTTTTTCCATCTGTCTCTTTCTAGGTCTGTCTCTTTCCCCATCTGTCTCTTTCCCCATCTGTCTCTTTCCCTATCTGTCTCTTTCCAGGTCAACCTCTTTCCAGGTAAGCGTCTTTCCAGATCAGTCTCTTTCCAGGTCAGTCTCTTTCCGGCTCTGCCTCTTTCCAGGTCTGTCTCTGTCTGTCTCCTTCCAGGTCTGTCTCTGTCTGTCTCTTTCCCCATCTGTCTCTGTCTGTCTCTTTCACCGTCTGTCTCTTTCACCATCTGTCTCTGTCTGTCTCTTTCACCGTCTGTCTCTGTCTGTCTCTTTCACCGTCTGTCTCTGTCTGTCTCTTTCACCATTTATTTCTGTCTGTCTCTTTTCCTGTCTGTCTCTATCTCTCTGTCTCTCTCCCTCTCTGTCTGTCTCTCTGTCTGTCTCTGTCTGTCTGTCTGTCTCTGTCTGTCTCTCTGTCTGTCTCTCTGTCTCTCTCTATCCGTCTCCCCAACGACATCTTTTTACCTCACATATAAGCTTCTTATACTATGAAAGTCTTTTGTTCCTATAGCAACCAATCACAGCTCCTTCTAATAACCTGTAGTTCCAGGCTCCATTTACGTTAATGGAGGCATGTTTTTTGGAGAGTAACTGTAAAGCGCCGGGTTAAATTTTCCTGTCAAAACATAGTCTATGACGTTCCCTGGGTCACATGAGGTGTAAAATTTTTTGATTGTAAATGCGACGGTGCAGATACACTTTTCATTTTACTTTTTCCCCATTATGTAGATAGGGGCAAAATTGATTGGTAAATTGGAACACGCAGGGTTAAAATTTCACCTCACAACATAGCCTATGACGCTCTCGTGGTCCAGACGTTTGACTGTGCAAAATTTTGTGGCTGAAGCTGCGACGGTGCAGATGCCAATCCCCGACATACATATATACACACACACACACATTCAGCTTTATATACAGTTAGGTCCAGAAATATTTGGACAGTGACACAATTTTCGCGAGTTGGGCTCTGCATGCCACCACATTGGATTTGAAATGAAACCTCTACAACAGAATTCAAGTGCAGATTGTAACGTTTAATTTGAAGGTTTGAACAAAAATATCTGATAGAAATTGTAGGAATTGTACACATTTCTTTACAAACACTCCACATTTTAGGAGGTCAAAAGTAATTGGACAAATAAACCAAACCCAAACAAAATATTTTTATTTTCAATATTTTGTTGCGAATCCTTTGGAGGCAATCACTGCCTTAAGTCTGGAACCCATGGACATCACCAAACGCTGGGTTTCCTCCTTCTTAATGCTTTGCCAGGCCTTTACATCCGCAGCCTTCAGGTCTTGCTTGTTTGTGTGTCTTTCCGTCTTAAGTCTGGATTTGAGCAAGTGAAATGCATGCTCAATGGGGTTAAGATCTGGTGATTGACTTGGCCATTGCAGAATGCTCCACTTTTTTGCACTCATGAACTCCTGGGTAGCTTTGGCTGTATGCTTGGGGTCATTGTCTATCTGTACTATGAAGCGCCATCCAATCAACTTTGCGGCATTTGGCTGAATCTGGGCTGAAAGTATATCCCGGTACACTTCAGAATTCATCCGGCTACTCTTGTCTGCTGTTATGTCATCAATAAACACAAGTGACCCAGTGCCATTGAAAGCCATGCATGCCCATGCCATCACGTTGCCTCCACCATGTTTTACAGAGGATGTGGTGTGCCTTGGATCATGTGCCGTTCCCTTTCTTCTCCAAACTTTTTTCTTCCCATAATTCTGGTACAGGTTGATCTTTGTCTCATCTGTCCATAGAATACTTTTCCAGAACTGAGATGGCTTCATGAGGTGTTTTTCAGCAAATTTAACTCTGGCCTGTCTATTTTTGGAATTGATGAATGGTTTGCATCTAGATGTGAACCCTTTGTATTTAGTTTCATGGAGTCTTCTCTTTACTGTTGACTTAGAGACAGATACACCTACTTCACTGAGAGTGTTCTGGACTTCAGTTGATGTTGTGAACGGGTTCTTCTTCACCAAAGAAAGTATGCGGCGATCATCCACCACTGTTGTCATCCGTGGACGCCCAGGCCTTTTTGAGTTCCCAAGCTCACCAGTCAATTCCTTTTTTCTCAGAATGTACCCGACTGTTGATTTTGCTACTCCAAGCATGTCTGCTATCTCTCTGATGGATTTTTTATTTTTTTTCAGCCTCAGAATGTTCTGCTTCACCTCAATTGAGAGTTCCTTAGACTGCATGCTGTCTGGTCACAGCAACAGCTTCCAAATGCAAAACCACACACCTGTAATCAACCCAAGACCTTTTAACTACTTCATTGATTACAGGTTAACGAGGGAGACGCCTTCAGAGTTAATTGCAGCCCTTAGAGTCCCTTGTCCAATTACTTTTGGTCCCTTGAAAAAGAGGAGGCTATGCATTACAGAGCTATGATTCCTAAACCCTTTCTCCGATTTGGATGTGAAAACTCTCATATTGCAGCTGAGAGTGTGCACTTTCAGCCCATATTATATATATAATTGTATTTCTGAACATGTTTTTGTAAACAGCTAAAATAACAAAACTTGTGTCACTGTCCAAATATTTCTGGACCTAACTGTATTAGATTTAAGAGGCATTCAGAATGTTTCTCCAAAAGCACATTGTTGGATGCCAAATGGCCCTACATTCTCAGCATCCAGACTAACCAGAACAGCAAAAATACTATTCCTATGTTCATAGTCTCCAATATACTATCAGATTTAGTGATGAGCGAACGTATGTGTTACTATTCGCAAAATAGTACGGTATTCGGGCTATTCATTATATAGTGAGTAATGATGTATTTGCCTCGCTATATTCTGATGTTCCACGCATCAGGTTTGGCTTCTGATTTGCAGCCACTAAACATATTGTGTTTCTTAACCAATCACAGTAATGTCACAGCCATCTTGGCTGCGGCATTATTGTGATTGGCTGGCCACCGCCATTATGTGCACATTACATAGCCAGCGTCTCTTTTCAATCGCTTCATACTCACCGATCAAGGTGCGGTGGGGCTATCACACTGCTCCTGCATCTTCTCTTCTTCTTCCCTACCTGCTCATTAGCCTCCTCACATATTCAATGCACCCAATCATTAGGCTCATACATATTCACTCCTTCCCCCGCACACCGGTGGTCGTGATTGTTTGCAGTCAGACCTCCCCCCACGCTGAGTGACAGCTGTCTGACTGCAACCAATCACAGCTGCTAGTGGGCGGGTCTATATAGCACAGTAAAATTAATAATTAAATAATTTTAAAATAATGGAGTGCGGTCCCCCCAATTTTGATACCCAGCCAAGATAAAACCTCACAGCTGAAGGCTGATATTCTCAGGCTGGGGAGACTACTGGCAGCGTTGAGAAATATGTGATGGTGTCTCCGCAGGCTTTCTTGTTTTGAATATTTCCCAGGGGGCATTGCTCCAGAATCACTGCGTTGAGGAACACATGATGGTGTCTCCGCGGTGTTGGATGTTGATTTCCCTAAGGTCAACCATCCTTGCTTATGTAGTCTTCTAATAGGCAATGCTCCCACTAGCCAGTTTCCTACTCCACATTGATGAGGGGCAAATACCCCGAAACCGCTGTCTGTGGATGTATACCATGTTTGGCATAGGTGGTCTCCTTGACTGGAGACTGCCCTTCCCGTGGTTGTTCCTTCCCAGTGAAAGAGCTGGCTAGTTTCCTGCCAGCATTGAGAAACATGTGATGGTGTCTCTGCAAGCTTTCTTGTTTTGAATATTTCCCAGGGGGCATTGCTCTAGAATCACTGCATTGAGAAACACGTGATGGTGTCTCCGCGGTGTTGGATGTTGATCTCCCTAAGGTCAACCATCCTTGCTTATGCAATCTGCTGTCAGCTGCCTGGGGTGTCTCACCAGCTCCTCCTGGCTAAGCACACAGCTCTGCCTGGAGGAGTTGCTGGTTACTGAGGTCAGTACATGCTGCGATGAGCGGTGATCACAGCCTGCATCTGATTGATGACAGCTGTGCGCTGTTATTAACCTCTCATTACCCTAATTGCCAACCCACATGGGCAATTGGGATGAGCTGGGTAAAGTCCCTGGACTGTCACATTTAATGAATGCAGAAATTCAGCGCGGCTGCTGGCTGATGTTTTTAGGCTGTGAGGCTCCCAATAATCTGGATCTCCCCAGCCTGAAAATTCCAGCCCTCAGCTGTAAGGCTTTATCTTGGCTGGATATCAAAATTGGGGGGACCACACGTCTTTTTTTTAAATTATTTATTTAATTATTTTACCACTGGCAGCTGTAATTGGTTGCAGTCAGACAGCTGTCATTCAGCAAGGGGGCAGGTCTGACTGCAACCAATCATGGCCACCGGTGTGCGGGGGAAGGAGTGAATATGTATGAGCCTAATGAGCGAGTGCAGTGAATATGTGATGACGCTAATGAGCAAGTAGGGAAGAAAAAGAGAGGCAGTGGGAGCAATGTGACAGCCGCACCACGCCGTGATCGATCGATGAGTATGAACCTGAGAGAGACAGAGAGAGAGAATAAGTGAATAATACTGTCTGACATCCTCATTCCCAAAAACCATATGGGAGTCAGAAATGCATGCAGGCATACTCTCCATGCTCTCCCCATTCAGTTTCTTCACTTTTTTATGCATGTCAGCCTTTTTCTCAGGGCCCCAGACCTCTCTGTTGGACCCAGCAGAAAATTAGTCTCATTTCCCATTGACTTGCATTGTACTCACTATTTGTAATGAATACACAAATTTTACAAAGTACTCGTTACGAGTGTAGCAATTACGAATATTATGGTACTTGCTCATCTCTAATCAGGCTATAAACTCAGTGGCTTGCAGGACCTTAACAAAGCTGACTTGAACAGTTCCAACTAATGTTAATAATTTTGGAACTAGACATTTGGATAGATATTTATCATATATTTTCAGGTTACTACTCTGGAAAGACATGTTCTGAGTACTTTCTGAGTACTAACATTCCAGTTTAGTGAAGGGGGTGTCTGATAAATGCCTCCTCATTACTAACCCCTTGGCTTGATATTGGCTGTCAATTCACAGCTGACATCAACCCAAAAAGTATTAACCCAATTGTCATCACACCTGGGCAATTAGGAAAAGCTAGGTAAAGGGCTAGAATTTGCCCATAACATAGATGCACCACTTTTGGGGTGGCTGCAAGCTGCTATTTGTAGGCTTGGAGGGGTCAAATAACCATGGATCTTCTAAGCCTTTTAATACAAGCCTCCAGCTGTCTGCTTTACCTTGGCTAGTTATCCAAAATAGGGTGAGACCATGCTATTTTTTTAGATTATTTATTTAAGTAGTTAAAAATGGCTTGGGATCCCCTCTATCTATATATATATAATTGCCTTATTCTGTCTGTCTGTCTGTCTGTCTATCTGTCTGTATGTCTGTCTGTCATGCTCCAAAATTGTGTCCTTACGGTGACACAAAGCTGATTGGCCGCTGGGCTCGCCATGGCCCCGCCCCCCCACACGGATTGGCCTCTCGCCCCGGCTCTCTGCAGGCCCCGCCCTCCTCACGCAATGCACGCTCGCTCTTGCCCAACTGACACGTAGCTCCGACTCCCAGGTGAGTACACACACATCAGATCACACTCACTCTCACAAACACCTCACACATCACATCCACACACTCACAACATCCTGGGATATCGCTTGCTTCTACACCGGCTCCGTCACGATCCCAGCAGCGCCAGACATAACCTTGCGATGCTGGGATCTTCACGGAGCCCGTGAACGCTGTTAACCATTATACACATCGGGTAACTAAGGTCCCTTGGTTACCCGATGTGTATCATAGTTAACAGTGTACACCAGCTCACACTCACTTTCACACACACCTCACACATACATCACATCGCATCCACACACTCACAGCATCCGGCGATATCGCTTGCTTCTCGGCCTCGATACTGTGCTGTTGTGACCTTCCAGGACCTGTCGGAGGATCACATGGCCAGAAGCATGTGGTATCTCCGGATGTTGTGAGTATGAGCGCGTATGTGCAATATCGTCAATGTGTGTGTGCGTGAGTGTATGCGATCGGGTGTGTGAGTGTCGGCAGAGGAGCATGGCGTGCTGGAGGAGGCTGGGAGGAGAGAGGCTGATCCTGAGGAAGGCTGGGATGGAGAGGCTGATGCTGGGGACAGAGAGGCTGATGCTGGGATGAGAGAGGCTGATGCTGGGGACAGAGAGGCTGATGCTGGGGACAGAGAGGCTGATGCTGGGGACAGAGAGGCTGATGCTGGGATGAGAGAGGCTGATGCTGGGGACAGAGAGGCTGATGCTGGGGACAGAGAGGCTGATGCTGGGGACAGAGAGGCTGATGCTGGGGACAGAGAGGCTGATGCTGCGGGAAGAGAGGCTGATGCTGGGAGGAGAGAGGCTGATGCTGCGGGCAGAGAGGCTGATGCTGCGGGTAGAGAGGCTGATGCTGGCGCAGCATGGCGGATGGAGCACGTTTGGGAGTGCGCAGCATGGCGGATGGAGCACATTTGGGAGTGCGCAGCATGGCGGATGGAGCACGTTTGGGAGTGCGCAGCATGGCGGATGGAGCACGTTTGGATGGAGCACGTTTGGGAGTGCGCAGCATGGCGGATGGAGCACGTTTGGGAGTGCACAGCATGGCGGATGGAGCACGTTTGGGAGTGCGCAGCATGGAGGATGCAGCACGATGGGGAGTGCGGAGTATGGCGGATGGAGCATGTTTGGGAGTGCGCAGCATGGCGGATGGACCACGTTTGGGAGTGCGCAGCATGGCGGATGGAGCACGTTTGGGAGTGCGCAGCATGGGAGATGGAGCACGATGGGGGGTGCGCAGCATAGGGGATGGAGCACGATGGGGAGTGCGCTGCATGGGGGATGGAGCACGATGGGGAGTGCGGAGTATGGCGGATGGAGCACGTTTGGGAGTGCGCAGCATGGTGGATGGAGCACGTTTGGGAGTGCGCAGCATGGCGGATGGAGCACGTTTGGGAGTGTGCAGCATGGGAGATGGAGCATGATGGGGAGTGCGCAGCATGGCGGATGGAGCACGTTTGGGAGTGCGCAGAATGGGGGATGGAGCACGATGGGGAGTGCGCAGCATGGCGGATGGAGCACGTTTGGGAGTGCGCAGCATGGCGGATGGAGCACGTTTGGGAGTGCGCAGCATGGCGGATGGAGCACGTTTGGGAGTGCGCAGCATGGGGGATGCAGCACGATGGGGAGTGCGGAGTATGGCGGATGGAGCACGTTTGGGAGTGCGCAGCATGGCGGATGGACCACGTTTGGGAGTGCGCAGCATGGGAGATGGAGCACGATGGGGGGTGCGCAGCATAGGGGATAGAGCACGATGGGGAGTGCGCTGCATGGGGGATGGAGCACGATGGGGAGTGCGGAGTATGGATGGATGGAGCACGTTTGGGAGTGCGCAGCATGGTGGATGGAGCACGTTTGGGAGTGTGCAGCATGGCGGATGGAGCATGTTTGGGAGTGCGCAGCATGGGAGATGGAGCACGATGGGGAGTGCACAGCGTGGCGGATGGAGCACGTTTGGGAGTGCGCAGCATGGGGGATGGAGCACGATGGGGAGTGCGCAGCATGGCGGATGGAGCACGTTTGGGAGTGCGCATATATATATATATAACAAAAATCATACATGAACTACACAATACGTAAATTCTAGAATACCCGATGCGTAGAATCGGGCCACCTTCTAGTTTTATATAATCAGCCATGGTAAAGCTGACTGTTGAGAATTGGCGACCACAGTTGTCTATTTTACCTGTGCTGGATATTAAGATTAAGTGTCATGGTTTTTTTTACTAATATCTGTTGTTCACAGCAGTGGACAGGCATCTTCTGCATGCAATAAAGCTTGTTAATTAGCTAGGCTCTGCCACCTTATAACAAAGTTTAATAACATATGAACAGTACCCAAACACCAAACTCTGACTCTGACTTCTTTTTAAAGTCTTTGATTGGGTCCAAGCCTCGGACACCTGGTTTCTGGTACAAGCCCCTAACTTTGCTGTTCTGGTTTTCTCATCTCTACATACAAGTAAAGAAAAAAATCATAGCATAAGAGATGAGTGAACCCAAACAGTAAAGTTTGGGCTTTGTTCCGAACACTGAATTGACAAAAAAATATCTGTATTTAATTCAGGCTTTGGGTGCTTTACATATGCTAACCACTCGATCGAGCATCAGTATACTCGGGCACACTAAGTGCTCAGCCCAGTGCAAGCCGCTTAGCGTGTTTGAATGGGTCACACTATGTGTAAAAATAGCATTATCTGATGGAGTGTGCACAAGAAAAAAAAAGAAAAAAGCACGCTCTCCCTCCCCTGGGAGTGCTGTGTTTATGGCTGTCTGTATATGAGTGGAGAGCCGAACTGCCTAATTGGTGAATTCCAATGGAGTTCAGGTCCAGTTTGGGTCCCAATCAAACTCAACCAATGTCCAGCTGAACCCACCAAGCCAAATTTCAACAGTTTCACTCATCTTTAAGTTGCATACAAAATATAATAGAATTATAGAACTTTGGAGTCTGAGGAGACCTCCAGGCTCATCTGGTTCAACCCCTGCTCACAATAGGACTCACTACATCATCCCACACAGATGTCTGCCCATGCTCTTTTTGAAGACTTCAATTGAAGGGGAACTCATTATCTCTTATGTGAGCCTGTTCCACTCATTGTTCACTCTCACTGTCAAAAAGTTTTTTTTATATCTAATATTATCTAATCTGTATCTCCTAATCAGTTTCCTCCCATTGCTTCTAGTCTTTCCTTGCACAAATGAGAAATAGGGTTGATCCCTCTACAGTGTGACAGCCCTTGAGATATTTGTAGACAGCTATTAAATCTCCTCTTTGTCTTCTTTTTTCAAAACTAAACAGTCCCAAAACCTGTAAACATTCCTCATAGGACTTGGTTTGCAGAGTGGTCACCATTCTAGTTGCTCTTCTCTGAACTTGCTCCAGTTTCTTGATGTCATTTGTAAAATGTGCTGCTCAGAACTGGACACGGCACTCTAGAGGAGGTCTGATCAATGAAGAGTAGAGTACAAGTTACTTCATATGATCTAGACTGTATGCTTCTATTAATAAATCCCAGATTTGTGTTTGAATTTTTGCAGCTGCATCAAACTTTTGACTCATAAAAATCGTGTAAAAAACACGTATAGGAGACTTATTCAAAAATATCAAATTTTATTAATATCAATGTAACCAAAGAAGATAAAATCATTGTACATACAAACAAGTATGAGGTAAGTGGATTCTTATATTCACCCACCCATCAATGAACCACCCAGGTCAGCCCATCATAGTATAGAGATCATAGATAAACAGCAAGTGCAATAGTGCTAAAGGCACATAATGTGAACGAATAATCACATCAAACAATCATCCTATATGAACTTACCCATGTCTGGTGACGTCACTGAGGGGATTCCCTCTGACGTGCGTGTCGGGGATGAGTGCTGCCGTGTAGTGACGCTGCTTCCGGGTGCCCCGTCCTGCGCGCATGCGCTGTATCATCAGCGGTCCACACACATGGAGAATGGCACCTGTAATCAGGGCAGCTACGGATATAAATGAGGAGCGTACTGTGTTATTATCCATTCGCCTGCACCCCGCTGATGAAGCTTTGGCGACACGCGCGTCCGGGTTGAAGGGTATTTGCCTGTCCACCTCTGAACCACCCCTGTCTGGCCTACTTTCTTTACACCATGGGTAAGTTCATATAGGATGATTGTTTGATGTGATTATTCGTTCACATTATGTGCCTTTAGCACTATTGCACTTGCTGTTTATCTATGATCTCTATACTATGATGGGCTGACCTGGGTGGTTCATTGATGGGTGGGTGAATATAAGAATCCACTTACCTCATACTTGTTTGTATGTACAATGATTTTATCTTCTTTGGTTACATTGATATTAATAAAATTTGATATTTTTGAATAAGTCTCCTATACGTGTTTTTTACACGATTTTTTTGAGTCGATTTTGGAGTATATTCTATGACATCCTTTTGATTGGGGTTTTATATTTAATCCACTAGGATGAAATCATATTATGAGATTTTCCCCTACTCGTCTATGCTATATTTTGTAGTAAACTTTTGACTCATGTTCAGTCTGGGATCTATAAGTATCCACAAATCTTTTTCACAAATACTGTTGCTTTGCCCTAATCTATACATTTTGTATACTGTATACTTTTTTTCATTTTTCTTGCCCAGATGCAGGACTTTGTATTTCCCCCTGTTAAAAGCCATTCTGGTAGTTACTGCCCATTGGTCCAATTTGTTTAGATCTTTTGAATCCTCTTTTTCTCTTCCCTAGTATTAGCTAACCCTCCTATCATTGTGTCATCCAAAAATTGCATCAGTTAACACTCAATTCCTTCATTTAAATCATTGCTGAAAATGCTATACAACACAGGTCCCAGGATAGAGCCCTGTGGTACCCCACTTGAGATATTCTTCCAAATAGATGTGCAGCCATTTATGACCACTTTTTCGGTCTGATCCCTATGCCAGTTGTGAATTCACCTAATAGTTGCCTTCTTCTATTCATGCTTAGTCATTTTTTCAATAATGATGGTATGAGATACTTTGTCAAATGCTTTGCTGAAGTCAAGATATATTATATCTACTGCATTTATCTGATCCACCGAGTGCTTCTGTCATAGAATGAAATTAAGTTAGTCTGACATGACGTATTAGTTACAAACCCATGCTGGCTCTGATTAGTCACTTCATTCTCATCCAGGTACTTGCAAATGACACGCCTGCGCCGAGACCGTGGGGGTTACTTGGCGGTGGTTCTAGCTTTGAGGTGCAGTGGTGGTGTGGTCCGGTTCCTTGACCCTGGCATTGTCAATCAAAAGGGAAGGGAGATGAATGGATGATGGGGATGGTAGTTCGTGACGCCACCTGTGGTATGCAGCAAGTGAGGTGCCACCGCTGAGGGATGGGGGCCTCCGGGACAAATGGTGATGCAGCTTAAATGGTATAGCTCTCAACAGGCAGAGCTGGGCCCCAGGACGGATGGGGGTTGTAGTAGTAGTCTATGATGGTGGGCGTTGGAGAATAACGGAGCGAGACAGGGGTAAAGTTTCAAGATTTTTACTCACTGTAGCCACTTACACACATGCCAGGGACCACCTTTCGAGTTCCAGGATTCACCGTGATGGGCTCCAACCGATCCCGGGTAGTTCTGAGGTTGCATCCGATGCACCTTTCTAAAGTGAACCCTTTCTTGGCCAACTCCTGCGCTTGTTTCTCCCTCCTACATTGCGCCGTCGCTCACTGGACCCTGTATCAGTGCCCGTGAACCCTGTGGGGTGTAATGAAGCCCTTTGGTCCTTGAGGGTCACCTTCCAGTGAATACATGGTGGTGGTAGCTTCGGTGCGTGCAGACACCTCAGCCACTGGTTTTGCTAGCAAAGCTCGTAGCTTATACTTCCCTAGGCTAGCGACTAGTCCCCTTAATGCAGTCTATTCCTTTGACCAGTAGATTATATGTGTAACAAGGCCACGAGAGGTCAGCTCCTATGGTCTTTAGGACACTCCCTGTTTGTGCCCGGGCCGAGTGGTACCTGCTCCAGCCCGCGGGTCTTAGCTCCTCCACTTCTCTTCAGACTCCAACTAACTGTACACTTTACACCATGTTCCCACTTGTACTATGTTCCCACTCCTAAGACTCCACACCCAAAGCCTGGTTTCGGGTATAATCACGACCTCTTCCATGTCTGATGAGGTGCTTCTGAGCCTGGGTGTTGTGCTTTGTGTGAATAGTGTTGACCTCTTCCTTACCGGAGATGGAATACCACACCCCTGGTGCAGTATCTCTGTGGCGACAAAAGCCTCAGGGGCGCCACACCCCCCCACAGCAAATCCCAGCATGTCCCCGGGCTTGAACAAAACACAATTACAGTGATTTAAAGATATGCAAAATTTTGTATGCTGTAAACATTTCAAAACATTTTTCTTCCCTTTATGGGAGGCACTCTCTTGAACGTTATCAACATGATAAACTCCTATATTACACTATAAAAACTTGACAGTATAAAGCATCAGCTTTTGCCTAATAACATTTTTGTTAAAGAGCACAATGCCAAGTAGCCTTACATTGCTCCTATGATGTGCAACCTTGTAGTAACAATAAACAATGTGGAGGACCTGCCACAAACAAACCCCCAACGTAGGCTCTGGGTGGGCAACAGAGCATTCCTGATTGCGCTTCATTACTTCTGCCACACCAGACAGGTTTTATCTCCTGTGATCTGTGAATTCTGCTAGAGGGCACTGCAATCAGCGCAACTATATACACAGGAAGTCCTGGCCACACATAGTCCAGTGACTCAGTTGTTCATTCAACTCACACACATAATGCAGCATCAAAAAGAAAACATTATCAAAATATATTTACACTGAACATTATTAAGACTTATTTGGCAACCTCCCGGTCTGATGCACACTCCGGTCAACCTCCAGACATTGCACATTTAGGGCGTACCAGCCACGCTCGCCTTTGTAGCAGTTATACGCAACCATATCACCCGGGTAGAGGTCACATTTAGAATGGCCTTTCTGAAGGTGGGTTTCTACATACCGCCGTGAGATGAAGATGTCCTTTGCGAGACCGGCCTCTTTTTCAAATCCTCAACCTTTCTCCAGGTCAAACTGGACAACCGTCCTGTAGCTTAACGGTCCCCGCTCTGATGGTCGGACCTTGCGGAAACACTTCTTTCTGGCGATATTCTGGGCCTTCATCTCCTCCCATCTCACCTGGCACTGCTCTGCTTGCAATTTTAACAACTGCTGCTGGCAGGAAACCGCGAAGGCACCAGCAGTCAGGGTAGGAGTCCTCTCCCACTGCTGGCCATGATGTCCCAGGCCAAGCATCACTGCACCTGACCGGGTGCAAGGGCGGGGGGAGCTGACATGGGTCCCAATAGGGTGTCCTCAGCGACTGAGACAACAGGGGTTTTCTCCATTACTTCTCCAGTGCTGGTCTTTCTCTCTTCCAGGGCTGGTGGTGCATGGTACATCAGGACATGTCCCTCCACCACCACTTCCATCATGGATGCCTGCCATTTCTGGACCGCACCCACCTGGATCTCCAGCAGCCGGCGTCCAAGCCTCTTCAGCTCTTCCTTGAGGATGTTGGGATCCAAAACTTGTCGTGGCACTGGGGCATTCTTCGGACAGCCAGGGGAGCTGGTCGCTACCACCCCATGCTCCAGGCTGTCCTGGTTGCAACTAGCCATGGTGCACTCCAAATCTTTCTGCACAATTATACCATTCTTCACAACTTCCTGGGAAATCGGGACAACTGGACCCTTGCGTAAGTTTCATCTCTGCTCTGGTGCTGCAGGGGGCAGGCACGGCTTTTTGCACCATACCACTACCCAGCCCATGAAGGGCAGATAGAGTCAGGCAATATGGTTGCACATGGCACCTGTTCTTTTCAATGGCCACTAGCACATAGTCTTTTTGCACAGTTTGTTAAGGTGCACAGTACCAATTAGGATGGGCATGGAATCCTGTTCGTGACGCCAAAATGACATGCCCGTGCTGGGGCTGTGGGTGTTACCTGTTACCTGGCGGCAGTTATAGCT